>NW_004443942.1:8348034-8376283 GCF_000243295.1 Trichechus manatus latirostris
GTGTGTGTGAATACACCTCACATAGACAGGACGGGGAAACTAGAAGCGAGTTCACACCATACATCTATGTGTGTACAATGAATGTGCATGTGCATTTGAGTTTGGAAAAAATTCAGAAGGTTATCTATGGAAAACTTTTTTACAGTCAAATAATTACTTTTTAGGATATAGAAACCCCATCTCTTGGTCTGGAATTTTTCAGATAAAAAGACCATGTCTATCTAAAATTGTAAAGACAAGAGTGCTGTCCAAGCACAGGTGCTATTACTTCAGCCCTAGTTTGAACTATTGCTAGTTCAGGCCTCAGAAGTATGCTCTGCAGGGGTGTAAGCTCCATAACAGCAGCCCTGTAACACAGTCATCTTTGTCCCTCACCATGTACAGCAAACAAATGCTTTCCAAACAAAATTCAGAAGTAGATTAAAGCACTGCTATTTCAAGGTCAAGCCTATTATTTATCCTTAGGTTGGAGTTTTTTCTCATCTCACAACTTCCAACAACCCAGCCATGGAATAGTCTTCCTATTCACATGCTGAAAATGATTCACTTCTTCTCTTTCCCACACAAATACCACTGACTTGGGGTGAAAACCTCTGCATCCTGACTCAAAATGAGAATAGGCTGCTGTATGGATCCTAAAGTCCCATATTTCAATGAGAAAGATTTACATCTCACCATCTTAAGATTCACTTAGACTCAAGCACAGATCAGCAGACATTCCAACTGTGAGTTCACAAAAAGCAATTAATTATGTGTGGGAGGACCTGGATTCCAGTCCTGGCCCTGCTATTTAACAACTACATGGCTGTGGTGGGCAAGTCATTCCACCTCTGACAACTACAATTTATTTTATCTGTACAATGAGGGTAAAAATAATAATAATAATAATACACTACCTAACTCATAGAGTTACTGTGAAAATCAAAGGAGATAAAATGGGCAAGGATATTTTTAAACTATAAATGGCTATACTTACATATTATTTTCTTTATTATAATAAATGGTTCAGGCTCCAGGGCTTAATAAGGCAAGGAAGACAATATGGTAAATAAATTCTAGTTCTAGTCCCTGTGCTGCCAACAACTCAGACTGAGGCGGAGCCCCCACAGTGCTATATTCTTTACCTGGCTTCCTCCCCTACAGTGTTATATTGAAAAATCGTTTCCTTTGCTGGGTTCCCCTCACTCAGCTTTGCATTTGAATTCTGCTTTTGCTAGGAGGTTATATGTAAACCCCATTGCACCTAGGTAGTATGATTAACAATGTTGCTGATGTAACTTGCATGAACTCCCTACTTATAAACCCCTTTAAAAGTAACTTGCCTGCCCGCCCTTGGCGAGCAGTCTTGGCAGCAGCAGCTCTGCCTGACTCCTTTTCCTTGTAAAACGAAATAAAGGTATTTTTCCTGTTCTCCCATCTTGGTCTCTCATTTATTGGCCAATATGAGTCATGCCAAGCAAGAGCCTGGGTTTTCCACCTGGTAACAAGACCTTAACCCCTCTGAATCTCTGCACCCTTACTGAAAATTAAATGATTTAAAGAGTGTAGTAACACACATACTAACTGTATGTATTTGGCCCAGTCCAGTTGTGAAGGCAAACTGAAACCCCTTGCCTTTGAGTCGATTCTGACTCATAGGAACCCTATAGGGCAGAGTAGAACTGCCTGTAGGATTTCCAAGGCTGTAATCTTTATGAAAGCAGACTTTTACATCTTTTTTCCATGGTAAGGCTAGTGGATTTGAATTGCCAACCTTTTGGTTAGCAGCAGAGTGCTTAACCACTGCGCCATCAGGGCTCCTAGCTGAGAAGCACTCTCAGGATTATTCTCTATCTAGCTATAATCTATGTTGGTATTCATTCCACAGTCTTTTATTGCATGATTTCTATGTGCTAAACACTGTGCTAGGAAATCTATATGTATTTTTTCTCTTTTAATCCTTACAAACAATCTATGAGCTAGGTAATAATATTGCCATTTCACAGATTTGTGAAACTGTGTACAAAAATATTAAATACATTCTGACAGGGACACAAAAGAAGGTACCAGTCAGAATGAGAGAAAAATGTAGAACAAAATTTAAATTCCTAAAAAAGGCCAGACCTACTGGACTGATAAGAGACTAGAGGAACCCTGGCAACTATAGTCCTAAGATACCTTTGAACTTGGTACTGAAGCTACTCCTGGAGGTCACCTTTCAGCCAAATAATAAAATGGCTTATAAAATAAACAATATCACCCATGAGTAATGTGCCCCCTTAAAAATCAACTATATAAGACCAAACAGTCAACATTTACCCAAAAGCAAAGATGACAAAGCAAGGAGGTGCAGGGAAGCTAGATCAAATGGAAAAACAACAAACAGAATGGAAATAAGGAGAATGCTGACACATTGTGAAAATTGTAACCAATGTCATGGAACAATCTGTATAAAAATTGTTAAATAGGAACCTAATTTGTTGTGTAAACTTTCACCCAAAACACAAAATATTTTTTAAAAATATTAAATAACTTTTCCAGGATCACATCGCAGCATGTGCAAGAAGCCGGAGGATCATTACGACATATCTTCCTAGATAACACTTTTATTTCACATTATACCATTGAAGTGTGTCATTCATATTTGTTTTAATGCAAAACTAATATGGGTAAGATGTAAAATTCATATACACTTAAGAAAGAAAATATAAAATTTCAAAGAAATTTTGGACTTTTGGCAGGCAGCTTTGGGGCCAAGTCCTTGGGCTATTGGAGGATTTATGGTCACTCTGGTCTGCCTAGAGTTACTTCAGTCTGGGGGCATTGCCCCAACACAGAAGTTTCTGTCTCTGGTTTGCTGGATCTAACTAATCACAATCTAAAGAACGCATTCTATAAATAACCGGTCATCACAGCAGGGTTTATATTATGACGTTTTCCGAAAGTTCTTATCACTCAAGATACTAAATTGGTTGTGTTTCAGTAGAAAAGATAAGACTATTATCTTTTACTCAGTAACACTTTGGAAACAAGGATTAGTCACCATTAAACAGGTTTGCTTTCTTTTACCTAATTCATAAGTCTCCTCCTGGTGTTGACCTTTCCATTTACCTAAAGAGGATCCTCTTCCCAAGCTTCCTCCAATGGGGCTGGGGATGCTGCTTTTGTTTGGCAGATTTACTGGGCTGGTTTTGCTGGCTGGGAAGAGGCTCTGGGTGGGCGATGTCGGGGACTTTACAGGCTCGGCTGTCTTGGGTCGGGATGAAAGATTCAGTGGCTGTGCTGCTGCTTCATCCTACAAGAGTTTAACATAAATAATTATTTAAAAAAAGAAAGACAAATGAAGCACATTATCACTTAGTAAGCCACAGTTATTTTACACCTCAGAGACAATGCCACATTCTCCTACAATAATAACAAAAGAAGCTAATTATCTACCTCCTTGAAGATTCATCGGAAGGAAACCTCATTAATTTCCCTGTGTTATGCTTCTATTTACATTAACTGTGTAGTTGGAGCATTCTTTTTGCCAAATTAAAATGTGAATTAGCTCACATTACAGCTTAATTTCCTAATGTGTTTTCAGGGATCTAAATTAACCTAGGGCATTTACAAAGAATTATTTAAAATTTCAGCAGCTCTGTAGTGCTTTTGTGTTATTCTCTCTGAAAAGTTCCTGGAACTATAAATAGGCTCTGCAGCTAATTTTTTAATATATATTTTAAATCAAACAATTGCAAGTACTTTAAAAATGGAAACACGGAAAGCCTTCTTCTGATCTCCTGGGCCCCTGCCCAGAAAGCCGCATGCCACAGCACGGCTTCTATGTGGCTTTCTGGGTTGGGCACCCTTTATGGTCTATATTCTGGTCTCTATTTATGTTTAAAATTAATTTTTGCGAAAGGAAAGCACACGTTATAATTACATTTTACATACCATGCTATATGCAATTTATTTTTCATGTTTAAAGTGATGTTTCTTCATATTCTTTGTTACATATATTTACCGAATGTCTATTTTAAGACAGCATGTCCTTCTTCACTGAGCACAGTATTCAAATATCTGGCTTGTAACTCTAGTTTAGCCAGGAGCTTGAAAGCTAAGCTCCTAGCCTTTATTTTGTCTCATTTCTCCTACTATAAAACACCCATAACAACACTTCTCTCATTCTAGAAATTCAGTTGTAATATAAGCATATTCATTTCAATGTTCAGTTTTAAGATCGGCATTATTACGCTCTAAAATAAAATTGCCAGCAAATATCAACTCCCGTTTTGCTTCTGAGAAGTCGCAGAGAACTTGCTTTCAATGTCATTGTCTGAAACACACAGTAGAGCTTGGAAACAGTACATTCTCCCCCTTGGTACACGTCAGACCTAGCTGGGGCTCAATTTCTTCATCTGTAAAATCACGGCCTGATACTAGACGATCTCTAAAATCTCTTCCAGTACTAAGGACCATTGATAAATAGGGAACAAAAAGGGAGCCAGAAAATAGTAGAGAAGGCGGATTGGAAAGAGAAAATAAAAATAAAATGCAGAGAGGGACCATTATGTACCAAGCCCTGTGCTCAGCATTTTAACATACATCAGCTCATTTAACCATCAGTAACTATGAGGTTGGCAGTATTATTCTAAATTTACAAATGAGAAAATGATAAAATCACTGTCCAAAGCCATACAGGTAGTAAATGGAGGGGCAGAATTTCAATTCCAGTTTATTGGACTCCAAATATCAGGTCCCTTTTCTACTAAACTGCCAGAGAAAATAAGTCATTTGTTTGATAATGTAATCATGCCCTAGATATTATTTGGTCTAGGTAAGAAATAGGCTATCTGGTACACCTATGTTTCAATGCACTATTATCTATATCTAGACATAGGACAGGTTCTCAAGAAACAGTTATATCAATTATACCCATTGCCCATTGCCGTCGAGTTGATTCTGACTCAAAGTGACCCTATAGGACAGGGGAGAACTGCCCCATACGGTTTCCAAGCAGCGCCTGGTGGATTTGCACTGCCAACCTTTTGGTTAGCAGCTGTAGCACTTAACTACTATACCACCAGGGTTTCCACATCAATTATAGATGTCAAATTACCTACTCTTGTGTTTAATTGTAAGTTAGTCCCATTTCTCTAAATGCAAAGGATATTTCTACTAGTTAGTTCCTTCACTCATATCTAAACAATGATACTTATTTATATGTTAGGTATTTAGTTTTCTCTGTATTTCTTCTATCTGAGGTTCATTAAGTTTCTAAGATATCTGGGTTTAGAGTTTTCATCAAATTTGGAAAATTTTCAGCCATTACTTGTTCAAAAATGTTTTTCTCTGTTCCTTCCTCCTCCTTCTGAGGCCCCAATTATGTGTATTAGGCCACTTGATATTGTCCAACAGTATTGACCAGTCCTTTTATCTCTATGTGTTTCATTTTGAATAGTTTTATTGCTACATCTTTACATTCACTAATCTTTTTATGTGTAATGTCTAATCTGTTGTTAATCTCATCCAGTGTATTTTCATCTCAAGCATTGTGTTTTTCCATCTCTCAAGTTCAATTTAGGTCTCTTATGCCTTGCTTATCATCATCATGTTTTCCTCTACCTTCCTGAACATAGGGAGTATATAGCAACTGCTTTTTTTTTTTTTTCAGTTTTGAATATGACGTTATTTATTTGTATAATTCAATGATTGTCACTTCCACCAGCGATGCCACTGGGACTGGGCATGGGCATCACCTACCAGCTGCCAATCAAGTGAATTCCCTTCCACCATGGCAGGGTAGCTGTTGCTCTTCACAGGCTGCCCTGGCCTGACAGAAATTTTGTGCAAACCCAGTCTCAGGTTTGGAGGAATAGGAACAGCCCTAAGTAAGAATGCGGTAGACTCCCACTTTTCTTACATAAAAGAAGCATAAATGTTTCTCAGATTATTGTATGTCTTTGGTCAATTTCCAGAGCACTGAAACAGTGTTTTTATCAATTTTTTCCAGTTTTATAGGTGCTATTTTCAGATTTGCCTACCTTCTCACTTGGCTATAGCCAGAAGTCTCCTATAATAGCTGTTTTGACTATCTTTACTAATTGTATCAACTGTGTTATTTTGGAGTCTGTTTCTACTGATTATTATTGTTCATATTTTCCTGCTTCTTTGCAAGCCTGGCAATTATTGAATGGATGCCACATACTGTGAATTTTACACTGTTGGGTGGAGTTTTACATATTCTTTTAAATATTTGTGGACTTTGTCAATGCAGAACAATTTGATCCTTTCTAGGAGCCTCGGTGATACAAGCAGTTTGAGATCGCCTGCTAACCTAAAGGTTGGCGGTTCAAACTCACCCAGCAGCTCTGCAGAGGAGAAGGCCTGGGAACAGCTTCTGTAAAGATGACATCCAAGAAAAATCTATGGAGCAGTTCTGCTCTGTAACACATGGGGTCACCATGAATCGGGAACTAACTCTACAGCAGCTTTCAACAACAAAACAGGCTTACTTTTAAGTTTTGTTATGTACGTCCAGAATAATTATTGGTCTAAGGCTAATTTGGTTTCACCACTGAGGTAATACCCTTCTGGAAACTCTACTTGATGCTCAAATATCAGGAGATCTTTCTAGTCTGGTTAATAGGAATAAAAACTATTTCCAGTCATTTGTGAATTTTGCAATTGTTTTGCCTGCTACATTCTAGTGTTTGTTCTCTGGCCTCAGCTAGTTGCCTCATATGCAGGTGTGGATCAATATTCAGCTAAAGACTCAGGAAATCTTCCACAGATCTTCAGCAATCTCCTTCTCTCTGTGCAGTTCTCTCCTCTCTGGTATTCTGCCTCACAGATTGCATCCACTCAGCATCCCTAAACTCTGAACAGTGTTTCTTCTATTCAGGAACACTGTCAAGCTCTACATGGGTACACTCCCTGCACTGTTGCCTGAAAACTCCCAACAGACAACAAGCTGCAAAAACTGTAGCGCTCACTTCATTTGTTTCCCTTCTCTCAGGTATCACTGTCCTGTTGTCAAGTGTCTGAAAACCAACTCCTTATATGTTCTGTACTGAGTTTTAGTTGTTTAAGCCAGTAGGGTAAATCTGATCTCTTCCTCCATTATGATTGAAAGTGGAAGTCCCTTAGGTGTTAGTTAGGATCTCTCTCAGTACACTATTATATATTTCAATCACAACCACCATTACCACCACTGCCACATCCTTTATTATCATCATCGTCACCATCACTACCACTAACATTTATGGCATAATCGCTATATGCTTTGGGGTATATTATCTCATTTAAGACACATAATATTAACTCTGCCTTTACAGAGGAGAAAACTAAGGCTGAAAGAATTAAATAACTTGCCCAAGATGGCACAGCTAGTAAAAGTGGTACAACTGGAATTTGAGCAGAGGCATTTGACTTCTGATTTTGACATTTATAGTAGTTAAAAATTCTGGGGGAAAAAGGAACATAGGACCAACCACGCTTATTTTTGTTTTCTTCAGCCAACTATGCCCTACGTAATGTTTGAATTTCTTTTTTTTTAATTTTTTTTTCCCATACAAAAATTTATACATACATTGTTATGTGACCCTAATTGCTCTCTCCATACTGTGACAGGACACTCCTCCTTTCCACCCCTGATTCCCCATGTCCATTCAACCAGCTCCTAACCCTCTCTGCCTTCCCATCTCACCTCTGGACAGAAGCTGCCCGTTTAGACTCTTGTATTTACTTGAGCTAAGAGGCACACTCCTCACGAGTATCACTTTATGTCCCACAGTCCAGTCCAATCCCTGTATGAAGAGTTGGTCCCGGAAATTGTTTTAGTTCTGGGCTGATAGAGAATCCGGGGGCCATGCTTTCCAGGGTTCTTCCAGTCTCAGTCAGACCATTAAGTCTGGTCTTCTTACGAGAATTTGAGTTCTGCACCCCACCTTTCTCCTGCTCCATCTGGGACTCCCTGTTCTGTTCCCTGTCAGGGCAGTCACTGGTGGTAGCCAGGCACCATCTAGTTCTTCTGGTCTCAGGCTGATGAAGTCTCTGGTTTATGTGGCCCTTTCTGTCTTCTGGGCCAACACTTTCCCTGTGTCTTTGGTATTCTTCATTCTCCTTTACTCCAGGTGGTTGGGACCAACTGATGCATCTTAGATGGCTGCTTGCAAGCCTTTAAGACCCCAGACACCACTCACCGAAGTAGAATGCAGAACATTTTCTTAATAAGCTTTGTTATGCCAATTTACATAGATGTCCCCTGAAAGCATGGTCCCCAGACCCCTACCCCTGCTACTCTGTCCCTCAAAGTGTGTAATTGTATTCAGGAAACTTCTTAGCTTTGGTTAGTCCAGTTGTGCTGACTTCCCCTGTAGTGTGTGCTGACCTTCCCTTCACCTGTAATGTTTGAATTTAAAATGAGTGGTCATGTTACATACAGAGGTAAAGCAATGAGTACAGAGGGAAACCCGAGAGATTTTGGTGACCATAATTCTTTCAATTAATAGACTATGAGATTATTCTCAGAACTTTGTCAATAATAGGCAGGAGATATTATTTGTTTTTATTTAAAACATTTACTTTGTGTCTTGGTCTATATGTTTTTACCCACACATACAATAAACAATCTAGTGAGTATAAGAAACGTTTCTTTTGATATTAACATAAAAATAAGTCAAGTCAAATTATATATAGCATTCCCTAAGAATCTGCATGTGGTCAAGTGAGTAATAAAATTCAGCTGGACCACAAAGCTGGAATGGTAAAAGCAGATATAAACTTGAATTTAACCAGGGAACATTTTACTCATCCAGTAAAGACTTGGTTTGGTACAGTTCCATTTGGCCAACTCACTTATAAAATTACTTTTTCATGTTAAAATATTTAATACTCAATAGCTCAAGTCACTGATGTTTGATATGCTCAGACTTAACAACTGTGATTAAACAAAATGCCTTGGTTTGAGTTATAGTATTCTGACCCTTTTTCACAAACTATTTGGAACACAAAATAGATAGGGTTATTTCCATAAGGAATACTGTCTTATGAAATACACACTGTCTTTGTCATATCTCAATATTTCTAACAACAAAACATTTCATCTATTTCTTTGGAGACTCTAAAAGCATCAATGGCATTAAATTAAGTCCTTTGGGTAGCAGCAGAAACAGAACTATCTCTCTTAATGCTGTTCACTTTTTTTGATCTTCAGTATTTAGGATCCATATTTTTAAAAGGCTTTTTAAAATCTCAAAATTCCTATCTGCAAATTTTCAGAAATAAGACAATTCCATTGGTTTTATAGTACCAATGCTGAGTTTTGTTTCCTACACGAAGATCTAATAATTGCAAAATTTCTCCAAATGCAGTACTTCTGGCATGTTACAATGAAATAGGTCTGTGCTTAGCATACCCCTCTAAGTAGATAAGTCAATTTATTCAAAAATATCGTTTCTTTGAACTGTTTGAATTTAATAATTTAACATAGGAAACAAAAAAACAAACCCATTGCCATCGAGTGGATTCCAACTCAGAGCAAATCTACAGGACAGAGTACAACTGCCCCATAGGGTTTCCAAGGAGTGGCTGGTGGATTCACACTGCTGACCTTTTGGGTTAGCAGCCAAGCTTTTAACCATTGTGCCACCAGGGCTCCTAGGAAACAAAGGCAATCATAAAAAACAACTGATACCACCTATAGGCACCAGCTGCAGCACAAAGTTGGAGTGGTACCTCAATTTCCGTCTGTTACCAAGTGCCTCCTAGTTGTCTAGTCTCAAAACACTGAAAATAAACGAAGAAAGGCATTTATTAATGCCCTACCCCTAACTTGGGAGAGCCTGTTTATCCTATCACAACTGTGTATCATCAAAAGCATGACTAGACTAGGTAATGACACCACTCATTCCTCAGAGCCCACATTTATAAATATTCTTAAGGAGAGGCCTTCATCCACAAACTATATAAAAAGTCCTGCACTGGATTCCTTCTTGCCACCTTTTTTAAATCTAAGGTTTTGAGATTCTCCATCTCTGGTGCTGTAAGTTGGCTCTCTACCTGTTTAAAGAACATGGAGAGAAGTGTCATATGTCTATGACAAAGAGTAGTGATAAAACCACAGCCACTTATGCCAATGTACATTAAAAAATAAAGGCCAGAATCCAAAGGGAAAAAAACTCTTGAGAAGTGAGTTTGCCAATTTAGGTAAAGATCTCAGAATATGGCACTATTGTTATCAAAAGGGAAACACCTGTTTCTCAATGCTCAATCATGAAATTTACCATAAAGAGGAGTATTTCGGGGTTCCTTTATGTTGCTATGCTTCCTGCTGTTTATTCCCAACACAGACCAGTTCACTACATTTCTTGTGATGCTATTTTCCAAACTGTTTTCACAATCCTGCAAAGCAAGTACCTTAACTTGAGTTACAGGGCTGGTCCCTCTCTTTTCATTTTTTATCCCAGTAGGTGAGACTGCCCCTGCTGTGTTTGGTGGCTGTGGAGTTGATGACATCTTTGCTCCAGGTGACACCTGCATGCTGGCCAGCTGAGCGGCATAGAGCTGCTGCAAAACAGAGAAGACAAACATTGATCTCTTTAAATGCAGCTGAAATGGGGTTTCAAAAAACTTACCATATTGTTAGATAATTATTTCTCTGACAGTCTTGCAATTTGTTCTCTTTCACTGTTTTTTTAAGATGAAAATAAGAGAGACCAGGTAATACAAAAGAGAGAAAGAATAATGGAATAGGAGCCGTTGTTCTGTTCCTGATTCTTCTAGAAACGACTTTATGACCCTAGACAAAGGACCTTGTCTCTCTAGAACTCAGCTTCTTCACTGTACAAAAAGGAATTTGACTAAATGGTCTTTAAAAATTCTTTTTGGTGCCTATGTCTTTATAAAAAAATGCTTTAAATTTTTTTGTTATGACCATTTATGACATTTTAATACTCATGACCTAAGAAACTACTCTGAACTTTTCTAGGGACTCCTGGAAGAACCATATCTTTCATATTTAGTACCAGCCAAGCTTCCCTCAGGAAGCTGATCCTTCTGCATCATAAGAGTGCTGACCCCCAAGATCCCTGGGACCCAAAGGCAGTCACTCATTTCTCAGGACCTTATTTCTAGGCAGCATATAACACAATTCTCAAGAGAATATGGCCAGATTTTGGCGGGGGGTGGGGTGGGGTGGGGGTGGGAATCAAGGTTCTTTTTCCCAACACAGGAGCTGCCTACTTAATTCTCAACCCAAACCAGATGACAAAGTGCTGTCTTTACATCCAAGAGCAGATTACCGTGGTTTCTCTTTAACAAACCAATGATCTTCTTACTCATTCTATCTGCTCAGCTTTAAAGGGCTTCTCTTCCCTGAGAAATGATAAGCAGGCAACCTGACATTATATATCTTAAAATTATCAACCCCAAAATATGTCAACTTATCTGAATTATGGTCAAAGATTGACAGACAAGTGAGCCACCCTCTTTTTATATAATTTTAATTTTTATCAAAATAATTCTTGTATGTAGTTTCATAGGTGTTTAATAGTATTGTAAGCTTAAAAATAAATAAAAAACAAAACAACAACAAAACTAGTATGGTCAGCATGGACAGTGCATAACTTCAATAGCAAGTCATGATGGCCCTGGTTTCCAGGCCCCTTCCTCCCTACCTCACTCCCTGCTCTGTGGAAACAACCCCGTTAAATTCATTTAACTGTTTTTACTGGTATCTATCTCCCTATTTATAAATGCTATTTATAAATACTATTAATTTAATAAATGGTATTTATTAAATACTATTATATCCTGATCTACTGGCTTCCTACAACAGAAGATGAAAATTTAGCTTTCTTACCTCACCATGCACCTCCCATGCTTCCCTCCCCAGTCTCTTAATGTTAGTATCACAAATTTTTAAATGAAATAGTGTTTACTATTGTCATGGATTGAATTGTGTCCCCCAAAAATATCTGTCAACTTGGCTAGGTCATGATTCCCAGTATTATATGATTGTCTACCATTTTGTAATCTGATGTGATTTCCCTTATGTGTTGTATATTCTATCACTATGATGTAACAAGATGGATTAGTGGCAGTTATATTGATGAGGTCTACAAGATTAGATCGTTTCTTAAGCCAGTCTCTTTAGAGATATAAAAGAGAGAAGCAAGCAGAGAGACAGGGGGGAGGACCTCATACCACCAAGAAAGCAGCGCCGGGAGCAGAGCGCATCCTTTGGACCTGAGGTTTCTATGCTGAGATGCTCCCAGGCCAAGGGAAGATTGATGACAAGGACCTTCCTCTAGAGCCAACAGAGAAGAGAAAGCCTTCCCCTGGAGCTGACAGCCTGAATTTGGTCTTGTAGCCTACTGGACTGTAAGAGAATAAATTTCTCTTTGTTAAAGCCATCCACTTGTGGTACTTCTGTTATAGCAGCACTAGATGACTAAGACAACTATTTTATATTATTCTGCAAATATACTATTCACAGTTGAAGACTTAGTGAATTATAATTTTCTTTCTTTCTCAACTTTTTTATTTTGTTGGATTTAATATTTGCCTCATTTTTTGTTTGCTTAATTTTTTTACATAACTATCATTAATTCTCAAACTCTCCAAGAGAACTCTAAAACTACCCAATGTGACTGAAAATACTAGGTAATCTGTGCATCACATCCCCCCTGGGCTTTGGAAACATTCTTCTGTCTTCATTTCCCTGCTCCAATCTGAACTGGCTTATCCTTTAGAACTATTGCAAATTGTGGTACTTGGAATATCTTTTTCCTTTCCTGTACTGGAATCCTTGTTTCATGGATACCATTTTGTTCTCTCTGTTGGTTAACTTTGTCTTTTTGGTAAAGCATGTCCCCCAGGAGTTTCCTGCATGTGAGGTTAATTTGTCAAGAACTGACATTTCTGAAAAAATATTACATCCATCACACTTGATTGAAGTTTGACAGCTATAGAATTCTAAGTTGAAAATCATTCTTCCTAAAAATTTTCAAGATATTTACTTATTGCCTTCTTATTCTTGTTATTACGGGAGTCTGATGTCATTCTGAAGCCTTGGTGTCACAGTAGTTAAGAGCTTGGCTGCTAACCAAAAGGTTGGCAGTTCGAATCCACCAGCTGCTCTTTGGAAACCCTATGGGGCAGTTCTACTCTGTCCTATAGGGTCGCTATGAGTCGGAATCTACTCGACGGCAACGGGTTTGGTTTTTTTGGATGTCGTTCTGCCTCCTGACCCTTTGTACATAATCTATTTTCTCTTTCTGAAAGCACTTAAGGTCTTCCCTTTGTACTCAGGGTTCTGAAATTTCACTACAACGTCCCTCTATTGACTCTTTTACATTAATTGTTCTGGGCACTCAGTCAGCCTTTTAATTGGAAACTCATGTCCTTCAATTTTAGGAAATGTTTTAGTGTTTTTCACTGACACATTTTCTCCCCTTTGTTCCCCTTCTTGAACTCACATCAGATAAATGTTGGACTTCCTTACTGAGCTCTAATTTTCATATTTTTCCTCCTATTTGCCATCTCTTTGGTCCTTTGTTATACTCTATGATAATTTTTTTCCATTTTATCTTCCAACCCTTCTATGAATTTTTTTTAACTTCTATTATAATTTTAAGGGCACTTTCTTATTTTCTGATTATTTCTTTTTATAGCATCCTGTTCTCTTTTCCTTCATAATGCTAATTTTAGGTTTGGGGTTTGTTTTTAATATTTTTCTGTTCTGTGCATTGCTGTCTCTCTTCTAAGATTTTTGAGCTCTTTCATATTAGAGGCTTTTCTAAAGTATCTGGTGTGCCTTGACTATTTAATACATATATAATCATAAAAAACAAAAAAACATTGCTGTCGAGTCAAGTCTGACTCATAGTGACCCTACAGGACAGAGCAGAACTGCCCCATAGGGTTTCTAAGGAGGGGCTGGTGGAATCGAACTGCCAACCATTTGGTTAGCAGCCGTAACTCTTAACCACTGCACCACCTATATAATCATAATGTATTCAAAAGTTGACTGGAAGATCTGAGTATATAGGTAGACTTATTGACTGGTGGGCTTCAACATAAGGTGATGATGCAGAGAGTCAGCTACTTCATTGGGGGCCCAGAAATATCAATATCTATAGGGCATTTCTTTTAGGCCTAGATCATTTTCCCAGAGCGCTATCTTCAAATTTCCGACTTGGCTGGAGTATAGGCTTGTATGCCATCATTCAGTGAGCTAAGCAGGAGAAGGCAGCTGTGGGAGCTCACTGTCTAGTTTATCATGGAGCCTCTCTGTTTCTGAAATGGCACCATCACTCACTCTCAGCTATGCTTGATGTCCCAAAGAACAAAGTTTATTAAGTTCAATTTCTCAAGAGAATAAACCTCCAGTATTCTGTTAAGTTGTGTACTGGGGAGGGGAGTGGGAGGCAGAGATGGTAGTTACCTGGATGCATTGGGCTAAGGAGGAATCTGGAGCTCTAATAGTTCCTTATATCTATTTTCAACCAATCATCCTGTCTACAGTACCACCTCTTACACCTGCCTTCAGAGGTTCAGCTCCCAACTGTGTTTGATTCTTTTAGCCTTTACACTCTTAAGGTTTAGGGGTCAATTTTCTCTGTTTTCCTAAGACAGTTACAAATCTATCCAATTCCCATCTTCCAACATTTTTTTATTTTTATCTTCTCTGGTTGTACTTGAAGGTTTACACCTATAATCCTTAAGTGTCAATTTATTAGGTTTTGGGTAAAACTGGCAACAAATGAATGTGTTAATCTGTTATGGTTAACCAGAAGTCAAATACTCCAATCTTAACACTATTTAATGCTTGAAAACTCCTTTCAATTATTTTATTTGCTTCTTATTACCAAGATTAAGCTATTACCTTGATAGTCGCATTTCTACCATAATAAATAGAAAGCTTCCTAGTTCATCAGCCACAGAGAAAACAGCTCAAACTTTGTCATATTAGTAAGAGAGAAAAAACAGGTGGTTTGTATGTAATTTCCAGCATTACTATCATTCAGATGGACAAATAAAAAAAATTACAGTAATCAAAAACAGACCTTTCAGCACATGTAATTAAATGAAAGCTTAATAAAGAATAATTTGCAAGAGCCAGATGTGCTTATGTCATGATTGTTGCTTTCTTTGGAACAATTTTTCTAATATAACAAGTCTCTAAAGAAATTAAAGTTTCATAATTTTGTATGTGCAATGACTCAGTGGCAAGAAAAATTCACAATTAAGAATCAGTCAAACTGCTAGAAGTTAGGGCAAAAAAGGGCTATCTTTTTTGTTTCTTTTTTATTTTTTTGTATCCTTTTCCTCTGAAATTCAGCCAGGTGTCTTTAAGGGGGTGCAGGTGAGGCTTATAAAAAAAAACTTGTTTGGATTAAACCAGTGAAGAAAAGTCTTATACTGAATGAAGGGGTGATGGTTGAGAGTTGAAGAAAGGTTGGCTACACAGTGGCTACTATCATGATCAACATGTCCTACTACTGAATGTCAAAGAATCATGAAATCTTAGAGTTGAGAAAGTCCTTAGACATCATTTATGCTTTCATTTTATTCAATAATTCAAAAGATCAAAAAAAGTCAATTTTACTCAATCTTGAGTTCTTCAGGGAATTTCAACTAGGTGAAAAAAGCAGAAAAACAAATCTTTGGAAACAAATCTATTCTTTTAAAAAGCTGTCTAAATCCAGTAATCCTTCAGATTTACTGAACAAGACAGTTGCTTTTGAGAAATAGAGTAGTACTAATTGCTGCCTCTAAAGCTTTGATAATCATTTATTTTATACTCCTTTCCAGTGTGTTGTACCTAAGAGAGTTTACCCCATAAACTCTGAGATTCCTCAGAACTGATTCTTGTGGGTTGTGATTACTGATACATTAAAGGCAGGGAAAGCACAGCCACATTCCATAAAACTTACAGATTTGGGTAAACTGGACAGTAGGATATCAGATAAGATTTAGTAGAATGAGCCTTAAGGTAAAACTCAAAAAATGAAGTCCAATGAAAAGACAGAAGGCACTCGGAAAAATGAAAATGTTTTTATATTCTAACAAAACATGATTTTAGATATAAGTATCATGCTTTTCTCCCTGGGTGGTGCAAGCAGTTTGTGCTCAACTACTAACCTAAAGGTTGGCAGTTCAAACCCAGCCAGTGGCAGCATCAAAGAAAGGCCTGGTAATCTGTTTCCTTAAAGATTACAGCCAAGAAAACCCTATGCAGCAGCTCAATTCTGTAACACATGGAATCTCCATGAGACAGAACTGACTTGACAGCAACGAGTTTGGTTTGGTTTTTATTATGTTTCTCAGATGGAAAACTTTAGATTTGACTTTGATAATAAGAATGCCATTCATTAAATAGTTACAGGTTACAAAACAACTTCACAGATAGTTCATTTTCTAAGCTACCATTAATTGAATGTGTTCTATGCGCAAATTTTGTGTAGGAACTGAAGAAGGTTTAGAGATAAAAGTCTTGGACCAAGCTTATAGCCCTGGAGATGTACAATATGGATCCTAAACACTTGATTTGTACCTTTCTTGTGGTGCTAATAACTTGTTTTAAAAATTTTGTGTTTAGTTACGTACATATGTCTTACCATGCTTAATAGATTGTAAGTTTTATGAAGGCACGATCAATCTAATTATTTTTGAATGCCTAGCGCCAAGAGTGGTGCTTTTCAAATAAGATACCTAATCAATATTTTCTGAATGAATTGACATACTATGTAAAATAACTGGATGTTAGGAAGGAGAGATATTCTCTAAAAATGCGGCAACAGAAGTGGTATATGATTACATATATTACATATGTAATGAATAATTTTATGGTGTTGAGTTTAAAAAATAAAAGGACAATAAATTCATTCCAAGTTAAATTATATTGTTTCACTAGAAATTATTCTTTTGAAGTCATTTGCGAACATATTGACTGGATAGCTGCTAAATAACTACTAGCTTTACTGATCTATTTTACACTTTGCATTTCTAACACAAATTATACTATTTGAGCAGTAACTGAGCTCCAGTGGCACAATGGTTTAGTGCTCGGCTGCTAACCAAAAGGTGGTGGTTTGAACCCACCAGCCGCTCTGCAGGTGACAGATGTGGCAGTCTGCTTCTGTAAAGATTACAGACTTGGGAACTTCACGGGGCAGTTCCACTCTGTCCTATAAAGTCGCTATGAGTCATAATTGACTCTATGGCAAACAACAACATTACAGAACCAATTTTTCTTCTCAGTCAAGTTACTTACAAATTTAAAGTTTCTCTAATTGTTATTGCATCCTTTTTTGAAGGATATAAAGTAAAATAAGTAGTTATAATTACAATGTCTCTTCGTATACTAATAGTTTAGGAAGAAAAAGGCTAAACTAACTATTGCATCAGGGTTTACAAAAGTGTCATTCTCAGATCATAATTCACAGTTATCATGGTGGTAATAATGAATATTCATTCCCAAATACAGTTAAAGTTAAAAAAACAATGTAGTAAAGCTCACAACAGGGTTAACCAAAGTCCCATAAACATTTAAACTTTGGTGAAGACTGTTTTGTAAATACAGATTTTTCCATTTCCATTTTGAAAAATGTTCAGTGATTATTTGGGATATTGAATTATTTCTTTATTCAAGATATATAAAGGACATGCAGTGCATAAATGTATAAATGAGCCTAGCTAAATGTTTTTCAAAATTATAAAATTACTCATTTTATAGGAGCATTTAAAGAAATGCTTTTACTTTATTTAATGGCTTTCAAAAGTCCTATTTTTATTATTAGTTCAGTTTTAATAAAGTTGCCAGCATTAGAATTTTGGTAAGCTGAACAACGACATACTTAGCATATAGAACTGAAAAGGCCCTAACAGATCATTTAGTCTGTCTGACCTTCTCATTCTACCGATCAGTGTAGATCTAGAGAGTATAAGTAGTTTGCCCAAGATCATGTATTAGTTAGTACTGGAGCTAGGAGAAGAACCCAGGCCTCCTGACTCTCACTCAACCATTAGAGGATATCATTTAAATTAGAAATTGATATATCAAAATCAACCTCAAACCTTCAAGCACACTTCCAGCATTTATGAATTTAAGGACAAATCTTCATTAAATGCTTACTATTAACTAAGCACTATGCTAAATACTGGAGGTACAACAACTCAGAAATGATTCCTGCCTGAAAGGTGCTACCCAGGGGAAACTGATATTAAATAAGTATTTAGACAAGTAAGTATAAAATAATGGTTAGGGTAAGTGCTTAGCAGAAAAGTACAGATGTCAAGAGACCATCTAATAAAGGTACTTAACATAATCTGAAGGGTCAGATGGTTTCTCTAAGGAAATATCATTTTAAATGAATAAGAATTATCCAAGTTAATTAAAAAAAAAAAAAAATTTCCAGAAAGAAGAAACAGAAAGTGTTATGGCTCTGAGGTGGAAATAAAGGTAAAGTTCTTGAGAAACTTAAAAATGACTGATGTGGCAGGACTGTTAAGTCCGAGTAGAGTGCAATGAGAAGAGGCTAACAAGGGGGCAGGGCCTTATGGACCGCATTAATAATGGTAGACTATCCCAAGAAGAGAGGTATTTAGAAAGACAGATGAACTAAAACCAAGAAACATGGAATCTTTCTCATGCTTTACCTCTGATTCACTGACCAACCATTTAAATAAACTGGATTAAGAAAATCCTATGAAGATTTCATAAATCCACAAATAGATACATTTAATAGTATTTCTAGAGTTCTGTGTACTGAGACTAGCCTAAAAGATAACCTCTATCTTGCATTTGGGTTCTACTGACACTTTAATAACTAATCCTCCATAGATTCAACACAAAGCAATAAGTCTCCTTAGATTCAACACCAGCTTCTGAAATTCTTGAGTGTCTGCGAGTACGTGCACTGATCATGAGCAAGGCCTAAGAAACGTATTGTGTCACTGTTATATGTGGGGAGACAGACATGCTCTAACCCAATACAGCCAAACTGATGTAAAATTATATGAGTAGTGTCACAGTAACTATATTTACCATAATGTGTAGTATATATTTTTATATCTGCTTTCTATGATAAAATCATATAAGGTCTCCAGTGAAGAATGCCACAGAAAAAAGGTTCAAGGCCTTTTTTATTTTTTCAAATCCCATGAATTTCACATAATCATATAACCAGTCATCAACTCTCAGTCATTCATTTGTATATTAATTCAATAAACCTATATTGAGCACTAATTCAGGCACTATGCTGGGTATTTTATAGTCATTATTTCATTTAACCTTCAAAATAACTATATAAGATATGAATTATTATACCATTTTAGAATAGTCTTACTTTTAAGCTTTTTCATTCTTTCTGCTTTTTTTTGTATGCTAGAATTACATTATTTTAAATTGTACGGTGAAATCACAATGAAACCCATTTCCTGTATCCTAACTACCACACAAGGATCACCATCCAAGGAGAAGAGAGATTCTCATGTGGCTGCTATACTGAGCACTCAAACAGAAAACTGTATTTCCAGATGTCTTACACCATTACTCTTTCTCAAACAGCACTTCACAATCGCCAAATGGAAAAAGAAGGGTTAATGGTACCATCAACCACCTTGAAGGAGCAAAGGGCATAATTTTGATTTAGACAACTCCCTTCTCCAACCAAGCTTTTAGGTATAGTAGCAAACACCTTAAATACCCTGGTGACACATGTTTAATAAACTAATAAGGAAAAGAGATGAGTATGGGTAGAAATAGAACTCAGTAAAATGGAAATTGACAAGTGCTTTATACTGGCACCAGCATGATCCCATATATGAAAACCAACAGTGAAAAAGCAGGCACAACTTCACATACTGATTCTCACTGGAGTAAACTCTCCTGTGTTTTATCATCTCAATTAGAAACGGCATTTTAAAGTGGCCCATCAGAATCTGGCCCAGAGAGAAAGAAAAAAGTTCTCCCTCAAATACAATATGTCTGTTGGTGGAGAAGGAAGAAAGAGAAGGAAAGATGATATTCTATAAAAACAGATTCAATAAGCACTAATGAAAGACTTGAACTCTTACTTTTATACTTACCCCATTTTCTGTGGTTCTACCTAATGCCTAATAGCTTTGGATCTGAGGAGCCAAGTCCTTGCCCTAGCTCAGCTACCCAGGTTAACTCAGACCCTGCTCTTGTGTACCAGAGACTACTCAGTGGGTCCATAGGAGAAACTGGAAAAAAACAAGCAGAGTAAGGGAGGCATCCTTAAGGGAATGCCTTTATTTACTTGATTGATGCTGCCTAATACCAAACCCCTAGCCTGGCTCAATTCTCCAGGCATATCCTGGGTTTTGTTACCTTCTCAAAACAATGCTGACTACCATCCCTCTCCTACCAAGTAAGGCCTACTATAAAGCTGGACAAGTTCAGCTGTGAGAAGGTGGAAACGGAGACAGGGGTAATTAAGCAGCCTGATTTAGTGCTTGTTCAGCACAGGGAAGAAAGTGTGTCAGTTACAAGTCGTTGCAGACTGAGGAGACAGGGTAAAAATAATTATTTGAAAGAGATCACAAATACTTTTACTTCTCATAAACCTCCAATGCCAACAAAATGATCCAGGAAACATAGCTGTTTTACGGAAGGAGATAAATGAAGTCCTTGTTTTCAGCATAGAAGGTACTTGTTTAGCTACACCCCCAATATTTGACACCAAAGAAAACTGGCTGTGGGGACAGGAAGTAAGAGAAGGAATAGAGGAAGCACTGCCACTCCCACTCCTCACGTATCAGGTTCATTTCCAAGTGAATCTCCTTGCTTCTCCTGCATGTTTTTCTGTTGCTATATTTTTCCTTTCTTGTTAACTCTACCTGGTTATAACTCTACTCATCTTTTGAGTCTCAACTAAAAACTTGCTTCCTCCTTCAAGTCTTATCTGACCGCTGCATCCTCTGTGCTGCCACCATACTGCATCCTCCTTTCCTGAGCACTTTATGGAATTTCTTTGTTTTCATGTCTTTCTATCCCATCAGATTTTGACCTACTTAAGGGAGGGACTGAGTCTTACACTTCTTTATATCACTAGCACCTAACATAATGCCTAACATTTAATAGAAGCTTTGTTAACACTGATAATTAAAACCAATTCGCTTCCAGTCTTGCCTCTATCTTCTCAGAATTGCTATCATTTCTGCCCGTACCCTTTTTTTACTATACCTCTCTCACACTTTCTCCAAAAGGAACCCGGAGATAGAGGTCATCTTTCTTTGTTTCTGTCTTCTTGAAGCTATGAGCATGTGGGCTCACCGTGTAACAGACTGATTGTCTCTCAGAGAAACACCAGATAACGCAATGTTAGCAGGAGAAAGAATTCTAAACATCACCTAACCTAATTCCTCTGCTTTACAGATGAAGAAAACTCAAGTCTAGAGAGGGAAAGTTATCTAAGAATATCAACTGGTGAGTGATAGGAAGAAAAAACTCTAGCACCCAGGTTCCCTACTTTTCCCATCCAGTATTCATACTTAATCATTTCTCCTTGTGTTCTGATCTCTAGGCAACTCACTACAAATAGAATTTGTTACTTTCTATCAGAGCTTTTGGGTTGGATTACATAAAACGGATATTTTTCCATGATTCTCTGTGGATTAAAGGAGGAATTTATCCTAAATGTGCTTGAAACATAACCCTTGGACACCTGAGGATAATTTATAGTGTAGAATTTTATTTTAATATTTGTTTTAAAAATGTACATATTTTAAATGCAACCATAGTAATCAGGTTAAGGTAATTATAATCATGTTAACGTGTTTTCAGATTTTTAAAATTAAAGTTTATGCAAATACATGTCAAGGGTCAAAAATTTGTCTCAGGTAAGAGCAGACCTATTTTTGCCTCCTTTGAGACTTCTGCCAAATGCCTTTCCACCACAACCAAAGGAAAAATCGGACAAGCATTGATTGTAAGCCACTGGAGAGCCAGGACCTGTATAATTCATTTCATTATCCCCTGCAGCCTGCTCAAGAATGTCAAGTAAAGAAAAATTAATTGAAAGAAGAGTTTTCTCGGCTAGAAGTCCTCTTGTCTATTTTCTCAAGCACTGGGTAGCATACTCTTCTGACTTATCTCGTTGTGCTAATGAAGGGGAGCCACCTTCCCTTCATTAGCACAATGAGCTAAGTCAGAGGAGGTATGTTGGGTGTGGAGAAGGGAAGCTATAAAAAAGAGATTCAGGGGGAGGTCCAGGTCAAAGGCAAAGGGATTTTTTTCCTTTAAAATTCAGAGACCATCAGGTAACAGAACACCCAACCCTTGGTTACAAAAAAGTCAGTTGGAATTCCTTCTCCAATTGCACCACTTAAATTGCAATGCATGCACCATTTAGACTGCAACGCATGCACCATTTAAATTGCAATGCATGCTGAAGAGCACTTCCTTATAGAATATAGTTGCCCAAGTGCAAATAACTAAGAACAAACAAAACAACCTCCAAGAGTTTTAACAAGAAACAATCTCTCTCTGCTACTTCCAAGAATCCCATCTCTGAGTGCTAAATAAAATATGTAAATACATAATGCCTTTTTAACAACAACAACAAAAAAATTCAGTCATTGAAACAATTAGTAACTGGGTTCTTTAAGCAAGACCTCAGAAGAGGTGATAATGAGGGCAGTTAGAAATCAGCATTATGGGAACAGGATCTGATTGTTTTCCTTCTGTTTCCCTGAACTGGGCAGGCAATGCTGAAGAGATCCAGCACTCTAAATGTGCTCCAAGTGGTATAGTTTGCATTTGTAATGCTCCTTTAATTTTAACTCTTTAGTCACAAAGCTATAGTTCATCAGGTAAACCTTAAGCAAGTGCATCTTTACCAATACCCCAAACCCATTGCCACGGAGTCAATTCTGACTCACAGCAACACTATAGGACAGAATAGAACTGCCCATATGGTTTCCAAGGATGTAAATCTTTACGGAAGCAGACTGCCACCCTTCTGGAGCAGCTGGTGGGTTTGAACTGCCGATCTTTTGGTTAGCAGCCAAGCTCTTTAATCACTGCACCACCAGGGCTCCTACTCTACCAATAGGATATAAAAACACATCAATGAATCCAGAAGCTGGATTTGAAATATGTGTTATTTCCCATAAATAAGAGTCAAAGGGAAGTTTTGAATGGATATACATTTTTCAGTAAGTGTGTTGAGTTCAGTGGGAATCGACCCGACAGCAATGAGTTTGGTTTGGTTTAATAAATGAATATATGTTAGTTTCCCAATAATCAAAAGCAGAATTTCTTTGTAACCAAAAGATGAATTCATTCAATCCTTCATCCATTCATTAAAAAATTATTTGAGGGGCTACGAGGTGTCAAGGAGCCCTGGGGGTGCAAGTTAGCACTCGGCTGCTAACTGAAAGGTTGGAAGTTCAAACCCACCAGCAGCTCCATAGGAGAAAGACCTGGCCATCTGCTCCCCTAAAGATTAAAAAACAAAACAAAACAAAAAACTCCACTGCCATCAAGTCGATTCTGATGCATAGCAACCCCATAGGACAGGGCAGAACTGCCACATGGAGTTTCCGAGGCTGTAATCTTTAGGGAAGCAGACTGCCAAATCCTTCTCATGGTGCAGCTGGTGGGTTAGAACTGCCAACCTTTCAGTTAGCAGGCCAGTGCTTAACGACTGCGCCACCAGGGCTCCTTTCCTGTAAAGATTACAGCCTAGAAAACCCTATGGGGGCAGCTCGACTCTGTCACAGGGGTCACTATGAGTTGAAAATTGACTCCAGGGCATCTAACAATAACAACAACTGTAAGTCAAGTACTATTTTAGGTTTTGGGAAAACAGAAGTGAGCAGTGGCTTGAGAAGGTGGGGAGGGGATGACAAATAAGCACATAGATATATAACTCTATGAAATATAAAGTGACCAGGTGTGTTAATATGACAGGATTTTTAAATGTAGAGAGGTCAGGAAAGACACTCAGAGAAGGGGACATTTGATAAGAGACCTAAACGATATGAGGGAGTAAGTCATACCATTATCTGGGAACAGAATCCTAGGCAGAGGCAAAGTATAGGTGAAAGTCCTGAAGCAAGGGTGTGCTTGGAATGTCTGAGGAACAGAAAGGAGGCTAGTGTGTCTGGAGCAGAGAGAGCAGGGCAAAGGGTCACATGTCAGAACACAGCAAGGGGGCCAGATTGTGCAGACCTTATATACTATGAAAGGACTTGGATTCCATTCTGAGTTTCTGGGTTTCTGGGTTTCTGGGAGGCACCAATAAAAAATAACATGGCAGACCTAGAAATCCCTTAGCAATACCCACATGAGAATCTGGAGACATGCCAGTGCTGCCTTGCCTTGGCCCATAATGCCTGCCAAGGAACCAGATGTTGTTGCTTGAAAAATACAACTGCTCAGCTTCTATGCTCTTTGATTTCCATTCATAATGGCCTCCAAAACAACACAGAATTAAAACAAACATGGGTAAGTATATAATGACAAAAAAGGGATTTTATTTAAATGATTAAAAATATATATTTGGGAAAACTAAATTGCATAAAAAGAAAGTATAATATTTTCTAAATACTTTTTTTTCCACTGTAATCATTGGACAGAACAAATGTTGCAGGTTGGAAATGAATGTGTTTACCAAAAATGTTTTAAAGGTTTTTAAATTGAACTTGATTTTTAATTTCTCAGTAGACTTTGCAAGATTAAACACAAGAACTATCCTAATGAACAAAATCCATATGCATGAAAAAAAGTATAGATTTACTAAATATAAATTTCATATTAATAATATTAAAGATAAATATGTATTTGTTAGAAATATTGAGGGTGATAAGCATGTATTTTGAATTCGATTTTTAAGAGAGCAGCTAAACTAGATAAGAAATAATGCGAAATATTTTTTTCTTATTTTCCTCTGTTTTAATTCAAACAAATGTTTTACCCTGTTTCAGGGACAACTCCACTAACTGTCATTTTTTAAACTGTAAATTATTAGTATTGCCAATTCGAGAACTTCAGCATATTTTGCAGTATGTAAATATACCATCTGTATCCTACAATAATACCCATGGCTTATTCCCTAATTAGCAGAAAGGAATGATTCCTTATACACGGCAGCCATAGTAAAAATCGTTCAAATAGTGTAATAAGCATACAACTTATGCTTTATTGTCACTAGATATGATACTGACAAACGTTTCAATAACCCACTTTGAAACATGCTTATAGCGTATGAAGCAGGTAATGGTTAATACAAAGGACTCAAGTAGAAATTTAGAAGAGTAAAGTCTTACATGTTGCTATAAGAGACAGTGTAGCGTAGTGATTGAATGCACACTCTGGTCAGAACCACTATTTACTGAAACGCGTGATCTTTGGCTAGTTATTTAACCTCTCTGGGCCTTAAATCTCCTCATCTGTAAAACGGGGATAACAACACTACCTACCCCATAAGATTGCTGTATAGAGTAAATGAGTAAATGCATGTGAAGCACTTGGAACAGTGGCACACTGTAAACTCTCAATACACATTAGCTCTTATTATTCTTATTGGTACATTCTCTTTAAGAGAAGTCACTTTAAAAATCTTATTCAGAATAATAATTATTCATTGGTATTTTCATTAAATTTAGCAAAAAAAAAAAAATATTAGCAATACAAAGCTGAACAAGAGATGCTGTCTTTCAGGAGCCCACAGCAAGGATAGAAAGGAGAGAGCAAGAAAGATACGATATGACAAATGGTATAATGGCAGCATCTAAGGGAAGTATCCTAATGGAAGTATTTGTAGTAATACAAATTACTACTGAAACACCATTACTGGGAGCAATTAGTTCTGACTGGGGACAGTTAGGTAGACTTTGCTTACAATGAAGCCCCAGAAAGAGATTCTTTGGTAACTGAAAGTTAAAAAAATAAACCTGAGAAGAACAGAGAGCAATCCCTGCAACATGGGAAGGGTTTGGGCTAACAGAGTTTCTGTTGTGCTTTCAGTAATGTCTCCTCCTCCCAGCTCATTCCTTTGGGCTAGTATCCAAAGTCTGTGCTACACAGAACTAAGATGTTCACACTAAGGGCTCACATGGCTTTGAGAAAGCCTTAAATTTATAAAATGTACTATTTCTTTGGAAAACGGAAACCACCTCTGGCTATTCATTTGGGGAACAGAAACTTTGTTTTGTTCTTGTTTTCATTGTCCATTGTTGGACAGAGAAAAACCTTTAAGCATTCAAAGTCTTAATTTAGGAGGGACTTTGAATCTCAGTATCTCCTCTAAGCCTACCGTAACACTCCTAGAAAACTCTCGCTGCTATATGATGCAAAATCACAGCTTTAGTTTGTTAAGAGCGCATAATTCTGAGTGGACCAGGGAATATTTATGTCTCTATGAAGCTCTTTGAAGGAATAATCTTATGTTTTTGTGCCTGTCGTGGGTCAGAGGTGCAAATCAGCACTTCTTTCTGTCACCCCTTATATGTTTTACTATAATTTACAGCTCAGCAAGAGGACTCATAAAACAAAAGTGTCTATTTTATTTCAGAAACTAATTCTGGTTAATCAAAGATTTCCAGCCAAACAACCCAGCATGAAACTCTGCAAGGAAAATATGAGGAGAACAAAGCATTTTGTCAAATAACACATCTCAAGATGTAAACACATATGTGTCTTAAAGGAAATTTTATCTTTTCCACATTATCAGCATACAAAAGGAGCATTCTTGTCGCAGACCTGGTGCGACTGTGGAGTCATCGTCATTGGAAACGAGAGCCTGATTAGGTTCCCACACAGATATGAATAGACTTTCCTTTTTTAGTGGGATAGCTGCTTTTATTCCTTTTTAAAACAGACTGGTAGT
Source organism: Trichechus manatus latirostris (assembly GCF_000243295.1). Taxonomy (NCBI): domain Eukaryota; kingdom Metazoa; phylum Chordata; class Mammalia; order Sirenia; family Trichechidae; genus Trichechus; species Trichechus manatus. The sequence continues at coordinate 8,374,863 of NW_004443942.1, forward strand.
TGTCACCCTAAAAACACCGAATTGTACTAGGGTAACATTTGTTTCTGCTCTTTTTTTCCCCTCATCTTTTAGAATCAGCCAATAGCATTACTATCCCTTCTGGTTGGTCCTCTTCTGGAAAGTCTGAGTTAATCCACAGCTGTGTGAACGTGAAGAAGGGACACAGCAGGGTAAGTCTGTTGGATCTCTTGTCTGCTAATAAAGTGCACAGTCTGCAGGACAGATGTTAAGAGGATCTGTTAAATAAGTCAGTGGCAGAGATCCTGACCTCTGCCAAGGAACATTTTATTATTCCAGAAAGGGGCATATTTGCAAGGCATTAACTATTAGAAGAACCATAGCTTTTCTTTATAGATTTTTTTACTCCTTGCTTCATCATTTGGTTGAAATATAGTATCAAGGCCCATACACTGAGAAGCAATGTGCTAAATATGATTGGGTTCAGTACAAACTGCAGATTACAGGATTTCCCAAAATCCCAGGGAAATGGTTGGACCTTGGTTTTGCTTCAATCTTAAACAGCTTTGTTTATTCAGCATGTATCATTACACTATTTGTAGTCTCACTTTCCACAGGGTACCACTGTACAAAAGAGACCATCAATCTTACCAAACATAGTTCTGTAACTATTAAATCTAGTGTAATGGGAAATGTAAACTAGAGATCAAATTAATAGAAGAATACCACACCATAACGTTGTTCACTATACCTTATACCACTTTACCATTTATGGTGTGAATAAAATCATGTCTACCACATGCATTGCAAATCCCCTAGCGTGGTATAAAAGGCACTTTGTGATCTGACCCCTTGCTTACCTTTCCAATCTCACCTACCACGGCTCCTGTACACTCAGCCTGTGCTAGACCGTTTGCCCTTTTCTGAATGTGCCATGCTGTCTATTGCTTCTATACACATGGGCATGCTGTTCTCTTTGTCTGGAGTCCCTTTTCCCTTCTCTGTATTGCTACCACTGAGCATTCTACCCCATAAACCTAGTGAACATCTACTCCCCTTTCAAGACTCAATTTTAACACCATCTCGTCTATGAAGATCTCCAGTACTTCTCCAGGCAGAGCTGAACACTTCCCCCTCGGGCATCATTTTCATTCTGTGCACACATCTATTTTATCAGTTATGACATTGCTTCCTAGACTGTGGGCCCTCTGGGAGCAGAGGTCAAGTTCTATTCATCTTAATATCCTAAAAGTACAAATATGCTGAAGTTCTCGAATTGGCAATACTAATAATTTACAGTTTAAAATAAACATTTGGGGAATCAATGCATGAGTGAACTAATAAAATAATTATTAATCCTTTAAAAAAAATTTCTTTATTGTACTTTAGGTGAAGGTTTACAGAACAAATAGTTTCTCATTAAACAGTCAGTACACATATTGTTTTATGACATTGGTTAACAA
>NW_004443942.1:8377246-8433275 GCF_000243295.1 Trichechus manatus latirostris
ACTTTTTCATGGGTTTTTACAATAGAGGTCTCATACAATATTTGTCCTTTTGTGATTGACTTATTTCACTCAGCATAATGTCCTCCAGTTTCATCCAAGTTATGAGATTCTTCACAGATCCATCATTGTTCTTTATCGCTGGATAATACTCCATTGTGTGTATGCACCATAGTTTATCCATTCATCTGTTGATGGGCATCTGGGTTGTTTCCATCTGTTTGCTATTGTGAACAATGCTGCAATGAACATGGGAGTGTGACAGCTCTTATTCTTCTAGGATATATTCCTAGGAGTGGGATTGCCGGATCATATGGTATTTCTATTTCTAGCTTTCTAAGGAAGCGCCGTATCATTTTCCAAAATGGTTGTTATCATTATGCATTCCCACCAGCAGTGCATAAGAGTTTGGATCTCCCCGCAGCCTCTCTAACATTTGTTCTTTCCAGTGTTTTTGCTTCCTGCCAGTAATGCCAGTGGTGAGATGGTATCTCATTGTAGTTTTAATTTGCATTTCTCTAATGGCTAGTGATTGCAATCATTTCCTCGTGTCTGTTGGCCACTTGAATGTCTTCTTTGGTGTCTGTTCCTTTGCCCCTTTTTTAATTAGATTATTTGTCTTTTTGTTGTAGAGGTGTTGGATTTTCTTGTACATTATAGAGATTAGACTTTGTCTGACATGTAATGTCCAAAAATTTTTTCCCAGTCTGTAGGTTCTCTTTTTACTCTTTGGGTGAAGTATTTGAAGAGCATAGTTATTTGATTTTTAGAAGATCCCAGTTGTCTAGTTTATTTATCCTTTTTTCATGTTTATATAAATGTGTATTCTGACTTTGTCACTACTATCTACACTGTAACAAGGTCTTATACTTTTAATATGTCTTACTCTGTTTTTTAATGGATAATCTTCATTAGGTTCGTACTTTCAATTGTAAACAAATATATCTCTACAAATCTCTACAACATCCACCCCTGCCACACACACACACACATGCACACAAGAATAGTGTGGAGGCATGAGACAGACTGTTCTCATGGCCATCTGTTTTGATTCAGCTCTATTCAGCCAAAGTTTATTTACAAGAAACAATCAAATTTAGTTGTTCACACTGTTGCCTCATAATTCTCCAGTCTTAACCCAGACCACTCACTAACTGTATGACTTTGCTCAAGTTAATCTCTCTAGGCCTCTTAACTCTAACTCTAAAACCAAAAAGTTCACATAGAACTTGACAGTGTGTAAAACACTTTTCACATGCATTTTTTAATTTATTCCTTACAACTGCTCTATGGGCTAAATATTATTTCTAACCCCATTTTATAGAATCTGGGTATCAGAAAGATTAATTTGCCTATATTCAAGGGACCAGTGGTAGAGTTAGGATTTGGCCCACAAGGCCTCTGAGAGCCTTTTCGGCTCTGGAGGTATATGGAACTTTACAATCTTGCTCAGTTGTTTTTTGTTGTTATTGTTGACTTGTGACTTAGGAGACCCCATGTGTTACAGAGTAGAACTGCTCCCTAGGATCTTCTTGGCTGTAATCTTATGGAAGCATATTTCCAGGCCTGTTTCTTCTGTGGTGCCACTGAGTGGGTTCGAACAGTCAACCTTTTGATTACCAACCAAGCATAAACTGTTTGCACCACCCAGGGATCTTTGGAACTTTACAGTCTCATAGTCTATTTGTGAAGGCTTTTCTTTATATATTATGACATTTTTTTCTTGATTAGCAGGAAATCCAATTTAAAATATCCTAATTGTTGACTTGCTAATATTTCTTGCTAAAGCATACTGCACTGGACCACAAAGTTTTTGAACCCAGGCAGTCATCAGACATAGGCAGTAGGACAAAAGGATTTCAAAGGGTCTGGTGGCACAGTGGTTAAGGGCTTGGCTGCTAACTGAAAGGTCGGTGGCTCAAACCTACCAGCCACTCCACAGGAGAAAGATGTGGCAGTCTGCTTCCTTAAAGATCACAGCCTTGAAAGTCCTATGGGGCAGCTCTGTGCTGTCCCATAGGCTTGCTATAAGGTTGCTATGAATCAGAATTGACTCAGCAGCAATGGGTTTGGCCTTTTTTGGTACACATCCAGCTTAGTCAATCAATACACAAGTATATTTATATATAATATATAGATACCAAATGATCAGCCCTGTGTTATTTGTTATTATCACTTTGAAAAATTGCTCATTTAACTGATATCCTCCCAGACTATTACTCCATGAGGACAAGAACTTTCTTAGCTTGCTTACCCAGCAAAGTACCTGAACTATATAGTACATGATTTTAAAATATTTGTTAAATGAATGAATGAATAAGAGAGATACAATTATAAGCGTATGGAGAAAAATGACTGAGCATCCACAATGCAGCAGATATTGTGCTAGGCAACTGGCTTATCTTCTCTTATTTAGTCCCCATGATAACCCTATGGGTGGCATCATTATCCCCATTTCACAGATGAGGAGACTGAGGTTCAGGAGAAATTAGCTCAAGACCACACAGCTCTTTCAACTGCAGAGATCTTGTGGAACCAAGAAGTACCACTTTCTTGAAACCTCCAAGCCATTCACCATTACATAGACAGACAAAAAGGGAAGAGAACAAGCCAGCTTCTCAAGCACTATTTTTGGTATTCTAGTGAAAATTTCTGGTGTTTAGAAATGGAGAAGTTAATTTGGGTTGCAGAGAAGAAGAGTTGAGGCAGTAATTCAAATAATAATAATACCAGAAAACAATGAACAAGTTGGGGAGGAGGAATTTTATTAGAAGCACATTTAAGTGAAAAAAATAGAAGGTAAGCATGTTATTTCAGCGAATGCCCACAAATCATCACGTGATGATATAGATTCATTTTTCTGTTTCATATTGATATATATATCAGTATTTGGTGATAGTATTTCATAACTGGGAAATATGGTTGAAGGTAGATGTAAAATCAGGTGGGGTATGATTAGATATAGGTGGATGATGGATGACTATTTTGTTCTGCAATTAATAAATGCCTCTTTATTAAATTCATTGATAAAAGGACAAAGAAATGAGGATTTCCATCCAAATCAGTCACATACAGGACTCTACTATCTCAACAACCCTCACCCCCACCCCCACCCTCTGCCTCTGTCTCCCTGTATCTCTTTTTCTCTCTCTCTGTAGTGCTGTCTAAACCAATGACTTTATACATTATGCAGGGACCAGCCCCTGGGGTCTGGAGAAAACACCTCTTTGGACATGAGGAAGGCATTCTGTGTAGGGGAACAGCAGCACTGCAGAGAGGAGTATCTTTTTCTATGTGGGATAAGAAGCTCCTAAACTCTGGAGGGCAGTTCTAGCATAGCAAGAACTGGTTGAGGCATGTGCTCCACTCCATTCAGTGACAGTGTTTCTCTTTATTTTTTATTTATTTGCTTTTCTTTTTAAGCAGAACAAGTGATAATCCATTGAGAATGTGATGCTAAACCATTTTTCCTACAGAGTTTTTAAACTGGGCCTCTGAGAAGGAGTTTGATACAATTCAATGACTGAAGTAATACCTTTGTCCATCTGAGCATTAAATGGCCCATTGAAATACAGCTTAGTTAGAGAGAATTTCAGAAAATAGTACTTTCTAATTTTTTTTTTTTTAATATTTCTCTCCCAGCTGACTAGAGCAGTGGTTGGAAACTGCTGCTCAATCACTTTCCACAGCCTCCCAGGTTAGCCTCTCACCAGTGTTAATTAAATATAACCCCTTTAGAATACGAGAGGTTAAGTGAGAGCAACATAGCGTTCTTCTCCAATATATTACTATGAACACAAATGGCCATAATCTATTTATAAGAAGGCTTCTTTGAGCACAGAGGTCTCACTAATGAAAAATTATAAGAGGAAAAGCAACATAATGCGACAACTGTTCATCGCAAAATACATTTTAAACTACCCATTTCCACAACCATTGTGCTTATATAACACATATCGTAAAGGAAATTGGTGTAACAGATGGTTTCAGCTCTGGGCAGCAAATGCAGCCCAGTTTGCAGTGTGATAAAGTGAAACTATAAAATCCAGTGCATAATTCAGTCAGTCTCTTACCTAAACGTCTTCCTTCCCCACAACTATCTTAAGTTAGAGAATTTTCCCCCAGCAGTTACAAGTATTGGTGTACTTTCTGTTTTAACCAGATGTTGTGACTTCTGTAGCACAACTTGGCCAAACTCTAAAATAAAAAATTGATAAAATAATATGTTTCTATGCTAGCCATTTTAAACCAAAAAAGCCTCTTTAAACTACTGGGTTTATGGTTCTAAAAGGTTTTATAAACTGTTCAGAGTTATTTGTAAATTAAATCAGTTTCAAATAAAGCCCTTTAATACTCTATAATTAGTCTTGTCTCTCTGAACATGACTTTACTGTAAATGCTCTGTCCTGACTCTCCTATTGTCCCAAGATTCCTGAGAAGAAAGCAGCCAAGCGGTAATTCAGCATTATTGCTGCTTCAGTGCACTAATCGCTTAAAGAGCAGCAAAGACTGTGTGCTCTCTGCCCCACAGCTCCCACAGCCTCCTGGCCTGAGGCAGGCGTCCCGACCCAGCAACGTCCAGATGTCAAGAGGAATACCCAGCTCCTGATGCAGCAGGCGCTCCATTCCAGTATGGTCGAACATCTGCTTCATCTGCTGGCATGCAACCTGCTGAACATGCTCAGAGGGCAGTGCAGGCTAGGGATGAGCAAGGACACAACTCTCAAGCTATTCCAGGATACTCATCAAAACTTTGAAATGATAAGACAGCATTCAGCAAAAACACTGTATGCATTTCCTTCAAAGGAAATTACAGAATAAGATAGTTTTCATCATAGTTCTTTTTATCCCTGTTAATTTCTGTTAGGCATGAAGTTTCTTCTGGACAATTAGATGAAATTTTTGAGATACATAACTCTTTGGGATCCTCAGAATGCCATGTTAACTTTGAAATGATTCCTTTTTAATTCACTTAAACCTGACAATAAGAGGGGAATAAGTTATGCAAGAAAGCTTCAAAATAACTATGTTTCCTACATACTAGTCAACAGAGATTAAAGCAAAGCATCCTGGACTAGAAGTAAATTTCAAAATACACTTAAGCTATCTATTATAGTCCTATCTTGTTTGCTAGATGAGTAATCCGGTCCAAGTCACTTAACACATTTAAGCCTCACTTACCTTTTCTAAGAGAATAGTAAGACACATGTGTTATAAAGGCTAAATATAAATTGCTCTTTAAACTATAAAAGGCTATAAAATAAATATTATATATATAATATATATGTATATATCTGTACTATTCTTATAAAATAGATATTCATACTATTCTTATTTTTGTTGTTGTTGTTTGTTTTTACAAAGAAATTCAGCATTCTTTTGCAATACCCAACTCACACATCAAGTACAGGTTCTCTGCCAAAAATGATTCCATTCATCCTATGGGATCTCAGTAAATTGCATCCTATAAAAACTAATGAGCAGCTCGCAGGTCCTTACCAAATTTTATATTTACTTCATTCTGAAAGAGAGACTTACATACTATTAAAGCCAAAAATAATATTTCTTTACTAAAAGCCAGAATACATAATGTGCTTAATACAACTGAAGAGAAGAGCCTGAGGATAGTGTAACTATTCTAGCCAGAAGTGATTGTCTAGAATAAAAGTTTTAATTTTGGAGATCAAAGTGAAGCAAAGAACTGAGACTAAATAATTGAATAACCCATTGCCATCAAGTAGAGTCTGATTCACAGCGACCCTATAGGACAGAGTATAACTGTCCCATAGGGTTTTCAAGGCTGTAAATCTTTATGTAAGCAGACTGCCACAGCCTTCTCCTGCAGGGCAGTTGAAGGGTTTGAACCACTGACTTTTCAGTTAGTTAGCAGCCAAGCACTTAACCCCTGCACCACCAGGGCTCCTAAATAATTGAATATATTTTAAGTTTTTAAAATCTGCCCTTCTGGGTTCAAGTGGGTAGATGGATAGTTAGGTGAGGATATTTCCATTAAGATATACCATATTTGAAACCCCAATCCTTCATCATGTATTTCCCTATTTTCTCTTTCCTTCTCTAGAATGTAAAGTCCATGAAAGTAGAAACTTTGTTGTATTCACTGTATTATCCCTGCATCTAGAATAGATTTTCTCAACCTGGGCACTATCGATATTTTGGACTAGATAATTCTTTGTTATGGGGGGCTGTTGTGTGCATTGCAGGGTGCTTAGCAGCATCCCTACTCTGTATCCACTAGATACCAGTAGCATCTCCCCAGTAAAAATGCCTCCAGACATTGTCAAATGACCCCCTGTGGGGGGTCAAATGTTCCAGTGCAGGACCACTGGTTTAGAATAGTGCCTGGCACATAATAGGCACTAAATAAATATTTGTTGAATACTTGAATGATTAAATTTGTTATGTTTGGATTTGCAAACTTTTTCAATTTTCCTGAGCATAATCATTTTCTAAACTCCCTTTTAAAGATAGATTTTGATATAAATCTAATGATACCACAAGTATTGTGTTATTGCAACAGTTACACTCAAAGTTAACAAGTACAATCTCAAGTAAGAAGAATTAAAAGAGAAAGAATGTAATATTTCATTCCTTCTTTAAATTAAATTAATAAATAAATTAGAGTGAAAACTTGCTACAGATCCCAAAAACTGGATTTGTAGATTAAAAGCAGCTGTATTTCAAACTGGCTCCAAATGAGTACTGTATGCCTATACTTTGTAGCGTTTGAGATAGTCAAACACATGGATACATTTTAAGCAATAAATTTTTCATATGTATCTATAACTAATTTATTGTTTTAGTTCATATTGTTCAAGGTCAATAGCTCTAGGGAACTCACTGACAAGGTAATTTAGATATTATGGTCTAGGTTAATTTAGATATTATGGCCTCCAGGGTAGGTACAGGTATCACAGCTGGTACTGTAAGAGAAATGCATAGTGAGGAATGAATTCTTAATCAGCTTACTGGAAATTAAGAATTCTAGTTTAAGTGTTTACTTAACCAAATGACCAAGAGGGTGGAGGCCTTAGCAAATTTATTTGGTGCTACTCTGTCTCCATATTTTAGTTTATTAAATGGAAATGTAAGTACTTAGCTAAACCCACATTAAATGGTTATGAATATAAGGCATTAAAAAAAAAAAACAGAAAAAAAAACCCATTGCCATCGAGTCGATTCCGACTCATAGTGATCTTATAAAGGCATTAGTGTTTATAAAACTGGAAAAAGGATGTAAAGACTCTACTGCTGTCATCAGTTATAAGGGAAGGATGAAAAAGGGGACTGTACGATGATTTTTCATCTACACGGCACCCAATAAAGAGTACATCCAAAAACCAAAACTGTCGCCATCGAGTCAATTTCAACTTATAGTAACCCTATAGAACAGAGTAGAACTGCCCCCCCATAGGGTTTCCAAGGAGCAGGTGGTGGATTCAAACTGCTGAACTTTTGGTTAGCAGCCTTAATGCTTAACCACTGTGCCATCAGAGCCCCAAAGAGAACACAGTAGATGTTTAATTAGTGCTTGTTTATTTATATTTAATTGAGAAAAGAATCTTTCATTAGTGCCATCTAAGCTTGGAAGATATGTAAGAGAATCTAGTTATTATCTTAATCCTAATAATCTAGAACAGCCAAAATAAAGCAAGATGTTTTCAAATCAGTACAGAAAGTTTAAATCTTTACACATTTTATTTGAATTTAAAAATTAGGCAGATTTGTATAAACAAGAGGTCTGTAGCATATGAAGTCTTCTACCAGTAAAACATAGAGAAGCCAGGCAGAGTAGTAATAACTATGTGGTAGTTTTACTAGTCAGAAGTTTTATCCCTTTGCTGGGGCACATCTGTTGGAGGAAACTCATTCAACTATGGCTTCTCAATCCCTTTTAATTAACATATTATTTTTTAAAAAATGTTTTTGTCCTGCTCAGTCTCTTCTGTTATCTGACATGTCAAAATATTTAATCATACCTTTTTTCTGATTTAAACTTCTTAAATGTTGTATATCTTGATTTATTCTATGGTTGGAAAATGGAGTGACACTTTCCCTAAAATTCTACAATATTTTGCTTTTGAATCTTCCAATATATCCTTAATCACATCATCTCTCTGAATTCCAACTTAGTTCCTTACAATACACACAAATACATGACACATAATACCAACCAAACAGTATTTATAAACTCCAATTTAGAAAAAAAAGGAAAAAGAACTAAAAATACCTGACATTATTTTAGAAACCTTTGCATATTACAAGCAATCTATTTAAACGCACATTTACACACTGGGAGCCCCCTGTTGAGTGGGTTAATTAGTGGGGCTGGAGCTAAATGACTGTTGGTGACAATCTCACATTAGGAGGGAGAAAAGGCTGCATTGGTTTTGTAATTCCAGGGTCCTGGGCTCCTATACCTGGAGCCCTGGTGGGCACAGAGGTTACGAGCTTGGCTACTAAACAAAAGGCTGGCAGTTCAAATCCACTAGCCGCTCCTTGGAAACCCTATGGGGCAGTTCTACTCTGTTCCATAGGGTCAATGTGAGTCAGAATTGACTTGACGGCAACGGGTTTGAACTTCTACTGAACAATCTCTGTGCAAAGCTGAACATCTTACCAACCAAATAACTTAAGCACATTCATTATCAGGGTTTATGAAAAAAGAGTAAACTCTCTAAAATTCTAGGTATTACCCTAAAATTAGCTGAAAATCAAATTTCAAAAGAAAATTTCATTTTATCCAATGTTTTAATTTGTAGGTGATGGGTATAAACGTCTTCTGCTTCATTGAATACAATGACAGGTCAGAATTTCAAATACTAAAAATTAACTTCATATTTTGCATCTCTTCTCTGATCTGCCTATATTTCCTTAGCCTCTATCAGGATTCACTTGATCCCTGCAGTTTTTCTTAAGAAATCTACCTAGAAATGAAAAGTTGTTCACATGAGCAAATGCCTCCTACAGCAGCACTTGACAGAACCTACCAAAAAAGTTTGCCAAGAATGCTGGGTCCTAGATGGCCACCAAACATGAAATTCATTAACTTCACAAATATTTGTCAAGCATATGCAAGGCAATGTTGGGAATGCAGTAAACAAAAGAGATAAAAGCCCTGAATTCAGTGACCTACACTCCAGGAGATTAGATGCTCCCTCACAAGCACTTTAGGTAGCAAAGCTAGAGTAGAATTGTCTGAATGCTTACTGGGATGTTGGAAAGTTCTGATCTACTCATTTTTTTTTTTTTTTTATTGTACTTTATATGAAGGTTTACAGAACAAACTAGCTTCTCATTAAACAGTTAGTACATATATTGTTTTATGACACTGGTTAACAACCCCATGACATGTCAGGACTCTCCCTTCTCAACCCTGGGTCCCTTTTACCAGCTTTCTTGTCCCTTCCTGCCTTCTAGTCCTTGCCCCAGGGCTGGTGTGCCCCTTTAGTCTCGTTTTGTCCTATGGGTCTGTCTAATCTTTGGCTAAAAGGTAAACCTCCAGAGTGACTTCATTACTGAGCTAAAAGGGTGTCCGGGGGCCATACTCTTGAGGTTTCTCCAGTCTCTGTCAGACCAGTAAGTCTAGTCTTTTTTTGAGTTAGAATTTTGTTCTACGTTTTTCTCCATCTCTTTCTGGGACCCCTGCCAGAGCAGTCAGTGGTGGTAGCTGGGCACCACCTAGTTGTACTGGACTCAGTCTGGTGGAGGCCGTGGTAGTTGCAGTCTATTAGTCCTTTGGACTGATCTTTCCCTTGTCTCTTTAGTTTTCTTCATTTTCCCTTGCTCCTGAAGGGATGAGACAAGTGAAGTATCATAGATGGCCGTTCACAGGCTTTTAGGACACCAGACGCTACTCACCAAAGAAGAATGTAGAACATTTTCTTTATAAACTATGTTATGCTAATGGAGCTAGATGTTCCCTGAGACCATGGTCCCTACTGCCCTAGTTTTGATCTATTCTGATGATGGCTTAGCTGACGTTTATGGAACATCTAATACATACCTCTCATTTACTATTCATACAACCCTCAGAATAAGTATTATCTCCTTTTAACAATGAAAAAACTGAAAAGTAGGGAATTTGAGAACAGTACAAGATAACATAGCAAGTAAGTAATGGTGGCAAATCTAATCCAAGGTTCTAATTCCAAAAGTGGAGCTCATTCCATTAGCCTGAAACTCATCTAACTCTACTTAAAATGGTCCTCCCAAGTACCACCACGTTCTTAAAAGCGAAGGAAAGAGTTAGAGAGGGTGAGTGAAGGCTTATTGAAAGAAAAGCAAGGCTTTCCCCTCAAAGCACAACCCCATGGTTGGCATCCTCAAAACAAGCTTTGAATCAGTGCATTCCTCTGTCTCTATTGGGAACCCAGTAATAGGTCACTCTAATCAACTCTTTATTCAACCCACAACTCTGTTAGAAATCACAATCTCTCAAACCTATTCAGCAAAGCTAATTCACCCTTCCATTCCCCCACATCACTGAGGCATGTTTATGATTGCAAACAAGAAAATAGGTCTGAGCCAGAGCACAGCATCTAAATACAAATAATATTCAGTCTGGAACTGAAATAGAAATACAGCATTTCCAATGTTGATGGGCACTTCTTCACTTTCCATTTCAGCCTGAAAATTGACAATATCATTTAAATAAAATATGTGTTTCTATTCACTTTGCAAAAACTTCAATTGTTCTCCTCCATCTTTGCAAACTTCGCAAGACTTTAATGGTTTCATTTAAGAATAACTTATGGTTGATAGGTTTTCCTAGTGTTTTAAGGCTCTAATTACACTCTTTCCCTCAAATCTCCCCTAAATTACACAAAATACCCATCAAATAAAACTGAAAATGTATTTATATGGATATTTATGAATTTTCATATACAATTCCCTTCATTTAGGCTACTACCCGTACTATCAATATAAGAACTGGTCTTTTAAAAATATGTTTCAGCTAAAGCTTCGTGGGCTTTGAATGCACGATAAAAATCATTCTCTGAAGCTAATGAAGACAGAAACTCTGCCTGTAACAATATTAAGTTTGTTTTCTCTGGTTATTCAGAGAAGTGAGCAATCTTTCAGTAATACATTGAGTGAAATTACTTGTCTTGTAGGAATAACTGCTGACAGTCACTTTATCTCAGGGCTGACCCAAACATCTCCCTGCTGACAAACAAATTACTATGTCTAACTTTGAAAAGGTAACTAGCTTGTTTTTAATTTTGATTGGTCTTTCAGAATCCCTTATACACATACTCAGTCTCATACTTCACTGTATTTAAAAAAAAAAGCACAAAAGTATTTGGGGGGACAGATTTGAATTAATGGGTAAGAAAAAAGTAAAGAAAGAAAAGCCTTATCGTTTGGAGCTAAGAAAAAGAACTGTTATTGCTTCTTTGCAAGACTGGTATGCAGATGAAACTGGTGTGTCTAACCAACATTAAGACTGGCAGTGCTGCCAGTGACTGACTGGGTGAGTGAACACATTACGGAGACAGTATTGTAGGAATTAATTTTCTTCAATAAAGTGATTTTTAAGGCTCATATATTTCACAATCTAAACATATGTCACTGTTTCATAAACAAAATAAATGGATTAAAATAATACATTACCAATATGCTGACACGTGGAGATATTTTAATTAGAAATTCTTAAGCTGTGTGATATTTAACTGCTGTATTTGCTGGAGAGAAGCATGCATCATTTAATAAGAACGCATGAGACAGGTGTATCACTTAGCATGATATGGTGCCAGATTGTGTTTAATATAAGCTACAACTATGAGGATGCATTACTCCCAATTAAAAACAAAACAAAACAAAATTACTTTAAGCATCTATCATATTGAAACAAACCACAAAAAATAAACCAGTACAATGGAACTACTTTTTCATTAAAAAAAAAAAAGTCACTAAGAGCTTAGCTCCTGAGACAATATTTATTCAGAAACAATATAGCATCTTAGCTATTTAAAGGCCATATTTACATGACTGCCTCATTATACTGGTCCCCCTTCTTTAACATTCTTTTTGACTTACTTGAAGGACCAATGCTAACATAGCTGAGGAAAGCAAATGGCAACTGGACCTGAAATTTATACTGGGTGAGAGAATTGGAATAAGTAGTAATATAATATATTGTTTACTGTAGCAAGTTCCCTCTGTTCTCTAAAGGTCAAAAGCATTGTAACCTCAGAGTTACAGTTTCTGATTGTTCCCAGGGTTAAATACATTATCAAAATTAATGGTTCAAGCCCCTCAACCTTCAGATATATGAGTATTCATGCCTCCACCTGCTGAACTGTTCAGCTAAAAATAGCATTCTTTTGGCTTTCTCTCTCCTAATATTGTGCCCCTGAGGCAAAGAAAACTGTGCCTTGGATCAGCATAGTAGTATCAAAAAAAAGTCTCTTCTGTGTCTTCCTTATTTTAAAGAAAGAACTGGAATATGCTAATGTAAGGAGCATCTTTCCATTTTAAATACCTGTTCTCCACTTTATAACAAAATTTCAGGCTTCCAGGGTACAACTATAAATACTGTTAAGACTTGTGCAGGTCATTAATGTTAGAAGTGACAAACTTTGAAGGACAAATTACTGTAACATCAGGCAGAGGACCAGTTCTGAGCAATGCAGCTGGGTGTGTGTGTGTGTGTGTGTGTGTGTGTGTGTGTGTGTGTGTGTGTGTTGTGAGCTTTTCCTCCTAGAAATCTGTTTAGAAATAAAACCAGTTAACATAATTGTAATGCTTCCTTAGAATCAACCGTTTATCATGATGGTTGACAGAGCTGTGACATGTTAGCTTGTCAAAGAAGGGGAGAAAACTCTAGCTAGAAATGAAAGCAGATATTAAAGATTATAAAGTAAAATATTACATAATTTTCCATCTACTTTTGCTCAAGATTTCGAATGTTACTGTCTGTAGCAGCTTAGATATGTCTGTCTACTGTGTTTTTGGATGTCCCAATAAACATGTTACCTTTACACCAGAAAGTTTGGGAAATCTGCCTTTCAAACAAGGTCCATCTTTTCTAACTAACGTGCCATACAAGCAAGCACATAAAGGTTCCCTAACATGCAGGAAAAATGTGTAAAAAATGGAGGCACGAGAACAGAGTAAGGATACACAAAAACCCAGGAAACTCTCAAACCAGCCCAAACTTAAACTGCAAATCTATGGGGTTCCTGCATTAATGGGTTCCCTATTCAGCCTAATTAAAGTGACAGACATATGGCATATGTTGTGCTTTTAGATCTGCACTGATACAGCAGTACAGAGACCCTGCACTCACATATATGATATTATGGTTTCCAGAAGCTCAACAGAAGCCAGATTTGACAGTATCAGAGGTTGGTGATGGTAGGAGCGGAGAGAAGCCAACCTAGTGAAAAATCAGGTAAACAAAGAGACTGAGTAGAAAACTGGTTAAAGGAATATTGATGGGATAGAACACAAAGCCATAAGAAAAAATGAAAGTTAAAAAGGAGGGGAAATCTTGGGTTTGAGCCAAGTCCACCTGCTTTCACATTCTTCCAAGCACCTAAAATTTTCTCAAGCTGTATGTCTTGAGTGGAGCTTGCTAACTGTCATCACACAGAAAGACTTGTTCCTAATGTCCAATTATCTCTCTGGTTAGTTCTCCTATGCACAGTAGCTTTTCAGAATACCAAGAAATATGGCACTCTCTCTACAACCAAAAGAAAGCCTTAGAAAATAAATTTCTTCTGACTGTATAGAAGACAGCAAATACGCTGACAGTATATGTCTGATCATGCTTGGGTGGAAACCCCTTGTATACCTCTCATATCAAAGTGAAAGCAAAAGAAGGAGGCAGGCAACAAGCTCTGGAACTCTTCCTTAGGCTACTTCCAAGGTGGCCTTTAATCTTGTCCTATTCCTTTTTCTTAGGAGTGAGTTTTCCCTATCATTTTACAAAAGGCAAATTCAAAAGCAGAAGAGAAGAAGTTAATGTCAAAGAGACCCTTTATTGGTTACATAGTAACCGTGATATGTATAGACTGGCAGAGTCAATAGCTACTGTCACTATGAGTCAACGGCAATGGGTTAGATGTAATTATTTCCTTTTGTTGGGTTGAGTTTCCCAACCAAGGTTAGGATATAAAATTTGGTATTAGATCTAACCCAGAAAATTAAAATGTGTTTCAGTCTGAGGTAACCTGTTTCCATTTTTTTTATTCAACAGATAGCTGGCAACCCTCCAATGTCTAATAGTCCCAGAGAGGGACTCCAATGATACATGAGAGGAATTAAGCACGAAATTGGAGAGAGGAGGGTTGGGTATTTGTAGCAGAAAGGTATTCAAAGACATTCAAAAGAAAGAATATCTTGCAAAAAACAACAAAGAGTTTTACTGGAAGGTTAAGTATGAAAAGATACTATAGAAGCTTATCAGGCAAAAAGCAACCACTTAGACCCTAGCACCCATGCATATTTCAGCCTGAGAAAACTAAGTTAGGAAAACTGAATTAGGTAGAGTTAGGAATCTTAGGTAGAAACCCTGACTTCATGAACATTTCATAGCCTTCGTTAAAGAATTTGGCTGCTCTGAACCTCAGTTTTTTGGTCTATAAAAGCAGTATTATATTTTATAGGATTAAATTTATAGGGTTGTTATACAGTCAAATGAGATAAAAATTATTAAGTATTTTTTGAGAAACCACTATACAGCACTATACATAAATGTCATGGATTGAATTGTGTCCCCCAAAAATATCTGTCAACTTGGCAAGGTCATGATTCCCAGTATGGTATCATTGTCTACCAGTTTGTCATTTGATGTGATTTCCCTATGTGTTGTAATTCCTGTCACTATGATGTAATGAGACGGATTAGCAGCAGTTATACTGATGAGATCTACAAGATTAGATAGTGTCTTAAGCCAATCTCTTTTGAAATATAAAAGAGAGAAGCAAGCAGAGAGACATGGGGACCTCATACCACCAAGAAAGCAGTGCCGGGAGCAAAGCACGTCCTTTGGACCTGAGGTTCCTGCGCTGAGATGCTCCCAGACCAAGGGAAGACTGATGCATCACAAGGACCTTCCTCCAGAGCCAACACAGAGAGAGAAAGCCTTCCCCTGGAGCCAGCACCCTGAATTCGGACTTCTGGCCTGCTGGACTGTGAGAGAATAAACTTCTCTTTGTTAAAGCCATCCACTTGTGGTATTTCTGTTATAGCAGCACTAGATGACCAAGACAATAAGAAAAGGTAAAAGAATGAGGGAAAGAAAGGTGATTCTGAAGACACTCATAATGTAAAGCAACAGAATTTGCCTACATACAAAACAATAAAAAATCTAGTTCAGGGGCATTGGTTTGGGGTTTGACTTTTTCTCTGGAAGAAAAGGAGCAAAATAAGAGGCTCCTTAGGAATGAGAGAAAAGAAAAGGTTAGGCTTTAGTGTTTAGGTTGAATGTTTGCCACTTTAAAAGAGAGCCTGGCTGAGCAATCCAGTCCCCCACCCAATGAAGCACCAATGGAAGCATTCATACCTCAATCTGTTTGTGGTTGTAAGAGTGGCCACCACCATGTTCAAAGGTGTCCAAATTCCTGCCAAAACGGTCACTTAGGCCCTTTAGCCTTGGGTTAATTTGTGGGTGAGATACATGACCCTTCTGTTTAGTGGCATAGTCAGAAAAAAAAAAAAAGAAAGAAAGAAAGACAAAACTTACTGTCAGAAGTCATGAAACAGAACACATATTTCTAAATCTAGGTATCGCCCACACCAAAGAATGAAAAGTAGAAAGTTTAGAACCCAGACTTTCTATGAAACCAAAGACTCTGTTGTTTGTAGGATCAAACAATGGTACCTGGTTTCTTATTTCTGTCTCTTATTTGAGAAGACACTCTACAGCACAGTTAAAGGAAAAGGAGAAATAGATAAGATTTACTTTGAGTAAGGTTTCTTTTTAGATTTTTACCAACTGCAGTGAGTTCCAGGGTTAGCAGTGACAAAGATGAAGGCTTGGAAGAACGGTAGGGCTACTGCTCCTGTTAGGCAAAATTTCTAGCTCTGCTAGTCCCCAACAGATAACATCTTCATGGATTTCCAAATGAGGCTTATGACAAAAACTTTTCAAAGTGCTGCAAAAATGATCACTTAGTATCTTTAGCCTTGAGTTATTTTTAGGCCCATTTACAAAAGTTCAAAATGCTTTTTTTCCTGGTAAAATAGTTGTACTTCTTTTATGTTCAAGTCATAGAAGGAAAAGCAATATAGAAATAAAAATGCCTACCTAGATGCTATTCCTTACATTGTTTAAGAAAACAAAAATAGAATCAGTAAATTTTAAAAATACTGTCTTTAATAAACTTTCTCCTGTATTGAAATCTGAGTTGTTCATTTTCATATATTTTCTAAATGTTTTCATGCTGAAGGCTTGACAGATATCTTAATGTTCTTATCTTTTTGCTTTTATTTGTTAGAATATGTATTCATTTTTAAAAGTGAATTTTCTATTAAAATGTAGTGCTAGAAGGGTATAAAGATGCTAGAAGGGTATAAAGATTACCTAATCCTATTTTAAAACCTCTCATTTTACATGTGAAAGAAATAAGGTGCAGATGATTTTTCATTCAACTTCCAAAACACTTTCTCCCCATGTTTAGCTTTGTCAGTAAAGGACACTAATCTAGAGCTTGGTTTGACCCTGGAAAGGATGAAAATACACATATTTAAAAGCAACATTTTTATATTTTATCAAACGGTTCTTAAGTAAACTAAGAGTAACAACCCCTTATTTTATGAACTGCAAGAAAGAATATATACAATATTATTCTCTGTATTGATGCTTATATATAAAAGCTAACCCGGACATAAATGGAGACATGGATGCAAAATTGATCTGGAAAAACCTAACAAATTTAAGCCATAAAAATAACTGTAAAACTATTAACTCACCTGATAGAGAATGCATACTATTAAGTCATAATGTAATTTTTCCTTTAACAATATTGAAATTGACAGCTTTCTCCTCATTTGCAGTATGATAAGCACTTAAGGTGTTAATCCTTCTGGGCTATACTTAAAAAATTATTTAACATTCAGGCCATTATTTAGCATACAGCTGGTTAGCAGTTTCCCACTAAAGCACTGGCTTGTATCCCACATTTTTTTCTTCTGGCACTTACCTGGAGCTGTAAAGGGCTGAGTCCAGAAGCAGCAGCAGCTGCCATTGTTGATGGAATGAACTGTACAGGGTAGTTATCACCTGTCGGAGACAACAATGCATACAGGTTTAGACAATGCACAGGGAATCACAGCAGACAAGTACAAACATGGTCCTTGGATTGCCTGAGCTTTACAACATTGCTCTAAGCCCAAACATCTGCAGAAACAAAAGGCTTAGTTGGGCACAGACTTGCAGTGCTGCCTTGGAACTTTTTGTTAACAGATAGCTGGTAGGCAAACTGGCAAAACATGAATGTGATGTTAAAAAAATTAAATGTGCAATTCAAGCATGTTCACTCCATTACAAATCTTGTAATACATCATTTTTTTAAGAGTAAAAAAAATATCTTAAAGCCAAGCTGACACTCAGTACACTGAAAAAGCATTGAGGCTTTTATATTAGAACAACAAACACATTTTGGCTTGATAGGCAAGGCAGAGTATTAAGAGTCCAAAAAAAGACTATGAGCTATTGGCTGCTCATAACTCTAAACTTTATTTTATAAAAAATAAAGAAATAAATTTTAAATGCAACCTTTTCAATGTGATAGAGGTGAGAGGGCAGCTGGTCTTTGCCAGCACTCTGAAATGCCTGGTATCCCAATGAGAGTGGAAACCATATTTTTCAGGATTAATTTCTGGTAGAACCTAATACAGAATCATGCGCATTAGGCACTTATCAAATATTCTTTGACGATGATTTGATTAAATAACCACATACTTTACACGAGATACCCACATTAAAAGCCTGGCAGAGATTGAGCATGGTTCAACAGAGATCAGTGCTGCATCTTAATGTGTTTCTGACTCCAGACCACTCCCAAGCAGGGCGACTGAAGTACCTTCTGTGACCTAAGGACACAGGCTGTCTGCAGTGGCTTGAAGAACCAAGAGAAGGTGATGAGCAATGTATTGTGATAGTGGTAATTAAAATCAAAATTAATACTTGTGGATAAATTACACAATATCAGTGATTTAATGGAGCATCACTTTGGTTTCAGCTACTTATTTAAAGTCGGTGTTATGTACTATCTCTAGGCTATATTTTAATAGGCTGTTCCTCCACACATTTTTGACATTTATAATAATCATGCTGTTTTGCATGAACTTTTCTACACTAAAAGGCTGAAGGTAATAATGAAGAGACAGTGTGGAAAGAATCACAGTATTAAAGGTAGTCCACTAAAAAGCAATAAAACCTCTTTTTGTTGTTGTTGTTTGTTTTTTTCTGTATGGACACTTATACCTGGAGGCTTCCTGGTGCCCCTGGTTCCTTGGAACACATCCTGCTTGCCACATGAAGAGCTAGCTACTCACTCAGCTGGCCCAATGTAAATGTTAAGTTGCTTTCACTTTTAACAAATTGTTAGCTTCTAATCTACACAGTCTCTTTGCATCATATCCATAATACCTCATCAGACCATTGAGCACAGTGTGTGCTTGTACACAGTCCAGTAACAATTGGCTTCTGATTGCATATGGAGCACTGCTACAATGCATCCACTAACACTATATTGTGCTGGTCTCCTATGGAGCAATGGTCAAAATATCTGATCTTGTCTTTCCCCTTCCATGAGGTTGATCTGGGTTTGCAGTGCTATACGAGCTTTTTAAAAAACATTACTAGGCCAAATTATTTTTTATAGTAAATGACTGTCGCTTTATGCTTAAATAATTCTACTGATCTTCTTGATATTTAAACTAAATTATCTGAAGAAAGAATATCCTAATCTAAGTCAAATAGTATTTCTTTAGTCTACATCTGATCAGGTTAAAAAAAATCACAAAACGATGCTGAAGTAATGATGCTTCAAAAATAGGGGGAAAAAAATCATCATTCCAACCAACATGGACTGCCTCCTGAAACATTTAGAGCTGTTCTTTCTTTAAATATCATGCATTATTCATACTAACTCTAAACCACAATTCCCCCCTCCCTGTAAGTTTAATACCAGTTGCTTTATTTGTACTAAAACATTTTTCATGTCAAACATATTTAAAAAAAATCAAACTCTAAAAGAATTCCCTGGGGCACTCCTTTTTTTCATAGCTGTCATGCTTCTATGGTATGAAATAGTTGATTTTTTTTTTTATAGTTTTTGGCTTGCCAGTTAATTTATTACTATCTCTACCACACCCTGTCGTCTTTTCCAGCTCACCTGCTGGCTACAAACAGCTTTCTTTCCATTGCTGACAAGCATTTTTTAAAATGTTTTTAACCTTCTGCTAGTTTGAATCTGTATATCTAAATATAACTTTAGAAAGCTATTTCTCCAGGATATATCATTGTATCAATAGCAAAAGTAAAAGTGAATGCATAAGAACAACAGAGTATATCACAGAGAATGACTGGAAGAGAAAGAAAGGAAAAGGCAGGAGAGGGAGAAGATAGGGCAGAAGGGCGGGGGGTTAACAGTGAAAGAAAAAAATGTAAGAGCGAAAGAATTTTAATAGTACAGTGAAGTTTAATGTTTCAGTAAAATTTAGATGATGTCCCCCCCCCCCCACCTCTAATTTTCTCTGTGTAAGAGTTGATCAAGAAAAAGTTCGCAGTGGCTGACTTGGCAAGGAATCAGTCAATATGTTGTAGCAATTTTTTTCAAATTTGTTTCTGTATTTGAAATGCTTGCGTGAGGACCCATTCTTTTTAAATTTGTACAAAGGAAGATGAAGCCTGTTGGAACAGGTTAGCTTTAGGCATTACTGTAGTCTGGCCCTTGCTACCTCTAGTGTAAAAAGACAAACTCCTATAGCCAGTTTGAGAAACAATGCACATTCCATAAATCCATCTTTTCAGCCTTCTAGATTTTCCGACGGACTTTTTATCTGAAGATTACAGAAAAATACAAAACAAGACTTAAAACCTATGGAAAATTTGCCTGGTGTTAGTTTGACTTGTCAAAGTAGGCAACATTCCTTCAGAATTAAAGCAGCTCAGCAGCAAGAGTCCCTAAACAGAGAGAAAGTAAATTCTTAAGTTTTCAGGGAAACTGAAATGAAGCCAAAACTTCATGGGTCTTAAACATGGGACAAGCAGAGCTTGGACTGAGAGTCTAGAACTCACTAGACTCAGGCTACCTTCTGCAAGAAGACACCTTGTTTGTGTAATTCAGACATATATGCAAATTTATTAAAGAGTTAAAAACCTCATGGGTAAAATTCTGTCCATTCACTTTCATTCTACAGAAAGACAAGGGACTAGACTGGCTGTAGTCTCCTGTGGTATTAAGTTCAGATATGAATCTATTGGGAAAATTATTTAGAGAGGTTGAGAGGAGTGGAGAAGGAAAAAACATTGAACTAGGAGACAGGATTCAAGGATTCTTCAGTAACTGGCCCAAGGTGGGACTTTAACTTCGTATCTTACTTCCCAACCTCCAAAATAAGAAAAATACACTACACATCCCTAACCATCTCACAGATTATTCTGTGGTGGCATGCAGGAGGATGATAAATTATTTAAGTTGTCTAACAACCTACATACAGATCCCACCTTTATGAGGTATCTTTCTACAATGTGTAAATATTTCAATCACAAACACTCAGACATTCCACTTTGCATGGGTCTTGCTTGGGTGTATGTATCAGAGTAGCAAAAATATTGCAACTCTTCTATACTCTGAGGGAATGCCATAATAAATCATTTATCTTTGTGAGACATCATATTGCAGCAAAAGTTAGCAGGTAATAGGTGCTACATTTACAATCCTAAAAAGAAGAAGAAAACAAACAAAAACCCTCCAATTTGTTCTGAGGACAATTAGACAAAAAGAATTGGCAAGGATTACAGTATATATTGCTGAAATCACAATGCTCTTATTGTTTGTCTTGCTAAATTTATCCTGCTCTATTCATCAAATAATACATCAATGATGAAAAGAGTCTTGATCTAAGGACTTTCTCTGAGATCATCTGCATTGTTTTGCATTTCTTTAAAGAGGATAAGAATCAAATAGAATCTTAATTTTTTCACTTATCTCAAAGTTGCATACACATCTCTGCCAATCATTTGAAAATCCACATAATTTGTTACAAGGGCAATTAATAAGTAGATGTAAATGAAATAATGTAAATTCATCCCATTACTCGAAATCAACTCAAAAAATAACTCAAAGTTCATGCTTTAATGATAGTTTGTTGATGATAAAACCAAACCAAACCCGCTGCCGTTGAGTCTATTCTGACTCATAGTAAATCTATAGGACAATGTAGAACTGCCCTACAGGGTTTCCAAGGAGCAGCTGGTAGATTTGAACTGACAACCTTTTGGTTAACAGCCAAGCTCTTAACCACTGTACCATCAGGGCTCCCAGTCAATGATAAACAAGAAAACCCCATTGCCTTCGAGTCAATTCCAACTCACAGTGACTCTATAGTCAATGATACAGTCTCCATAAATGAAGGAGGGCACCACCACTACCACCACCACCAGTTATCCTGACCCCATCTGTGTCAGAGTAGAACTGTGCTCCATGGGCCTTTCTTCCAAGGTGCCTCTAGGGAAAGTCTAAAATAATTCTCAGTCTCCATAAAACTAGGTAGGCTTACATGGGTGAACATATTTTCTTCCTAGACTTCATTCCCTTGTTTATAAAATGAGAGGACTAGTCTGATAACCTCAGGAATGCCTTGATTCCAAGTATATAGATTTAATTACTCAAGTAGTCCAGCTATAATGGCTAAACACCTCTGCCTTAAAATAGTCTAGAAGAAATAAGAGATGGCCGACTTCACAAGATGTCATTTGGATAACGCCACACACATAAATCACATTTTTTTTTCACAGCAAAAAAAGAGACTTTTCTTAAGATCACACACATTAGACCATGGCACAAGAGTATGGACTATAAACCAGAGAACTTCAGTCTGAATTTTATTTCCACTATTTTCTAGATGTGAAAACTTGGGAAAGTTAATTAACTTCTTTGAATTTTAGTTTTCTTTTTTTAAAAAACAAAATAGAAATAATACCACTTATAACTTTATATCTTAGAGTTGTTATGAGAATTAAATGAGAGTATACATATATATAATACACACATATACATGATACTTGTGTATTTATGTGCCTGTGTGCATATGTGTATATATATATATGTATATATATACATACATACTACACACACACAAATGGTTAACACACTCAGCTGCTAACTGAAAGGTTGGAGGTTTGCATCTACCCAGAAGCGCCTCAGAAGAAAGGCCTAGAGATCTAATTCCAAAAAATCAGCCACCAAAACCCCATGGAGCACAGTTCTACTCTTACACACACGGGGTCACCATGAGTCAAAATCGAATCAACGGCAACTGGTTTTATCTATGTATACATATACAAAGGGGGCAGCTGGGTGGCACAAACAGTTAAAGGCTCAACTTCTAGCCAAAAGGTTGGCGGTTTGAACCCACCCAGAAGCACCTGGGAAGACAGGCCCAACGATTTGCTTCTGAAAGGTCACAGCCTTGAAAACCCTATGAGGTAGTTCTACTCTGTTGGAATCAACTCGACTGAAACTAACAACAACAACAACAATGGAAACCAAACCCATTGCTGTCAAGGACCCTATAGGACAGAGTAGAACTGCCCCATAGGATTTCCAAGGAATGGCTGGTGGATTTGAACTGCCAACCTTTTGGTTAGCAGCCAAGTTCTTAACCACTGAACCATGAGGACTCCAACAACAGCAACAATATATATAAAGTTTAGCAAATAAATGGTGATCAATAAATGCTAACTAAAACAAAGGAATTAAAAAGCATTGCACAGCTGATTAATGTAATTGATGTCAATAAGTTGTACACCTGTAAAAAGCTGAATTGGCAAATGTCATGTGATACATATATTTACAACTACAACAAAAAAGAGTGGTGTTGGGGCTGCTTATATACAATCAAACACCTTATGGGATTTGGTTTATTGGTTTGGAGGTTTAGGGTCATAGTTTCATGGGATTCCCAGTTAATTGGCCTAATATTGTGTTTAGTGCTTCTGTTTTACCTCCTAGTTCGTTGTGTAGGGCCTGGAGTCTTAAAAACTTTCAAGTGGTTATCCATGGTACAACAATTGGTCTCTATTCACCAGGAGCAACAGAGGAAGAAGGAAAGTCAGGAATAGAAGGAGGAAATAGAATGTGTGGCTAATTGCCTCCAGGAACTACGTCCTTTGCCATGAGACCAGAACTGGATGGTGCCCGACTACTATTACTGAATGTTTTGATCAAAGGGTCTATAGAAGAATCCTGATCAAAAGGGGGCAACTCTAGAACAGAATTTAAAATCCCACAGAATCCAGATTTTTTGGAGCCACTGAAGCTGTATGAACCCCTGAAACTATTGCCCTGAGATAATCTTTAAACCTTAAACCAAAAATATCCCCTGAAATCTTCGTTAAACCAAAATTGTAGTATAGTTTAGCTAGAAAAGAATGTCTGCCTTGAGCATTGTGCTCTTTTAAAAATTACCTATATGGGATCAAATTGACAACCACAATTCCAAAGGTTAGATAGGAAGCTTAGATGGCAGTAAGTTTATGTTAATGGGGGAGGAAAAATTTGGAAAAGGAAGGTGAGAAGAGTTACACAACTTAAAGAACGTAATCAGTGTCTCTGTATAAGAAATTCTTGGATTGGTGGGTATTCTGCTGTGTATATTTTCAACATCAACAACAAAAATAAACTATTTTTGAAAAACAAGAAAGCATTAGATATACTTCCAAAATTGCTTATGGTCATCAGGCAGAGGGATACTATATGTCAGTTAAATGTTCAGCATTGGGATGTTTCTAATGAATAAGGATATAGTGTATTGAGCCAGTTAAATTTATTCAGCTTCATGGTCAGGCTTTACCCCCAACCCTAGTGCTTTAGAATTTTCAATTTTTTTTTACATATGTTACCTAATTTAATCTTCACACCCACACTGAGGAGTGTACAAATTATGCCACATTTTTTAGATGACAAAAAGAGAGGTTCATTAAGGTTACACAACATATTCAAGTAAGAGTTAAATAAAAGAATCCATGAAAAATAAATGTGTTTGGCACACGGTAATTATTCAGTAATCATTAGCTCTTATCATGTTATAACTAAGAGGTAAATGGAGGAGCCAGGAATAAGTATAATCCTACTCCTAGCATCTACTGGGTAACTTCAAGGCCATTCCAACACCAATTGTTTTAAAAATCTCAACAACACAAAGTGCATGGGTCAGCTGCATTACCCCTGGTATATGAAAGAGGCTATTCATTGCTTTTATTTTTTAGGCAAATATTACCTGGATCTGATATGCACATTGACAACTGTGAAAGAGGTTTACTTCTTAATTTTCTCAGATATCAGTGCTCAGGTTAAGAGGAAGGCAGAAAGGGAACAAAAAGAGGAGGATAACTCTCTATGGAGAACCATTTTTTTTTTAATTTAAAAAATCCAAGGTAGCACCTGCCTATCCTCTTGCTCAGCAGACCAGAATAAAAATTTATGGAACCATTTCAAAGCTTTTATATGTGACAAAGCTCCTCTCTTGTAAAAATTTGGTCATTATCTCACATGTATTTCCAGTGAAGTTATCAAAGCTCAGTTTGGAAAAAAATGTTTTCCTTGTCTGGACTCCAGTCCAATGGTAGTCTCTTCCTTCCAATTCATGTGAATGGCAAAGTACCACTACAAGGTTAATTCTCCTAAGTAGGTAATTTCTCTACCATTAGAGTAAAAAAATACTAGTTTAATCCATTTAAGCATAATTTTTAGCTATAATAAAGCCTACATTAGTCAAAATATTAAAAATTTGAGAGTTCTGATTAAATTCTCTGATATAACTTAGGGGTCACCAGAAAATAACTTTTTGTACCATCCTTGCTTATGATTAAAAATCTTCCTACATGTCCAAACCCATTGTTCTGCCTTAGCCAACAGGGTTTAGCCAATATTTTTAAATGTAACTTTTCTACCCCGGGACACTACTCTATGCCACACCCCCGGTCAATGGCGATAACTCGCTCCTGTGCAATATTGTCCCGATCTCCACATCATTCTTAGTTACAGGTTTCAATCTCATCGATGCTGTTTGAGATGACTTTTAAATAATGGGTCTAAAATAATTGAATAATGAAAAATGACAACACTGTTTTAACAAAATTAGGGTAATAACAGTTAAAAATGTGTAGGTCTAGTAGAAAATAAGGCCTATACCTGATTTTGAAATTTAGAGAATTTTAAATTTCAAAACACTGAAATAAAATTCAGAGTTTTCACAGATAGTTCATTTAAAAGGTTTCTAAGGCTGGTATAGGGGTGACAACTCAGACTCAGGACAAACCAGTGCATTTAGTTAACGCCAACGTTCCAAAGGAAATCATGATGAAGAAATAGCTCAAAACTATTTACAGACATTGGGGAAAGTCTGAAACACTGAACTGACAGAAATATTTCCTCTGGCAAAACACACATCTGTCCTTAACATGGATACCAATTCCACACGGAGTATAAGTGGCTCTAAAAATTCTTCTTTAGAAAAAAATAATTTTTAACAATTTGACACGATTTTCTTTTATTCAGGTATCCAAAAACCTTTTCAAAGTCAGTTCTTAAGTTAGCCAATCTCTTAACATCTTTATTCCTTAAATCATTTGAGTTTTGCCACAGACACCCTACATTTCCTCACAAGGGAGTTCTCTACCAAATGCAAAACAGTAATCAATAGCAACAAGCAATTTATTAGATGCTAAACCCAGTAGTTTGCTTTTATATTATTTAGTAAGCTTGCTTAACAGAATTTTAATAAAATGATTTATATTTTATTATTTATTTAAGCATATTAAAATGCCTTTGTTCACTCTGTAAACCCTATACCCAAAGAAACTGCTGCACTCAGATTTGGTAGTTAATATAATCAGGTTAATATGTTAAAAAGAACTTGACACAGAATTTATTAATGAGTAGAACAAGGTCACTACTTCTGAGCTGAGGTCACTTACAAAGAATGCACAAATGAAATTAAGATTGACTTTCATTTACTTGACTATCTTCTTAAGTTGGATTCCTTTGGCAACATATCTTTAAACATTTTAAACCCTGTTTACAAGGAGGCTCTGAAAGAAACTTCAAACCATTATGCTCCTAATTGAATTCCCCAGGAGTCCAGTAAACTCAGAGGAATAAAGAAAAATCATAACATTTGCTAAATCATTTCAAAACATATTTCACTGCAAGGTTATGTGACCTGCTTTTTGAGGTTCAAAGATGAATGAGAAAATATTACTGAATGCTTCATTATTTAGACTAAAATAAAAAATAATTTTACCTATTAGTGGTAAGCTAATTAAATCAGCCCAGTTTTTACTTTTTTTTCCCCCAAGAGAAATCAGACAGCAAACAATAACAACTTTTTCTACTGTATGTGACCACTCTCCCAGAGTCGAAAAGCTCTCAGAAGGAGGAAAGGATCTTCAACTAAAGACAATTATTCATGGTAAAGGTATGAGAGAGAACTGACAAGAATGTTGTAGTCCCCAGGGAAAGCAGCATTTTATCTGTGACTTGAGAAGAAACACAAGTGGAAAAAGCAAAAGCAAAAGTTTTTGGGAACTCATAAGTATATTACTCTACCCCTCTCCCTAATTCTAATTTTACTTTAAAATAAGCTTGTATGATCTTTTTATTTATAATTCCCTTGTATGCGCCTGTGTTTGTTGTGACTGCTAAGCAAAAACATGTGGATCTTGGCATTTCTAAAAGAATGTTAAATCCCTTTTTACTTACCTGGTTTGTATGTTATTCCAGGGGGGAAGAGGAATCCCTGTTGGGCGGCAGCAGCTGCTGCCAGGGTCCGCTGGTCATGTGGAAAAATTGGGATCATGAGCGGAGGCATGTGACCCTGAACCTGCTAAACAGAAGAGAGCCTATGATCAGACAGAGAGCAAATGTACGCCAAGTATTTGTTTTTCACCCCCGGTGGTGTGCGGGTACCCACACAACCACTAACCTCTAACCTCATTCCATATCTGCTCCCTGAGAGAATTCAGGCAAATTCCACCAAACCCCTTTTCTTAGATTCCATTAGCACACCAGAGGCATAACTTCATTGTGAATTTGCCTCATCCCTGTCCAAACCGTAGTTAATGGTTTTCTTTTCTCTTGCCTTTTTTTTTTTAACTTTGTCTCTTTCTTTTAAACAAAGAACTAGAAAATAGTAAGTTTGTATCTTTTCTTACACTGTGAAATGTTGGGAGGTTTTGCTCTTTCACCTGCTTTGCATTCTGTGCTTTATTTTGAAAATATTATTTAGCATCCTTGGTCAGAAAATAATGTCTAATTGTTATATATTCCAAAAGCTGCACCTCTCCAGTTCAGGTATTCTATTTCAAAGCCTCACTGCATTATGTTAAACATAGAGCTCTTCAGATTTAAGGCTACTACATCTTGACTCCCAATTAAACTAATATTCTTTGCCATACACACCTCGATGTAACATATAAATTGCTTGTCTGGCTAAGCAGTTTTACAGCTTTATGCATTACCATGTAGCTCAGTAATTACGGAGTTGTATTCAGAGAGCATTTCATAATAAATCCTACTATATCAAATTTCATTTGACCTCAATAAATGTATCAAAGAGCACAAAAATGCAAAATAGAAAATCTTCACTCTATATCAGTATTTGTATTCCATATAAAGAAAATAAGAGCTATGACAGAATCATGCCTGTGAAAATCACACTTTAATTTCCTAGCTCCCTTCTTTACTCTATGCATTCTGCCCTGATTCCAGCATAGCATCACAGGAAGGTTTTTTCCTGGCTTTCAGAGCATGATTTAATAGGTTGGACTATAGGATTTTCCTTATTTAAAGATCAAAACTACAATGTACAAAAGGAATTATCTTAAGTTCAAACAGGGTCTCTGGCCTATTTACTAGCGTAAAAGGGCTGCCTTATATCCTCTTTAAGACATAAACCTTTCCCAGTAATTTTACTGACCCCAAACCCTTTCCCTGTTTAAATTCCTAAATCTTCTCTTTAGGCAAAATTCCATATTCTGGCTGATGACCCTGTTTAAATAGCACCAACTTGCCTTGTTCTGTCCCTGTTCGCTCCACAGCCAGGGACATAATGCAAAATGCTTCTCTGTGGGTCTAAGAGGTTTCATTTACCAACAGCTTTTCTCTAGTGAAAGCCCTAAGATGTGGGTTAATAAAGGGCAGGCAAAAAATAAACACTTTACAGTATTTTTCTGAATTCATTTCTCAGGAAAATCAACTTATAATAAAAAGGTCTTTGTGCAATTACTACCTTGCCAGTGGGGCGTGAAAGAAACTAGCTTTGGGCAGCTATTTCTTCCATTTTAGCTGAGGTAAGCCCTACTTTTGTACATTAGAGTACAAACTTAGCCTGCTTAAATTGGAGCTGATCCCCTAGTGCCCAAGTCTTGCCTTTAACCCTGAAGAAAACCACTGGGTTGGCTGTACAATTCCAGTTTGTTGTGATCTGATGCAAACCTGAGGTGTCAAAGATGAGGTTAATGTTCGATGCCGGGAAATAAAGCAGAAGATTTTTTTCGGTGACAATTGTTCAGTGCAAGAGTGCATCAAAGGAGATCATTTCATTTTCCTCTAGAAGAGATAATGGTCCTAGCATCTTCACAGAACACAGTGCAGATGCTTCACACTCTAAAAAGGGCAGCAGGAAGGTGAGGAGTCTGGGTACCATATTATTTATTTATTACTCTCTTGTTTCAGTTAACAAATGCTTAGTTAAGTTACTATGGTGTATTGTGGTTCTTAAGATGTAAACTGGAAAAAATGCGGGAATATTTAGTATGGGAGAAAGAAGATATAAGGGTTATCTTCAAATATTTGAAGAAATGATGTGTGGAAGGAGGATCAGATTAAGTTTGAGTGGTTACAGAAGGCAGAACTAGTCTCAAAAGGAAGGAATATCTGGGAAGTTTAATGCAAAGAAGAATTTTCTAATAATTAGTTATTCAACTATCACTCTGATTAAAGAGGTAGTTAGTGTCCTTTCTTTATATACTTTGGTGAAGTAGAGGCTGTATATCCTTATGTTAGAGATGCTTTAAAGGAGATTACATTACTAAGAACCTGATTAGATAATGACCTACAAGAGCCTTTCTAACTTTATAATTTGATGATTTTTTAAAGGTCAACACTAGGAAGATAGTATGATATATAGTCATTCTTATGTTCATTCATTCAACACATATTTTTAAGAACCTATGTTACTACAAAGGCTTTGTTTTCAAACAAATCTGAGTTCAGATCTATACACTGACATTTGTGACCCTGGACAGTTACTTAACCTTTCCGAGTCTAATTCCTTATGTAAAAATTGAAGGTAATGAAAGAGTCTTGCATGGTTATTAAGAGGATTAAATAGACAATAAAAGTAAAACCTGTGGCACAGTGTCTGGCACATAATAAGCACTCAGTAAATGTTGGTTCCTTGTTATTTTTTTAAGTTCTTTGCACATTTAATAACTAGAAATTATCAAATTACTGAGAAAACAAGAACAGTGGATCTTAGCCATAACCTGAATTCAAAAAAGAAAATATGAGCCAACTAAATAGTTTAGTTTGGCGAGCAGAGGTATGCTGTGTTCTTAGCAGCTACCATGCCTCAGAGAGAATTATCCCATCCTGAGTATCTAGAAGACCATGAAAAAGAAGAGGGAAAGTCACATAGGCTCATCTGAAGATTTAATGCGGCTCTTAAGTGTTATTAATTAAATAGACTCTTAGAATGAAAATATAATTTTATTTTTACATTGGTCACCCAGGCACTTCAGATCATGGACAAAACAAGGGGATCAAGGTCAGTTAGGGATCAGAGTTTAACTCTTGAATTTTGGTGTCTGAAGATACTTCCTTTGTAACTAGAAACGTACATGAGATAAGTAAACTATCTAGGGTCTTTTCTAATCTAAAGAGCCGTAGGTGTTTTATACTGACATGAGCTGTAAGAATTAAAGGAAATTCCTTTCTGTCCATCACATCTACAAGGTAAGATATGTTAGAAACTTTAAATGCTAACCATTAACCCAAAAGCAGTTTCCATAGCTTGAGGGACAAGGTAAATAAGACGGAGGGGGACACAGAATCATAGAACTGGAATTAGAGATGATCTAATCTAGTGGTTCTCAAAGGGTGCTAACAGACCATACTAAATCAGAAACCAAGGCGGGGGGTGGCGGGTGGATCCAACCACCTAAAATTTAGACTAAAATTTAATCTATATAGCAGTGATTCTCAAACATCAGTATACATCAGGATCAACAGGGCTTGCTGAAATACAGATTGCTTGGCTGGATCCACAGTTTTTAAATCAAGAGATCTGAGGTGGGGCCAGAAAGTGTGTATTTCTAACATATTCTCAGGTGGAGCTGATGTTGCTGGTCCAGGGACCATGCTTTGAGAATCATTAATCAAACCCAAACCCTGAAATTTACCCATGGAGAATCAGATGGCTAGAGAAGGTAAAAGACTTGACCCAAATGTCACACTTCCTATGACAGAATTGTGTCTAGAGTCTAGAACCCTATCTACTGCTTTTTAAATAATATCAAGTAGATCTAAGTGTACACTGTTCTGACAAAGCAAACCTTGAGGCCTACAGTTGAAAACGATTTTGTATTCCAGAGGCATATTGGTGAAGGTGGTTCTGTAGTTTGGATGCTATGAATGTTGTTCAATTTTTAATAAAATCGTTCCTACCTCTTTCTTATTTTGTACCCAGCACACAATTTGATATCAATATTTACCATTATTAATTTCAATAATGTAGTATAAGACATTCATCAGCAATGATTATTTAGCTCCCGATGTTAAAATTGTCCTTAAGTTATTTTAAGTAAAACATTGATGTGAAAATTCAAAGTGTTTTTTATTAAGGACAAGTCAGAGTAACCAGTAGTCAGTTAGAATCTAGGCTAAGATGAAAAACCCTTCCTTTAGCTCTAATTACAGAAGTAATAATAGTGACAATAATAACAAGAATAATAATCACAGAAGAAGCTAATATTTTTTAGTGTTTGCTATATGTCTAGTACTATGAAAGTGATTCGTACGCCCTGTCTCATTTAAACCTCAAAACCCTATGAAGTACTTATGGTTATTACCTTCATTCCTTTAATGAGAAAGACAAGACCATCAGAGGTTGAGTAACTTGGTCAATTAAAAAGTGGTGGAGCCAGGATTCCAA
The DNA here is from genome assembly GCF_000243295.1 of Trichechus manatus latirostris. NCBI lineage: Eukaryota > Metazoa > Chordata > Mammalia > Sirenia > Trichechidae > Trichechus > Trichechus manatus. The sequence goes on from NW_004443942.1 coordinate 8,408,660, forward strand.
TTCAAGTATGTCAGGCCCAAACTCTGTACTTTTAATTATTTTATTAAGCATGCCAGACAGACTGAAATAAGATAGGGAATATAATTTTTGTGATATCAATTATTTAACTGAAATTTTTATTAATAAAATTTTAGCTTCACATGCAGTTGCAGTACATAATGCAGAGGTCCCCCAATGGTAACATCTTTCAAAACTATAGTACAATATCAGCCAGGGCATTGAGATTGACAACAACCTACCAATCTTAATCAGATTTCCCCAATGTGACACCATTTTAAAGAATTGTGTGTCTTAAATACTAGCAAGTATAATAAAGGTCTAAGAATACTTTCAACTAGCATCCTTTATAGAAAGCTCACCAGTATGACACAATGCAAGTGATGAGTGGAAAACATAAATTAAAGCAACAATCCCCTCTCCCATAGCTTTCCATTTATTGTGGTTACTAAAAGATTATTGGTTTAAGATAGGACAGACATGGAAAGCAAGGCCAAGGTAGGGGGAAAAGACAAGGAAATAGGGCTTGGAAGCCACGTAAGAATCAAATAAGCATCCAAATATTTTCCTCCTGTGGAAGTTGTGAATTAAGTTCACTGCACTGAGTGCCAGTGCTTAGGGCAAATAAAGAATTTCGAAGGTACAGAAAAGCCCCACCTTGCTCTAAAGAATGTAAGCCTGCTTTTCCTCTTCCTTCTCATCATCCTATTTTCCTATTTGATAACATTCTAGAAAGGCAGTCACATTGGAAACAGCAACCCCCAAGAATACTTTACTAAAGAATAGAAAATAATAGAATTCCCCTCACTCTGTCTAAGAGTGACCAGTCTCCACATATCTTTTCCAAGAAGTTATCAAAATCTTGAATAGTATCTTTTTCTTTTAAGTGTAGCTTTCCCTTAGCACAAATTCAGAGATTCTTTAATTACCTTACAGGTAAAGAGGTAAAACTGATTTTGTTAGTTCGAACAGTAAAACCTGATATGGCCAGAAATATATCTTTGAGCATGAAAACGACATTTTTTTATTGCTTTGGAAGTAAGCACTAACTGGCTGGGTATGCAACCTGAATAACGAGAAATGAGGAACTCCATCGTGGGTGAAGCTTAGTCAGTGCCTCATGAAAGAAATAAACTGTATGCCCCAAAGCACAACTGTCCATTAATTCTAAACATCCACAATTTCTGACTGAAGCTTTTCCCTTTTGGAAAGTGTGGGGAACACATTCTTGATCAAATAGGCTATATGCCCAGAAATTTTAATTGCTAGGGTGTTCCTCACGTCTTTCTGAGAATCAAGACAGCAGCAGATGCATGTGAAACACGTAAGTTCTGTCTCTTCCTATTCGTAGAAGAGCATTGTTGCATCAACACTTAGCCCCTTTGTTTTCTCTGTGCTAAGTTGTTGATGATGCCATTTTTTGCCATCTGCCCCAGAGCTTCATTAAAGATACATGAATGGGCTAACTGGCCTGATATCTTGTGAGGAACAGGTGCTATTGTTTGTCCCTGAAGACTTGCACTAAAGATATGACTCAGAATACTTGAGAAAGAGCATCTGCAGCAGTCAGTCAGAGAGCAACTTGGCAGAGACCTGGCTAAGCGCTAATATGCAAACTGAATGACACTCGGGGGGACTCATTTTCTCTTTCATGAAGATTATTTAAATTTTTTTAGTGACGGGCAATAAGTGTTTGTATTGAAAATCATGTGCATATTAATGCCTATTACTGAGATAAGGACAGTGAGTGAGAATTTTGTTTGTTTTCATTTTATATTTTATTTTTGTTGTTGTTGATGAGACTATACACAGCTGAAGAATACACCAATTCAACAATTTCTACATGTACAATTCAGTGACATTGATTACATTCTTTGAGTTGTGAAACCATTCTCACTCTCCTTTTCTGAGTTCTTCCTCCCCCATTAACATAAACTTACTTCCCCCTAAATTTCCGATCTAATCTTTCAAGTTGCTGTTGTCAATTTGATCCCACATAGATAGATCTTAAAAGAGCACAATGCTCAAGGCAGACATTCTTTACTAGTTAAACTAAACTATTGTTTGGTTTTAGGAAGACTTGGGGGGATACTTCTGGTTTAAGGTTTAAAGAAGTAAGAATTTTTGTGATGCTTTATTTCTAGAAAATCTTTCCTTACGTGGTTTAATTGTAGAAAGCTACTTTAAATTGTTAGAAGGAATGTTTCCAATGTGTGGTGCACATCATGACAGAGAGGGAAAGAACGACAGAGGGGGGAGGGGAAACACACACAGAGAGACAGACTGAAACAGTCGAAGGGAGAGGAGGACAATTTCCTTAATGGCCATATTCTTTATTGCAAAGAATAACCCTGAGTCATTTACATAAAATGGTACCACTCCAGAAGCTGCAGTGTCTACAGTAAAAGAAGATAAGGCCCCAGAAACCATTACATGAAAAACCTTCAAGGTCAAGGAGTTGTCTTCTTACTGCCAAAAAGTACATTCCAAACCACAGTATATGGACCTCAGTTAATTCTGGAGAGTTAAGAGTGATCAGATACATTAGTGCCTTAACAGAAGCCTTTTTAATTCCAATTTTTTTTTTAGTCCATCTAAATTATTAAGACTACACTTGGCCCTGCTTTAGAAATATAATGCAATGGTCACCCTATTGAACCTCTCTTGGTTGACAATAGTCACAAAAGCACACAAAGGTGCCTTAAATTATATACTGCCTAACTGGTTGTCCACTAATTGCTACCATTCATTAATCATCTCTCACCAAGTAAACTGAGTATACTGAATGGCCTGTGCCATTTATATTTCTACATGCCCCACTACTCCTATCACAGGGTTAAGAACATAGTAGGTATTTTATGTTAAGTGATCAGTGGTTGAGAACCATCTGGGACCTACAAGCTGGTTATCTCAGCACTAATTTCCATAGGAAAATATGGTTAATGCAACTGCGAAAGGTATAGAGCTATAGTAGTTCTCATTCCAGAGAACATAAGCATGATTTTTAAATATATCTTAATACCATTTTGTTTGCTTTTTGTTTGTCATATTTACCAAATCTCTGGCTGTTACAGTTAACGGATGATAGCAAATTCTTGCTTCTGGAGAATCTGGCTAGCTTCAGCAGGCGAATAATCAAATCGAAATTTCATGAGGAGCAATTTTGGGACACTAATTCTCTACAGCATTTAAAAACACAGAGCCCCATCTTCCCAGATGTTCCCCACCAACATTCAATGGATACACCTTTCTCTCTCTTCCTTTCTCTCTCTCTCTATCAAAGTGGTCCTACCAGGATAATACACAAAACACTTTGTTATCATTGTAAAAATTCATCTTTAACATAATACAATTTCTTCCTAGAACTTTGTATACTATTGTTGGCATTCTTCTCAAAATCCTCACTAAAGTGCCAAGAAAACTCCTGAAAAAGTAGAACCAACTTAAGATATTATAGTTTAAATCATTCTTTTAAAAACTCAGGCTTTGTTCTCTCAAAGTCATATTTTAGTTTGAATATTAAAGAAGAGCTAACTTTACAGCTAAGTTTACAGTTAAAATATGTACACCTTTCTGTATTTATATACTTTAATAAAAAGCTAATTTAAAGAAAAAAGCAAAACTTCACCAGTAGTTTACCTCTCTTTATTAATTTATACTATCAAATATGCTAAACAAAATATCTAAAATAATGACAGAAGAAATGGAAAAGGCACATCTTGTCTGTAGCTTCCTATGCCTCCACACTCACTACCAACAGTAGGACACGCAAACAACGTAATTCTATTTGATAGCCTCGTCATCTTTAAGACAGCTATTTCAAATCCACTTCACAGTCAAGCACTTTCCAACTCCCCTCTTTGGTTACACAGAAGAGAAATGATCTTTGAGAATAATAGCATATTGACTCCACCTATCAGGTCAATAGCATATGTTTTAAAAATCTTCTTTAGGTATATATTCAGAGAAGAAACATTAATAACCCTGAAAGAACAAATCCTGTTCTTTGTGTTAACACTTCTTTTTATATTCTCAGCATATTGTATACACTCGCTCTATCTACATTTTTAAACAGCAAATATATCATTAATCTGACAGAATCAGTAATCAAAAGTCATCACTTTATCTCTCACTCATTTGTACATGTTTTGTTTAAATAATGAATTTTCAAATAAAAGAACATGAGTTTAGAACTAACAAAATCTTAAATCCTAGCACCTCCCACAGATTTGTCCCCCTTACTCTCTGAAATGAAGATCTCCATACATATAAATTGACCTTTTAGGCCTCTGAGAAACATGTTAATTCCATAAGAGAAGGCAGCAGTGTCTTTTCATTCAACTATTCAACCACCATTTATTGAGCACCTATCACTATATGCCTGGTACTATGCTAGGCACTAGGATATACAGATGCCTTAGAGAAGCTCCTAATCTTATTTCATCAAGTAGCAGTGTTAGATTTGCTTTTCACTTACATGCTAGTATAAATCATCCAGTTTATCAGCTTACTTTGGAATAAGGTCAATAGGGAAAGGGAAGATTTGTTAAAAATGAAAAGTAAATTCAGGCAAAAATTCCATTAGGAATCTTGCCATAGTATTCCTGTGGTTTATACCCCAGAAATTTTTGAAAGTATTTATGAGGCCAAAGTAGATTGCTTTATAAAATGGATGATAAATGTTAATTAAGTGTATTTAAATTATCTTACTATGTTTTAAGAAACTCTCACCAGGAGGGAAATGGAACATCCTCACCATAAAGAAATTAATAAAACATGCTATGCAAAAGTAAAATTTATGGTTCATTTGGAATTAGATATCTACCACCTTTTCAATCCATACAAATGCATAATCTTGTCAATTAAATATTATTGTTAAGGTCTAGTAGTATGTTAAAATCACTTTAAAGTGCAACTAAGGAAAATTCATGTGTGTTTATTACTCCTTAAGGATCTATTAGTGGGTATTTTATTCAGATTCGTGCTGTAAAATCTGCATAAACTCAGCATATTGTTATCCCCATGTGTGCATTTGTTTGGTTAAAGCAGAACGGCAAATCTCAATTTTTGCAACTTCTGGAAAAGTCAAGAGAACTAAAACAGTCTTAATTTTAATCAGATACAAACAGTTATCACTACAGAAGTGAAGAGTTGACTATTATGCAAATAGTCACAGTTAGTGGTCACCAGGCCATCACAGAAGACTGAGCTAGTCAATTACTTTAGATATTTCCAAAGACTAGTGAAGATGAATGTTTCTTACTCTACCGTCTTATTTCTGCAGAAGTATGAAACATATTAGAGACTAATGATTGCTGTTCTCAAATGAAAACCCCATTAAATACACAATGATCAAAGTATTTTGCCGAGATGGAAATTAATTTTTTCAAATTTTGTATAAATTCCATATAAATATGGTAACACTTGTGAATAATGTGGCATTCCTTTCTTTGCAACAACCAAATTCAGATATAAACCTTTCATAAACTTTTGACCTGTAATGAAGGCAATCTAGCTTTTACCCCTGAAGTATTTTACACAAGCTTATTCTGTTAGCAATGACCAGAGTTCAATTATTAAATTCCTCTTCCAGAAATGCAGGTTTACATCTTAGACTACGGGTGTTGTTAAAATTATGTACAAGCAATTTAAAGGCAAGGACTGTGTATCTCCCCAGGGCTGAGTAAAAATCCTTGCACAGAGTAGGGACTCAACAAATATTTGTTACATAAATGCATTAAAGAATATTTTTATTCTACGTTATTTAAAAACGAATTAAGCTACAACAATTATGGAGATTTTTTTAATCTGCTGAATCAATTCGAAGTTCTTTTCATCATTTACAATTCTCAAATTCAGGCAATAGGAATATGAATCCGCTCCAAATATACTTCATCGTAGTGATCTCTTATTTCAGCCATGCCATGGTCTGAGTTTGAAGTTGACTAGTTAAGAGAGAAAACGCAAAAATGGAGCTTATCGATTTATTTCAAGATACTTTTAATGAATGAGCTCTCCTACGACATCTGTTGAAATTTCTCTATAGTATATAGATGATTCTAAGTCTCTTGAATAATTTCATCATCATCAGTTATAATCCTTACTGACAGAAATGATAAGCTGTTCTCACCAGAAGGACTAGGAATATAGTTTTCTAGAATAATAATAATAATATTTGTTATATAACAGTGTACTGGTTAGGCAATATAGAATGATTGATAGAAAAAAAATTAAGCATCAGCTATCATGGAGAACAGAAGAAGTTTCATCTTAAGCTAGAAGACTTGAGAAACATACTGTAGAAACTTTGAACAGAACATAAACAAGATATCTAATCTATTGACAGTTGGGACTCAGCCATGGCAAGTTGACCCTTCTAGTAGTATCAGTGAGTGATGGTGCCTGTATATGTGATTGGAGGGCAGAGAGGTAGAGTAAGGTGATCTATAAAAGAAAAGGATTGTGAGTAAAGAAAGGCATAGTGATTATCACCACAGATCAAAGAACAACTTTCAAGTTTTCACTCTTTATCACACTCTAGTTTTTTTAGAGCAAAAGCTAATGACATGCAACTGTAACATAATTTTGGAATGTTTTATGTAACTCCTGCTCCACTCCTAGCATGTACACTCATACACACACAGCATACACACATAGCAAACTCATATATATACCACACACACACCTACATCTGCCCACCCACCTAAATGCACAAAAAAGTCAACAATGAAGATGGTTACAAGGATAAGCTAACGAGCTGAAATCACAAAATCAATTTATTTTTGTATTTTTATTTAGTACTGTTTTCATACTAAGTGACTTAGATACAATAAGGAAATGTCCCTATTAAAGAAGGTGGGATCCAAACTCCCGAGCCTAGGCTAGCATTGAAATCTCTCCACAAGATGTTCACAACTTACCTTTCAAGCCTTTTTTTCTGCTACCCGTTTAACTAGATCTTTCTCTTCTTTCTTTCAATAGTTTCTAAGTCTTTTTTCATGCCAGTTTTGTCACTTACCACATAGAATGATCTTTCCTCTCCTCTTTGCCTACCCAACGTGAACTGCCCTTCAAGATTCGGCTGAAATTCAACTCCTCTATGAAAATCCCCTAAGTATACATTTCTTTTCATCTTCTAAACTTACATTGCACACATTGAATTGAATTATTTTATGGTTTCCCCGTGTGTATACATTAATTCAAAATAGAAGGATCAGTAGCTGGAAAATATGGCCTTGTTGATAGAAATGATGTCGGAGGGTGCATGATAGAATTTTGCAACGCCAATAACTTATTCCCTTCAAATATCTTTTTTCAACAACATAAACGGTGACTATACACATGGACCTAGCTGAATAGAATATATAGGAATCAAATAAACTACATCTATGGAAAGAGATGATGGAGAAGCTCAATACCATCAGTCAGAACAAGGCCAGGGGCCAACTGTGGAACAGACCATCAATTGCTCATATGCAAGTTCAAGCTGAAGCTAAAGAAAATTAAAACAAGTCCACAAGAGTCAAAATATGACCTTTAGTACATCCCACCTGGATTTAGAGACCATCTCAAGAACGGAGTTGATACACTGAACACTAATGACCAAAGACCAGACAAGTTGTGGGATGACATCAAGGATATCAAAAATAAAGCAAAAGGTTATCAAAAAAACAGGAAAGAAAGAAAAGACCAAAATGGATGTCAGAAAAGACTTTGAAACTTGCTCTCTTGAACGTAGAGTAGCTAGAGCAAATGGAAGAAATGTTGAAGTAAAAGAGCTCAGCAGAAGATTTCAAAGGGTGGCTCAAGAAGACAAAGTAAAGTACTGAAAGAATTGAAAAAAATTCAAGCCTCGAGTTGCAATACTGAAGGATTCTATTGGAAAAATATTGAATGATGCAGGAAGCATCCAAAGAACACGGAAGAAATACACAGAGTCACTGTACCAAAAAGAATTTGTCAATGCTCAAGCATTCCAGGAGGTAGCATCTGATCAAGAACTGATGGTACTGAAGGAAAAAGCCCAAGCTGCACTGAAGGCACTGACAAAAAAACAAGGCTCCAGGAATTGATGGATACCAATTAAGATGTTTCAACAAGTGGATGCAATGATGGAAGCGCTCACTTGTCTGTGCCAAGAAATTTCAAAGACAGCTACCTGGCCAACCAACTGGAGGAGATCATATTTGTGCCCATTCCAAAGAAAGGTGATCCAACAGAATGTAGAAATTACTGAACAATATCATTATTATCACACACAAGTAAACTTTTGCTGAAGATAATTCAAAAATGGTTGCAGCAGTGCATTGAAAGGGAACTGCCAGAAATTCAAGCCAGATTCATAAGAGGACATGGAATAAGGGACATCATTGCTGATGTCAGATAGATCTTGGCTGAAAGCAGAGAAAACCAGAAAGATGTTTACCAGTGTTTTATCAGCTATGCAAAGCATTCAACTGCATGGATCATAACAAATTATGGATAACATTGCAAAGAATGGGAATTCCCGAACACTTAATTGTGCTCATGAGGAACCCATACATAGATCAAGAGGCAGTCGTTCAAATAGAACAAGGGGATACTGCATAGTTTAAAATCAAGAAAGGTGTGTGTCAGGGTTGTATCCTTTCACCATACTTATCCAATCTGTACGCTGAGCAAATAATCCAAGAAGCTGGGCTATATGAAGAAGAATGTGGCATCAGGATTGGAGGAAGACTCTAACAATCTGCAATATGCAGATGACACAACTTTGCTTGCTGAAAGTGAAGAGGACTTGAAGCACTTACTGATGATCAAAGACTATAGCCTTTGGTATGGATTATGCATCAACCTAAAGAAAACAAAAATCCTCACAACTGGACCAATAAGCAACATCATGATAAATGGAGAAAAGATTGAAGTTGTCAACAATTTCATTTTACTTGTGTTCACAATCAACACCCATGGAAGCAATAATCAAGAAATCAAATGACGCACTGTTTTGGGAAAATCTGCAAAAGATCTCTTTAAAGTGTTAAAAAGCAAAGATGTTACTTTGACAGCTAAGGTTTGCCTGACCCAAGCCATGGTATTTTCATTTGTCTCATATGCATGTGAAAGCTGGACAGTGAATAAGGAAGAACGAAGAAGAATTGATGCCTTTGAATTACAGTGTTGGTGAAGAACAAACAGGTCTCTCTTGGAAGAAGCACAGACAGAATGCTCCTTAGAAGCTAGAATGATGAGACTTTGTTTCACATACTTTGGACATGTTATCAGGAGAGATCAGTCCCTGGAGAAGGACATCATGCTCGGTAAAGTAGAGAGTCAGCGAAAGAGAGAAAAACTCTCAATGAGATGGATTGACACAGCGACTGTAATGATGGTCTCAAGCATAGAAAAGATTGTGAGGATGCCACAGAACCAGGTAGTGTTTCATTCTGTTGTACATAGGGTCACTATGAGTCAGAACCAACTGGCCGGCACCTAACAACAACATACATTAATTAATCTACTCAATAAATGCTTATTTCAATTTTTGACACTGTTTTAGGTACTGAGGGTACATGAGTAGACAAAATTCCCTACCCTCCTTTCATGGGGAAGGCAAACGACATATACAGAGAGAGACTAAATTCACATTATTTGTAAATAAATGTGGCATTGCTTTCTTTGCAACAACTAAATTCAGATATAAACCTTTCATAAACTTTTGACCCATAATGAAGACATTCTAGCTTCTACCCCTGAACTATTTTACACAAGCTTATTCTGTTAGTAATGACCAGAGTTCAGTTATGAAATTCATCCTCCAGAAACGCAGGTATAGATTAAGAAATCCTAAAACGAAATTCTAAGACTCCTCTATCCTCTATTTTAATATATTAAATTTTTACTTTACTCCACCAAAACCATACTGCTTGATGGCATTACACACCGCTTGATGACAATTCTTAATGGTGGACAAATACAGAAGACAAGGGAGCATTGTGTCTTACATTTAAAGATAAGCACAATATAAACTCTTAACCATGAACCAAATCTTCAGTACCACCAAAATAAAAAACAAAGGTAGTACCAGCACAGACTTGGTCTAACCATAAGATATTGAAAGAAAACAAAAGAAAGGGAAGGGAAGGAAAAGGAAGGAATAGAAATAGAAGGAAGGAAGAAAGGGAAGGAAGAGGGAACAAGGAAGAAAGGAAGGAAGGAAAGATATTGCGGGTGTTTTAAAAATAGGACTAGCTACTATATCCACAATTTTGACTCAGTTACTGCCCATTTTGTCCCTTACACTTTAGCAAATGTAAACTCTGAACCCAAGTGTTTTACTTACCTTACAAATATTTTGTAAGGATCAAATGATTATGTCAAAAGCTCCTTGTAAAATGGAAGTTGCTATAAAACTTGCAATTAAAAATTTAATTATGATAAATGTAATTAACATGAAGATGCATGTATTCATTGCTAAATTTGAGAACTCATGAATTACTTTAAATTAAAATTTAAACTAAAAAGGGAAAAATTATGGATTTAACTTTCAATCAAGTTAGCATAAATACAAGGACCAATCTATCAGTGTGCCCTACTATTAGCCATTCAGCATGATACTGAAACAACTAAACCAAATGTAGAGACCAGCCAGATATACCACTCCAGATATACCGAATCAGAATCTACATTTTAACAAGATCCTCAAGTGATTCTTATGTATAATAAATTTTTAGAACCACTGCTCTACTAGTGGTTCTCAGAATTGGTCCTTAACCAGCAGCATTAGCATAGCCTGGCACTTGTTAGAAATGCAAATTCTCAGCAGGGGTTTGAATCTGAAGGAACTGGTTTGAAGCCCTGGTAGAGACAGATATTTTCTCCAAACCAACTTTACCAATTTTGAGACAATTCAACCTTGATTTATGAATTTCTATGGGTAAGAAAGTAAATCAAAGAAAGAGAAAGAATTCCCACCTCCACTTCCACAGGAAAAGAAAAACCAAAGATGTTTATTTGAAACAATTTATTTCACTCTTATTGCCATTATTTTCCCTACCTCCATTTCCTCGATAGCTATAGGGACCATATCATTCTAATTGAAAATAAGGATACACAGCAGCGACTCAACAAAGCAGAAGTGCAGAAGGACAGATATTTAACATGAGATCTGTTCCAGAATATCCAGGACTCATAGTCCTGGATATATAAGAGTCAAATGGTAAAACATCAATCCATAGATTTAATTTTTTTTTACTTTGGTTAGTTTGTTTTATAACTTGAATTCCTAAAAATGTAGTTATAAATTTGTAAACAGGCAGTTTCCATAAGCCCTATTATCATATTTACAATGATCTAGCATCACTATTAAAAATATAGTTGTTTTGTTTTTTTTTTAGTTCCACAAGACAATTACCAAAAATGAATGACACAAAGCCCAGTTTTGGTTCTCTTTAGTTGTTCCTGATTTAAGAATGAAAAAGGCCAGGTAAGCTCCTTTAAAACTGCACTGTGTAAAGAAAATGTTCTACATCCCACTTTGGTGAGTGCTGTCTGCGATCTTAAAAGCTTGCAAGCAGCCATCTAAGATACATCTCTTGGCCCCATCCCACCGGGAGCAAAGGGGAACAAAGAAAACTAAAGACACAAGGAGAATATTAGCCCAAAGGACTAAAAGATCACCTGAACTAGAGACTCCACCAGCCTGAGACCAGAAGAACTAGATGGTGCCCAGCTACCCCTAGCAATCTCCCTGACAGGAACAACAGAGAGTTCTGAGCAGGAGAAAAATGTAGAATAGAATTCAAATTCACATAGAAAGATCAGGCTTACTAGACTGATAGAAACTGGAGGAACCCCTGAAACTATGGTCCCTGGACGCTCGGCTAACCCAGAACTGAAACAATTCCCAAAGCCCACTTTTCAGACAAATATTAGACAGGCCTATAAAACAAAAGATAACATGCGTGAGGAATGTGCTTCTTAGTTTAATCAAACATACAAGACCAAATGGGCAGCTCTTGTCCAAAAGCAGGACAAGAAGGCAGGAAGGGACAGGAACTGGACAAATGGACGCATGGAACCCAAGGTGGAAAGGGGGAGTGTGCTGTCACATTGTGGGGACTGAAACCAATGTCACAAAACAATATGTGTATAAATTTTTGAATGAGAAATTAAATTAACTACTTGAGCTGTAAACTTTCACCTAAAGCACAATTAAAACAAAACAAAACAAAAACCTATGGACCAAAGATGAGAACGTAAAGGAACATTCTAGATTAATAGGAACAAACTAGATTAATGGAAATGGAACAACCAGAATGGAAATGAGAATGTTCACACGTTGTGCACTGAACAACTTGTGCAGAAATTGTTGAATGGGAACCTAAACTGCTGTGTAAACCTTCACCAAAAACACAATAAAATCTTACTAAAAATAAATAAATAAATAACTGCACTGTGACTATAGTTTCCATGGTATAATAAGGAGTTGAATCCACATAGAAATTATCAGCCAATAACAATAGGTCTTTGTCCAGCTGTGACTACTTCCCTCCACTACAACCAGTCCTTACTGGGCTCAGGAAATGCCTGTTTTAACTGACAGGTAGAAGATTAAATCTACAGCTGCTGAAACACAATCTCAGCTCTGTTACATAGGCTTTCATTGAAAAGCACTACAAACACATAATTTGTTTATGTTGTACCAGCAATCTCTGACAAAGCAGACTGTCTAGCTGAGACAAATGTGGTTAAACCCATTTATTGTATTATTTCTGCTACACAGAACAAGCTCTTAAAATGCAGAAAATAGACAGGGCACAAAGCTCTCTTTAGCTGTCTAAAGAAATCAAGAATAGATGACTTCTTGTTCCACTAGCCTTTTTTACACAGAAAGCATGTTCTCCCTGGAAAACATCTATTCCAATTTCTCTTTTAAGTGGGTAGTTCAATTATGTTTACGCTTTCAGTTTTTAAAGTTTCTTTTGTTCGTTCCAGTATAAACAGGCATAAAATCACCTAATCACTGAATATCTCTAGATTTAAGAACCTGATGAATATTTATAGCAAGTGCTATATCACCCCCTCAAAAAATACCCATAATGATAAATTCTGATGTCAATCCACCCTCTTTCAATATTTACTGCAATTTCTTATAATGTTATTTGATTTATTTCACTTGATGAAAAAACAGCTTTATAACTTATTAAGAATATGAATAGTTGTTTCTTTAAAATTAAGGAGTCATGCACAGAGATAACTAGTTTTATAAAATAAATGCCAAGGAGAAAGATTTTAACAACTACAATAATTAAGGCTGCTAATCAAGTGACCATGAATTACTTGCTCCAAATTAATTATAGGAATAGAAATGTATATATATATTTTTTGTTCTGATACCTAAAATCTGTTCTTTAGGTATACTTATTCTATTCTAACTAGTATTCTGAGTATACTGTAGACACATACACTGTAAAATTAGTAATAACTAAAGGTTAAAGTCTTTACTTACCTACACTAAATCCTAAGAAGTTATAATCAATGATAATGAAACAACAGATGGTGCACAATATGGTTTTAAAAATAAGAAAACAGATGCTATAACTCAGACTTGTCAAATTTTTTTTTATCAAGAGTGGCATAATAAACATAAGATTATAAAATTGTATTTGAAATATACCCAAAAGGATTATGGCTAGCCACTCAAAAACATGTTACCATTCTTTAAAATCTCACTTTATTTTTCCTTAATCATCATCATAAAACAGGAAAGCGAGAAAATAATCTTCCAAGTTGGAACATATGTGCCACTCAGAAATCGAAGTCTTAAAACACAGAAAGTATGCAATAAACTAGCCAAATCCATGGGGTCTCCCTCAAACAGCATGGATAACGAGGGGAATCTGTAACAGACATAAATAAACCCAGAAAGATGTCTAGACCCCACATCATTATGTATGATATATGCCCAAGATATATGGGCATATATTTGAACGTTCAAGTTCAAACTTGGCTTCTATTAGACTGATTCAGTCACAGCATGGGGCTTCTTTAATAAACAAACCTTACCATTTGAAAATATTGGGGATTCAAATTATGTATTATTGCCCCAGCTGGTTAAAGATGTGGTGCTTTAATGCCCTACATCCCTTGAAGCTGTCTTAAAACAGACTGTAAATAATAAAGGAAACCTACATCATAGAAAAACTCAGAAGTCTTAGATTTTTTAATTACAAGTTGGGAGCAGATACTACACAAAGCTAGGCATTTCAACATACTCTTAAGGGAGAATTTACATTTCCCATTAAAATTTTGAAATTAGTTTAACAATGTGGGCCTTGGTTTATATTTTCCATGTTTCCTAAGGATGTTGAATACATTCACATAAAATACATGAACATAATTATTTACCTCACTACAATAAGCTCTTTGCCATGTCTGATACATATACCAATGTTTCTAGAAATAACAATAACAACATAATATGAATAGATTTACCTCACTTTAGAATCACAGACTTTTAGAACTAGAATGATTTTAAGAAGCCACTTTTCCAATACCTTCATTTTAAAAATAAATACAATGAGGCCTAGAGAGGAGAAGTGACTTGCCAAGGTCACAAAGCCTGAGAATGGCTAAGCCAAAGTTAAAGCTAGATCTTTAGTCTTCAAGTTTACTAATTTCATAAAATAAGATATTTTCAGAGATGAAAAAATGTTTAGAGACTATGTAATCCAATGAGTCTCACTTAGACAAGAATCACTGATCAGGCCCCAAACTAACTCATTTTACAGGAGGAAAAATTTGAGGCACATGGGGATAATGTAACTTGCCTACAGTGACATAACTAGTTAAAATCATCTAAGATTGGAACTAGATCTCCTAATTCCAAGTTCAGGAATTTTCATTTTTCTTTTTCAATTTTATTTCTATATCCTTTTAAGTAGAAATTAAATACAAAATACACTTTCTCACAAACTTTAGTTTAAACATTTTTTCTTAGACATAATCTCACTTCTTCTACAAAGGCATTCTGATAACATTGATATACAGTGACTCTAATAACTGTCTCTCTTCCTCTTCTTTCCCCATTCTCCCCCATCCCACCCTAAGTTTGTATGCCTGTGGTATTACATTAAAATAAGTTATGTATTATTCTTTTTTTTTGATGTATATGACCATAAATTTCTTGAGAGCATGATCATCATTTCTCCCCTCTTATTCCTTACATTATATAGAGAACAAACACAGCTTTTAGCAAAATATAAATTGAGTTATTTTCCCAAGTGTTAGGGTACAAGTTTTACAAAGCATAAAGGTGGACAGACAAAATAGAATCCAACAATATATAAAAAGGATAATACGTCAAGACCAAGTGGAGTTCATTTTGGGAATACAAGGTTGGTTTAACGTTCAAATATCAATCAATATAATTCATCACAGTAAGAGAATAAAGGACCAAAAACATATGACCACTTTAACAGATGGAGAAAAAACATTCATGATAAAAACTTTCAGCAAACTTGAATAGAAGAGAACTTCCTCAATCTGATTAAAGGTATATTTGAAAAACCTACAGCTAATATCATAATCAATGGTGAAAGGCTCCATGTGTTCTAAGATCTAGAGCAGGCAAAAATTTCCAGTCTCGCCACTTCTATTCAATACTGTACTGAATGTCCTAGCCAGTGCAATAGGCAAAGGAAAAAAAATGTATACAGTTTGGAAAGGAAGAAGTGAAATTGTTTTTATCCTCAGAAAACATGCTCATGTACACAGAAAATCTTAACGAATGTTAAAAAAAAAAAAAAAAAGAGCTACCACAACTAAGTGAATTAAGCAGTCACAACACACAGGGTCAATAAAAAACATCGATTGTCTTTATATTAGCAATGATCAATTAGTAAAAGAAATTTTTAACAACTCCATTTATATTAGCATAAAAAATAAATACTCAGGAAAATTTTAATGAAATATGTACAAGACTTCTATGTCAAAGGTTATGACAAAACACCACAAAGGGAAAATTTTAAAAGACTGAAATAAGTGGAGCAATATACTACACTCATGGAATGGAAGACTCAATATTGTCAAGACAGTAACTCTCCAATTTGATCTATGGATTCAACATAATCCCAATCAAAGTCCCAGCAGAACATTTTGAAGACAGTGACAAGCTTATTCTAAAATTTTATGGAAAAGAATAGTCAAAACAGTTTTGAAAAAGAAGTGCAAGTTTAGGGAACTATAGTAAGATTTTTAAGTCTTACTATAATGCTACAGTAATCAAGACAAGGTGTAACAGATATTGGTTTAAGGATAGACATATAAATCAATGGAACAGAATAGAGTCCAGAAATAGATCCACACTTACATGGTCAATTGATTTTTACAATGCCAAGGTAATTCAGTGAGGAAAGGATAGTCTTTGAACAAATTAGACTAGAAATGGATATATGTACAGAAAATAATAAACCTACAACTTTAACTGATACCATATACAAAATGCAACTCAAAATGGATTAAGACTCAAATGTAAGAGCTAAAACTATAAAACTTCTAGAAGAAAACATAGCAGAAAATCTTTGTTATGTTGTATTAGGCAAATATTTTAAAAATAAAACAAAAAAGCATGAATCAGAAAAGAAATAAATAATAAAACAGACTTCATTACAATTATAAACTTTGTTCTTTGAAAAACAAACATTTAGACAAAAAGGTAAGCCAGAGACCGGGGGAAATATTTGCAAATCATGTATCAACAAAGAACTTCTATCTGGAATGAATATATATATATATATATATATATGTGTATGTATATGTATGTATATGTATATATACGTATACCTATGCACACACACATATGTATATACACACACACTCTTATAACTCAGTAATGAGACAAAGAAATCAATAAAAAGATGGCTAAAGATTTGAATAGACAATTCACAAAAGAAGATATATAAATTGCCAATAAGTACATGAAAGAACACTCAACATTACCAGTCATCAGGGAAATGAAAATT
This sequence comes from Trichechus manatus latirostris, assembly GCF_000243295.1. Lineage (NCBI taxonomy): Eukaryota > Metazoa > Chordata > Mammalia > Sirenia > Trichechidae > Trichechus > Trichechus manatus. Next base: position 8,425,657 of record NW_004443942.1, read on the forward strand.
AAAACCACAATGTGATACCCCTACAAACCCACCAGAAATTGTTAAAATTAAAAATATTAACAACACCAAGTGTTGGTGAGGATGCAGAACAACTGGACCTCTCATACATTGTTGGTGGGGATGCAAAATGATACAGCTACTTTCTTATAAAGTTAAACATACAATTTCCAAATGGCCCATCAATCAATCTATTCTTAGATATTTACACAAGAAAAATGAAAGCATATGTCTACACAAAGACTTGTAACATTACTCATAATAGCCAATAACTAGAAAAAACCCATGTTCATTAATCAGAGACTAGATAAATTACAGTATGTCCATACTATGAAATATCACTTAGCAATAAAAGAACGAAACATTGATACACCCAATGACATGAAAACATTTAAAAATTTTACGCTAAATGAAAGAAATCAAACATAAAAGACTATATACTGTATGATTCCAATTATTTGAAATTCTAGAAAAGGCAAAATTACAGTGACAGAAAGCAGACCAATGAATGAGTCCAGGGTTTGGAGGAAAGGATCTGACTGAAAAGGGGCATGAGGAAACTTTTCAGGGCTGAAAAGTCATATATCGCTGTATAAAATTTCCAAAATTCATCAAGCCGTACATTGAAAATTAGACTCTAATAAAACAGGGGAAAACAACTTATTAAAAGTAGACACAATTTAAACTGTCCTATGAGAGAAGTATTATTTTCCCAATTTGCAGATGAGATAACTAAGATTGAGGAAGATTACCCAAGACTATAGCTAAAAGTAGCAGAGCCAGAATTTAAATATTCTGGCTCTGCAGCCCATATTTTTTCCAAAAATTTGCAGCTGCTTCTCTTCAAAAATTAGCCTGTATTTATACCTAGGAAGGTGACATGGTAAGGGGCTTTTCTCTGTGGGTAAAGAGTATTAGCAACATCCTTGGGAAAAGGAGAATTCTACTTAACATTAAACAGAAAAAGGGTTCGATTGGGAAGTGCTGGCTCATACTGCACTCCTCTTGAGCTATCAGGCCACCTGTTTTATTGTTTCATTTATACTAACTTCTTAGAATGACAGCCTTGTCCCACCAGCTCTTTAGTTGGAAAGAAAATAATTTTATACCATAAGGACACTCAAATGCACCAGATACTGCAAAATTGTATGTGTGTGAACACGTGTACATGTATGCACAGTTCTCAGTGTATTTGTATGTGTTCTTCATCACAAATGCTCTCTTCCACTGGAGATGCTATATGCCCTGAGGGAAAGAATGACCCTACCCCACTGCTATCTCTATTTTCTCTGTGATAACCTTCGGGGTGGCTAGTGTTCATGACTTGAGAATGCATCTTTGAAAGAGTGGATAGGACAAAAAGCTCTGAGGAAGACAGCTGGGCCTATACTATAAAGCTTTTCTGTAAGAAGAATGATTAGAGAAAGATCTTAAAAACAGAAAGAACAGTACTTTGACCGAAATATCTAAGGAAGAGTAAAAGTAGAGATTTTAAGTTATTTCATCAGGCACAGACTTTCAGGAAGACCTAATGACAGACGTTACTCTAACTTGATTCTCATAACATCATATTTATGTTACTATATTAAGCACTATGATAATTACATGGGTGATGATGATGATAACAATATAATAATGCCAACATTAATATAGCATTTCCAATGTTTTACAGGCGCTTTTCTAAATGCTTTACATGCATTAACTTACTTAATTCTCAAAACATCTTCACGAGGTAGAGTGAAGTATTCTTGTACAAGGTAAGTACAAGAGTAAGCTATATTCTTCTCTTGACAGAATGCTATTAGAAGTTTATCAACACTGAAGTCATTATCAACAGTGGTATTTCTAGATATCGAAGCTAAGGCGAACATACTGATTAAAACATCTGTGAGGAGTAGCAGCAACCATGGTACAGGGCCAATTATTTCTCATTTACAGGGTTCCTCCAAACATGAAGGCTAATGTGTTCAAGTGAAAGTGTAACAGGCATAAAAATGGATCAGTAATGGGTTCTTTTCAACAATTAATCATAGGAAACTTCTAAGTTCCACTGAGATCACAACATTTACCCAATCATCACAATGACCACCACTTTCTGTTCTTAAATTATTTCAAATCAAAGACAATTTCTTTTTTTAATATATTTTAAATATTTTATTTTATTTTGAAATAATTTCAAACTTAAGAAGAGATTCAGGAACATTACAAAGAACTGCCACATACCTTCCTACAAAGACCCTGTTCAAGTTTTGCTAACTGTCCCAATATGTCCTTTATGGCAAAAAGATCCCATCTAAGATCATGTGTTGTCATGTTTCTTTAGTATCCTTCAGTCTGGAACAGCTGCTCAGTTCTTTCTTGATTTTCATGATCTTAACATTTTTTAAGATTTCAAGCCAATTATTCTGTAGGCTCTTTCTAACCAGCGGTTTTTCTTATGTTTCCTGAAGATTAGATTCAAGTTATGAATTTTTGGTAGAAATATCATAAAAGTGATGCTGTGCTGCATCCCATCAGGTAGCACATGATATCAGTTTGTCCCATCACTATTAAATGTCACCTAAGTAATGGAGTATCTGCCAGGTTTTTCCACTATACTGTTAGACTTTTTCCCTTTTTATTACCCTATGCATTCTGTGAGGAGCCCTGGTGGTACAACAGTTACGCACTTGGCTGCTGACTGAAAAGCTGGCCGTTTGAACCCAGCCAGCGGCTCTGTGGGAGAAAAGACCTGGTGATCTGCTCCCATAAAGATTACAGCTTAGAAAACCGTATAGGGCAGTTCTAGTTTGTCACATAGGGGGACTAGGAGTTGATGTCACCTAACAATAACAAGCATCGTGTGGGCATATACTTAGAGATCATGTAAGTATCTTATTCCTCATCCAACCCTCACCCAATAGTTTTAGCATTGTTTCATGTTTCTTATCTGAATCCACTGTTACTATGATGGTTGCCAAGTAGTGATTTTCTTTCCACAATTCCTTGTACATTTGTCAGTTGGCACTCTACTGTAAGGAAGAACTTTTTATCTTCTCTTCTTTTATTTTTTCATTTATTTATATATATATATCAGTGTGAATTCATAAATCCTTATTTTATTAAACAGAATAAATCTATTATTATTATTATTCATTTTGATGCTTAAATTGTGCCAGATTTGGACACTGGATGCCTCTTTAAGCCAGATTCTGGGTCCATTTGTTACCCCCTCCCCCACCCATAATTCTTTAAGTACTTCCTTACTTTCTGAAACAATTACATGTTCCAGACTTATCCTGTATTTTCCTTGCCCCAGGCCTGGAATCTGTCATTTCTCCAAAAAGGCCTGGTTCCCTTTAGTGAAGAATGGTATTAGAAGCCAAGATCTCGTTGCAAGGTATGTTCTTTACTACTGGAGTGTAGTTTGCTCCTAGGCCCCCTCAGTGGACAGAGCTTAGAAACATATTTATGTATATATTGCACACACACACACACACACACACACTTACATTTATTTCTCTATGTATCTATATCTAGATATGCATTAATATCTCCAATTCTAATCCAACAACACAGAGCTCATTCTTGCCTTAGATTTGTAACTATCTTCTCTAAAAGCATGAAAATTCTGGCTCACATTATATTAGTGTATACTATATAGAGAATTTTCTCAATCTTCTATATGTAACCAATCTCTTGACCCTGCCAAGCCATCTTCCCATTTGACAGTCACCCTCATGTGGGTCCCAAACCCTGTTGGGCCATTGCTCTAGTAAGCCACCTCACCTGGAGCTTCAATTCCCACTGAACTGCCACCCACCTCAGCTACCTTCCTCAACTAGGACTACCTAGTGGCTCTTTGACTGTATTAGAAAAGGAAGGAGGGAGAGAGAGAGGGAAAGCCCTATTATCTTTTAAGTTAAGCCCCTACTTCCTATTAATTAGGAACTGCTATTTCCTCCCTTCCATTTTAACTGGAAGGCAGCATGGTATAGTAGAAAGGTGCCAGGTTTTGAAGCCACAGACAACTACGTTTGACATCTGGCTCTAACTAACTAGATGTGTAGCCTTAGTTTCCTCATCTGTTAAATGGTGGTTTAAAAAAAAAAAAAACCACCTGCTGGGAATTTATGAAGATTAAAGTAAATACACATAAAGAAACTGACTCTGTGCCTGGCAGATGTACCAGAAATGATAGTTATCATTAAATTGTTAAGCTTAGATGGTAAGCAAGAAAAGAAAGGCATGTACGTAGTTAATTATGTCTAGGTATTAGGGCTAGCAGGGTGATATACCAGCAAAGACAATAGGATTAAATTTCCTTAGATCTTAATACCCAAGCACCTGGCTATTGGGCCTTCAGTGCTACTGTTCTGCCAAGAACATGGAAGAGATGTATGAAGCAAATGGAACAAAAGTTTAAAAAAAATGAATGAGTGAGGTGGGGCCAAGGTGGCGGAGTAGTCAGATGCTTCCAGTGGACCCTCTTACAACAAACGCCCAACAAACAAATGAATCAATCATATATGACAATCTAGGGGCCCTGAACATCTAAGGCAAAGTTGAGGAACTGGACTGAGAGGCAGGGGGAGGGAGAGACAGTTCGGAAGCAGCGAGGATTTGCCAGACCTGACCTGGAGAGAGGCTGAGCCCTTCAGGCCTGAGCAGCTCATGGGAGAGCAGTGATGCAGGCAAGCAGTGGTGCTCAGGAGGTGCATTTTCCGCACCAGGAGAGACCCAGCACCAGAGAGTCTACTTGGCCACCCAGAACTAGTGAGAAGAAGCCCTCAATCAGCGAAAGATAAATACTTGCAAACAGCCTACCACATGGATCAAAAACAACCCCCTTAGGGAAAAACCTCTCTCCCATTTACCTCCCTGCTCTCTGCTCTGCACTGGGTCCCAGACCGGCTTCAGCCATCACATGCCTGGAGCCATTCTCCCTGCCTTGGAGAGTGAACAAATTAACAAATGGGGGAAAAAATAAACTGCCAACTCCTCTAAGCCAGGAACCCAGGGTAGGTACAGCTCCTTTGCTTAGGTACAGGCATAAGGGATCCATGGACTCTGAGTGCCTTTCCCCTCGCAGAGACTTGTGTGGGCCCATTTCAACAGCGTAGGCCCTCATTACTGAGGTACAACAGGGTATATACCTGAAGTCTAACTTCAACTGTTTCAACTGTGAATAGCAGGTTCATGACATTTGACACTGCTCTGCCCATTAAGCAGGGTCTTCACCTACCCACATCAGGGGCCTGAGGACTGGTGGCTCCACCCACACCACCTAGCCACCTGCAAGAGGGGGCCAAGAATAAGAGGTGTTGCCCAGTCCTTACCACCAACAGCACTGGGTGCTTATAATCTGGCTGAAAAACCCACCCACCTATGTGCTCTAGGGAACAGGGACATGTCTTCCTCTTGGACACTCAGGGGTGGCCATCAACCCGCTACCTTGCTCAGACTGTGTCCCCCTGCTGCAGCCAGATGCCTGTGCCTACACCAATCACCCATGCCTGTCTAGGACTGTAGGTGAGAGCCTACACCACATATTTTGTGGCTACCTACCTGGGCACCTGAGCTGAATCCATACAGAGGAGTGAGCTCACACACTTAGTAACAAATCTAACCAGTAGAGCTTTAAAGAACAGTAGCGCTTTAAAGGTTCCAGTAATCAAACTAGCTCATGAGAGGAGCCTATTTGGGTACATCAAAACAAAACAAGAAGCTAGGACACAGTAAGCAAGCAAACTTATTGATGGCTTGGTGACAACAGTCAATATCAAATCACATAAAGAGGCAATCCATGATGTCTTCAGCAAGCTCCCAAAATAAAGAATCTAGAAATTTTCCAGAGGAGGAAAATTTCTTGAAATTACTGGAGGCAGAATACAAAAGATTAATATACAGAACTCTTCAAGAAATTAGGAAGGAAATTAAGCAAAACCCAGAACATGCAATAGAGGAAATTTAAAAGATTAGAGAAAAGCATAATGACAAATTTAACAGGCTTCAAGAATCCATAGAGAGACAGCAATCAGAAATCCAGAAGATCAACAACAAAATTTCAGAACTAGACAACTCAATAGAAAGTCATAGGAGCAGAACTGAGGCAATGGAAGTCAGAATTAGTGAGACTGAAGATAAAGCACTTGACACAAATTTATCTGAGGAAAAATCAGATAAAAGGATTAAAAAAATGAAGAAACCCTAAGAATTACGTGGGACTCTATCAAGAGGAATAACCACGAGTGACTGGAGTACCAGAACGGGGGGGATGACAGAAAATACAGAGAGAAGTGTTGAAGATTTGTTGGCAGAAAACTTCTCTGATATCGTGAAAGATGACAAGACATCTATCCAAGATGCTTATCGAACCCCACATAAGGTAGATCCCAAAAGAAAGTCACCAAGACATATTATAATCAAACTTGCCAAAACAAAGATAAAGAGAGAATTCTAAGAGTGGCTAGAGATAAACAAAAAGTCATCTACAAAGGAGACTCAGTACGAATAAGCTTGGACTACTCAGCAGAAACCATGCAGGCAAGAAGGCAATGGGATGACATATATAAAGCCTGGAAGGAAAAAGCTTGCCAGCCAACAACTATATATCCAGCAAAGCAGTCTCTCAAATATGATGGCAAAATAAGGGCATTTCCAGATAAACAGAAGTTTAGGGAACTTGCAAAAACCAAACAAAAATTACATGAAATACTAAAGGGAGTCCTCCGGTTAGAAAATCGGTAACATCAGATAACAACCCAAGACTAGAACACAGGACAGAGCAACCAGATATCAAGCCAGATAGGGAAGACACAAAAATAAATCAAAGCTAAAACACTGAAAATAGGGAAACAGATGTCAATATGTAAAAGATGACAACATTAAAACAAAAAAGAGGGACTTAAAAAACGTAGACATAGATTTTTCATATGGAGAGGAGGTCAAGGCGATATAAAGAAATAAAAGACTGGTATAAACTTAGAAAAATAGGGGTAAATATCAAGGTAACCACAAAGGAAACTAACAATCCTAAAAGTTAAAATAAAAAATTAGAAAAATATAAAGACTCAGCAAACACACAATCAACAATGAAAAAGATGAAAAGAAAATAAAGAAAAATGACTCAGCATAGAAATTAAGGAGAACAAAGAAACTGTGAACAACACACAAAAAAAGACATCAAAATGACAGCACTAAACTCATACCTATTAATAATTACACTGAATGTAAATGGACTAAATGCACCAATAAACAGATAGAGAATGGCAGATTGGGTAAAAACACATGATCCGTCTATATGCTGCCTACAAGAGACACACATTACACTTAAAGACACAAACAAACTAAAACTCAAAGGATGGAAAAAAATATATCAAGCAAACAACACTCAAAAAAGAGCAGGAGTTGCAATATTAATCTCTGACAAAATAGACTTTCAAGCAAAATCCACCACAAAGGATAAGGAAGGACACTATATAATGATTAAAGGGTCAGTATACCAGGAAGACATAACTATAATAAATATTTATACACCCAACGACAGGGCTCCAAAATACATAAAACAAATTCTAACAGCACTGAAAAGAGAGATAGACAGCTCCACAATAGTAGTAGGAGACTTTAACACACCACTTTCG
>NW_004443942.1:8434922-8436335 GCF_000243295.1 Trichechus manatus latirostris
TGAGAACGGGAACCAGACAAGGATGCCTTTTATCACCACTCTTATTCAACATTGTGCTGGAGGTCCTAGCCAGAGCAATTAGGCTAGAAAAAGAAACACAGGGCCTCCAAATTGGTAGGGAAGAAGTCAAAGTATCTCTATTTGCAGATGATATAATCTTATACATAGAAAACCCCAAAGAATCCACAAGAAAACTACTGGAGCTAATAGAAGATTTCAGCAAAGTTTCAGGATATAAGATAAACATACAAAAATCAGTTGGATTCCTCTACACCAACAAAGAGACCCTCGAAGAGGAAATCACCAAATCAACACCATTTACAACAGCCCTCAAAGAGATAAAATACTTAGGAATAAATGTAACCAGAGACATAAAAGACTTATACAATTAAAAGTACAAGACGCTACTGCAAGAAACCAAAAGAGACCTGCTTAAGTGGAAAAGCATCCCTTGCTCCTGCATAGTAAGACTCAACATTGTGAAAATGTCAATTCCACCCAAAGCAATCTACAGATACAATGGAATCCTGATCGAAATTCCACCAGCATTTTTCAATGAGATGGAGAAACAAATCACCAACTTCATACGGAAAGGGAAGAGGCTCCGAATAAGTAAAGCATTACTCAAGAAGAAGAACAAGGTGGGAGGCCCCACACTACCTGATTTTAGGACCTATTATACCTCTTGGTAGTCAAAACAGCCTGGTACTGGTACAACAACAGATACATAGACCAATGGAACAGAATTGAGAATCCAGACACAAATCCATCCATCTATGAGCAGCTGATATTTGACAAAGGCCCAAAGTCTGTCAGTTGGGAAAAAGACAGTCTGTTTAACAAATGATGCTGGCATAACTGGATATCCATCTGCAAAAAACTGAAACAAGGTGATAGGGAACCCAAGGCTGAGTAAGGACAGTGTTGACATGTAGTGGGGTTCTTAACCATTGTCATAGGGCTATATGTGTACTAACTGTTTAATGAGAAACTATTTTGTTCTGTAAACCTTCATCTAAAGTGAGACTAGCAGCACAAGTGGAAGACGTAATCGACGTCACCGAATTGTACATGTAGAAATTTTTGAAATGGTGTATCTTTGGCTCTGTATATTTTCACCAAAAAAAAAAAAAAAAAGGTCCTCCAAGGCCGAGAAGGGAACGTGTTAACATGTCGTGGGGTTGTTAGCCAATGTCATAAAACAATATGTGTACTGACTGTTTAATGAGGAAATATTCGTTCTGTAAACCTTCACCTAAAGTACAATTAAAAAAAACCTGAAACAAGACCCCTACTTCACACCATGCAAAAAAAAAACTCAAAATGGATCAAAGACTTTAATATAAAATCAAAAACGATAAAGATCATGGAAGAAAAAATAGGGACAACGCTAGGAGCCCTAATACATGGCAT
>NW_004443942.1:8437998-8461967 GCF_000243295.1 Trichechus manatus latirostris
TATAGGGAGAGCAATTAGGGTCACATGACAGTGTATGTATAAATTTTTGTATGGGAGACTAACTTGAAATGTAAACTTCATCTAAACTACAACAATAAAAAAAATGAATGAAAGAAAGAAGGAAATTGAAAGATCAGAATAGGTGCTCAATAAGTGATAGGAAAAAAATGCCTCTTCATGCTCAGCTTATAAAAGAGACATAAGACAGTAAAGGTCCTATCCTTCGTATCGTCCTACTGTCCCAAGCAGCACTTGGATTCCTCAGTTAGATTTTCACTTAAAAATATTTTCATGAAGAAACAGTATTTCCACGCTAAGAATGGGAGTGAAATGAGATGATAGGCATTCACGTGTTACGAGTGCCTAAAACTGTGAGGAGACGCGCTGCTTCATACAGTTGCCAGCCCTGATCATTTCATCTTTCCCAAGAAAGTATGAATTAAAAAGAAAAAAAAAAAAAAAGAACACTATATCTTAGATACCAAACACTTTTGTGTCACCTGGATATCCTTTAAGAGTTCACAAGAAATTATCTTACAAAGTGTTTCCTCAAAGGGAAAAGGGTAGCATGGAGTTCAAAACAGTTTAGCACAGCACTGCCAATTTTGCTGTTAAAGCCACTTCCTTCCTCCAAGTCCTGATTAATCCCTTCCCTGCAAAAGAAAGTTTAAATGAGCATTGAAAAGCTTCCTTCTTTTTATTATACCTCTCACATTTCTTATCTCCACCTATCCACACAGAATAAAAATTACGTGGTTCACTTCAGCACCCTGAAGAGCACAGCCAGTTTACCACTCTGATGTTAGAGGTCAGATTTGAATCTTTCAGAGTTACCCAACTCTCCTCTTGCCTAAATTCTGTTATTCAGTGTGAAATTTAAAACTTACTAATAACTGCAAACCAGAAATTCAGCCTGGTATGAAGATGCCAATTACCATGAACCTCTTAGTCTTTCACATGCCTTTCAAAGGAGATTAACCATTGCTTCCTAACTACTTGGTTATAGCATCCTTTTATACAAACAACCACTGTTACTCAACAAATTATAAAAACAAACCATCTGTAATATCTTCTATAGAGATTGAAATGTGTCTGTGTGCTGCTGCCTGAGCCTGCCTTTAGTTGATTCACAAATATGATGAATGTAACCTTGTTTAAATTCTTAACATTTAGACGACATTCTAAAGAAATTTAAAGTATGTTCTGCCAATTGGTTATTAAGACCACCCATAGTCAATTTTTTAAAATTCTTCATTGTTTGAATAATATGGAAGGAAATTTAGTGTATACTCTCTTCTTCCTGTATTTTCCAGCTAGATTAAGCTGTTGTCTTCACAATTGCCTCCCAGCTGCTGTGACTTGTGAAAACAACAGACCCTGCTCTGTTGTCTGGAGAAAGCTGGGATTGTTATGAGTAACTTTATTGCAGGCACATGAGTGTGTTAAGACTTTAAAACACGCTCAAATGTCATGTGCACACCCAATGACGGGCAAGAATAATTATGAAAAAATAAGAAATCTATGTCTATGAAACCGTGTTCAACAGAATGGGCCATTCATTGTGTTCCCCTGGGAATGCCTGGACTCTGCAGTCAGAAAACAAAAAAGGCACTTTTTTCCTGCTGTAGGCTGAATGCTCAGCTTTGCCATCTGAGCCCTAAGAAAACACAGGCCCCTCTACTGCTGGCGCACCCACACACACGAAAAAATATTAATGCTTCTCTCTCCTTACTTTTTTCCAGGCATCCCCTCTGTGTAGGCTGTAGCCAATATAAGGTCATCACAAAGACAAAATAGTTTATCTAACATTAGTCCGCCACAATTTCCCGCTTGTCCTTAGTTATTTGCCCTTCCCCAACATTAAGGAAAAATATACAAGATAACCTTTACTACAATGGAAAACTTGTCTCTGGCACAGGTTTTATTCTCAGCAACATCTCCTCTCTTGTTCTCTTACATGTTTGCTACTGTTAATGTTTTTACCAAATACTATACAAGCATGCTCATTTGCCTCCAGATTGTTTCTTCTTCTCTATGAGGCTGCTGAAAGTAATTTTGTTGGATAAAGTTTGTCACCTCCTCCTCAAGAATGACCCTTCTCAAAGTTAACTACCATGTGTCCTTCCTGTCAGTCTGTGCATGTATATTATACAAATGGAATGGCAAATGAAACTCCAAATCATTTCATCCCCAACACACTTTAATATACATGTTTCACTGGAAGTTCAAGGTTTTTATGCTTTATTGCAGTTTTCAACCACAGTTATTGTATTAACAGACAAGGTAAGTTATTCACTGATTTTCCTAGATAGATATACTGCACTTTGATGGTCTACTGCAGACTCTACAGTAATTTCATTGGCAGCTGAACCAGCAGAAAGAAATGTCCAATAAACAGATTTCTAAAACAGTAAGCTTCTGCCCAGGATCTTTAATCTTGAACGTTTTTAGTATGTTCCAGGAAGAAGAGACTGGGAGAATACGTGCTTCACTGTAATGTGGGGTACAGGAGTCCGATAGATCGTTAGAGACCATAAATTACCATTTCATCTTCCTTTCTAGGGCTTAGCTTATTGCTCTTGTATTCCCACCCAGCAACCACTTACTTCAGAACTTGTCTATAAGTCAGGGGCAAAACTGGAAAAAAGAAAACATTTCTTTGGCTGGTTTTTAAAAATTAACTATACAACACTTCTGTCAATTCCTTTGACTACAGTATTTCAAAACTCATCAAGTTTAAACTTGTGCCTCATCTTTAGCTAATGAGCAAATGACTTGCAAAGGCAACAGCTGGAGAAGTGAGATATAAATTTTGTCTGACAATAAAATGTGGTTGTCTTTTATTTAGCTAACTGGTGTTAATGACCTAGCAGCAGCCAATGCCAAAAGAGAGGCAATTGTGGGTATGTGTATACATACCAGCAGAAACCAGGGTATATTTAGTCAACCAACTGGTTGTTTTCACTAAACCACTCCCAAAGCAATTGATTTGACAAAATTAACCAGTTGATTTCAAATCTATGGTTAAGTAAGGTAGTTGGAAAGCATTTTAGATCATCTAGTTACTAAATTCTAAGCCAACTCACTCACTTTTTAAGATTATACTGAGGCTAGATAAACTGAGATGAGGATCACTCAAGTTAGTGGCAAAGCTAGTGTATGGATGTAGTTAGAGACATACAATAAAAATAACTTATTATGTGAGTGACTTGAGAGAATTGACATTAATTACATAGGTTAAAAAGGTTACATCTCTCTAAAGTGGGAAGAAATATTTTTACAGTAACCACTATTCAGCAGGAGAGAAATCTGCAATTTGCCAGGCCAAAAGGAAGACCTAGAGTTCATCTCAAATATTTTCACATAAATAGGAATGGCCTTGTCCAGCAATGCTCCTTTGGTGGTATTTTGCAGGGATACTAGGGGCCAGCCAACAGAGCTCTTGAGATGTTTCATGGAAGCCACTAGGGGATGTTCATGAGTAACACCTCTATAAGCCTCTCTAAAATGTGAGGTTGGTTTCAGGAAGTTTTCTGGTCCAGGCAGCCTAGACAAGATTTTCTCCCTTGCCTGGATCCTAAAGCCTATAAACACATGAAAGAAACACTGAAGTAGCACCAAGCAAGAAGTCTAGGACTAGTTCTGTCTCTTAGGCTGAAAGATAATGTACTTACAACCTAGCCAGGCATCGGGCCAGCCATGCATTTGTTTTAACAATTCAAAAACATCACCATTCCTCATTTATCCACTTAGCTTAATTTTCCTAGCATCACTTTGACTGCTGAGGTTGTCTCTATTAAACCATTTTTTTTGCATCATTAACTTTTAACCAGGCTTCGATAGCTTTATTGTTTAAATTGCGTATGACTTTATTTAACGTCAGCATTTCTTCTAGCTCCTGACAAGAAGTCACATTTTATAACTAATTAAATTGATCACTGGGAAGCAAAAGCCACTAAACGGAATTATTCTACCCAAGTGTCAATATATTAAATCAAAGGGCTAATGAGTTGGGTCACTGCTTCTTTTATTGGGAGGCTACAGCAGAATAGGACTCATATTATCCTCTATTTTCTGCATTAACAATCAATTTTATTTAAACCAAAGGCAGCTAATTAATACTTTTGGATCTTACAGTAAATAACACCTCCTTTATAACATACAAATTGGGAATGGAAAATTTTCTTTGATGACATATGCAATATATTTTTTGCATCTTTTTATGACATTGGGTCACAGAAACATCTAAGATGATCTAAAAGGTGTTTCGCAAGCGACTGATTTTGAGATGTTTTGGGTTTCAACTATTAGCATTATGGGTGTAGAGCAAGGTGAAAATTTGCCTCTTGGAGCTGACAATAGTGCCTAACGAAAGTGATTAAGAAATGACTAAATTTGTCATGTCAGCTTTTCCTATAGCTCTTGCAGCTGCTGAGTAATACTTTGAATGATTTCACTATTTACATCTAGACACTGCTTTTAAAATTCCTCACCTAATAATTCATACTACTCACCATTTTAGACATTACTTAGCTTCTTTTGACAATATCCTTGAAGACAGTGAAAAACACTCTATTTTACTCTTGCCAATTTATTCAGAGATAAACTTTTATGTCTAATTATTTGTATCTGTGAATTTTAAATTTTATTTTGGGGGATTTCATCCCATAATTTGTCATTTTAGTATTTGCGGAAGGGGAAAAAACCCCACAAATTGGCAATGAAATCTCTTCGATATGCAAAAGCATAAACAATATCGTTACATAAATTATGTCTATAGTATAATTAGGTAAAAATATGGCAAGTTGAAAAATTCAGTCCTATAAAACTAGGCCTGGTGGCAATTATGACAGTGAGGAGACCACCTCTGGGAAACAGTGCTAAGGTAGAAATAAAGATGATGGTGCCAAGAGCACATATACAAGCAACCGCTGGATTTTAAAAAAACTACCTTTAGTCCTTTAGTTTGGGGATGAGAACATCAGTGTTGTCTATTCTGGCAATTAGCCACAGTAACAACAGTTTAAAGGCAGCCTCGAGATCCTTTGGGTTGGATTAATATTATTTATCACCTAATAAGTTGTCAAAAGTCAATCTTTTCTTTAATACTTAACTTTGTTGATTTACCACCAGGATCAAACACATCATAAGGAACACCACAGATGTTTTTGACAAAAAACATGTTCTTTTGCCCACACATAGTTTGCTTTTTCCAACATTGAATTAGGGTTTCTTTCTTTGTAGACACAGTGGTTCTTTTTCGAAGCAACCTTTAAATAGTCACTTTTATCCATTTATAGATGTGTATGCTTTGGAGGTCAAGCATGTGCTGTTGTTTCTTACCACAAATGTTTTCCTTCATTTTCAATGGTCAGAAGTCACAGGCGTGTTTGACCCCACCCACAGACAGCTCTGTTCAGTATCTGGAGAACTTAAGGCTGCCTAGAGATCACTGAAATACAGATGCTTACTTCACAAGCAAATAAAAAGGTACTCCAACACAGACCAATGGAATTTGACACTGGACGTTTAACAAGCTACCGAAGTAAAACAATAACAAAAATAGTAATTACTGTTTTATTTTGAATATATGTGTATTTAAAGTCAGAATACACCCTTCCTCCTTAATACAGGCTACTGATCTAAATGAATATACTAAAATGTTCTGATAAGCACTTTATTTTGTTATATAATAGCAATGAATTAACTAACAATTATTACGTTTCCCTCTACCTCCTAGCTTCATGTTTTAGACACACCCACACACATACACACACACATACATGTACACACACATCCCAGAAACAAGCTATCTGAGTGGATACATTTCTTTTTAAAGAAAAAAATAGTCATCGGCTTGGGGAAGGGAAAGATTTTGTGCACTGACAGGTGCCCTAATTTTTTGGCAATATGTTGTTACTGTTGTTGTTAGGTGCTGTCCAGTCAGTTCTGACTCATAGCAACCCTATGAACCACAGAACGAAACACTGCCTGGTCCTGCGCCATGCTCGCAGTTGTTGTTATGCTTGAACCCGTTGTTATGCTTGAACCCATTGTTGCAGCCACTGTGTCAATCCATCTCATTGAGGGTCTTCCTCTTTTTCACTGACCCTCTATTTTACCAACCATGATGTCCTTCTCCAGGGACTGATCCCTTCTGACAACATGTCCAAAGTATGTAAGACGTAGTCTCGCCATCCTTGCTTTGGCAATTTGGCAATACATTACCCTACAAATAGTACTGCACACAGATACATAAAGTAAGTTTTCTAACTGTATACAAAACAGGGTCAACTACCTCTGACAGGATAAGTTAGACAAACATCTCATTTAGTCATCCAAAGGAAATTAAATAAAAACCCATACCACTCCCCACTAAGCACAATATGAGCAACTGAACGCATCTGAGACTGAAATCCACTGGGTCAATCAAAACTCAACCTACCTCTTTGTGTCTTAGAGAGTACAATCAGCAGTAATGACCATAGATCTCTGGTCTGCCTGCCCAAAACATACTTAAAAAATCTTCCAGTTGCCACTCCTGCCAAAAGTGCCCACAGAACAGATGAGGCTAGTAAGGCAGATATGTGACCCAGAAATCAAAAGTGTTAGAAAGATGCAAATAAATTTTCTGGCTTGCACACTGCTGGCAAGATACTAAGGAAAATCTAAATGTTTTGAAAAGCCAAAAATGCAAAACCCCATAGTGAAATATAAGAAAGTTCAACATCTTTTCTCTACAGAGTGCCACACAATCTCACTAAGTAATATGAAACCAAGCATCATTTCACATTCTTTTTTGCAAACAATGTATGATATAGTACCCAAGGTTTTGGGTAATGCTGCCCAACAATAAAAGAGAATATCAAAGTAAGATTGGAATTTCTTCCTCCTAGCTCACATCACATTCCAATCTTTATTATAGTGGCCAAACACTATCAAAAGCTTTCTTATTTTCTATATTATAATGTTGAGGAAATACAACTTACAGCAAAGATAGTCTGAGACCAATAATAAATATACATCTTATCTTAATACTATCAAAGAAATATGATGCAATCAGGATTGTAAGTAGAGTTTACATTAAAAAAAATAAAGAAGCACAACTAAAGAGTGTAAATAGAAAAATAAAAGGAGGAAGATTTGCTAACAATCATCACAATAGTATAAGAACCCCTCTCCCAATTAATCTGCTGCAATAATTTACAAAATGTTCTACAATCTTTTCTGTAATCCCCTTCATGCCACACATCCCTGTGCAGTATTCTTTTTACCATCTTAGAAAGCCTCACTTTAAACTGTATGGAACCTGCAGAAATGAGCTGTTGATGTTTCTCTCTGTTCTCTGATGCTCCCATTTTGCCTGTAAGTGACTCCTCTTTGTCTCTTAACCAGACCCTTTCTAATCACCTAGCTCTGAATTAAATTAAGTACAATGGTCTTCTGAATCACTCAACTATAGTCTAATTGATTTTTTAGAGCCACTTAGTATTTGCCCATGAAAAATATGCAAAGTAGCTTTACATAAAGACAAAACAAGAGAATTCTAGTGATACACACACCAGATGTTTCTGTCATTTCTCCAAGTATAACTTTGTACAAACAACCACAGACCAACACACGGGCATCTACCTTGATAAATCTGCACCTTGAGTTTGTAACCAGGCATTTCCTGGGCAACCAGTCTTTCAGGGAGTGTTCAAATATTTGTAGTGGGCAGTTTGGGCTGCACATATTTTAGTTCTTATTCATGCATTCCTCATTTACAACTTGTGAACCTGGTAAATTCCTCATTTTGAGACTACTGCTCCTTGTTTTCTGTAGGTGGTCCTTGAATTATGCCCTTTGCTTAAATTAACTGTGGAGTGTGGGTCAGGATGATGGTCACAAAAAAATTTTCATTTTTTCTTTTGAAATTATTTTGTAGGCTACCTCATTTCTCTGTTCAATTCCCAGTTTGATGAATGAGATTATAAGTCTCTCTATTAAAACTTCTGCTCTGAGACTGTAGATAACATAGTGGTTAGGAGCCAGGATGCTAGACTTGCATAGACAGAGAGAGAGTAGAGAGCAGTGGTTAACAGCACAGATTCTAGAGCAAGGCTATCTAAAGTTTGAATCTCAGCTCTGCCACTTGCTAAAGTTGCTTCATCTCTCTGTGCCTCAATTTTTTCATTTATAAATGGGGATTATTCTACCTACTTTATAGGATTATTGTGAGGATTCAATGAGTAATGTGTCTACAGCGCTAGAAGTGTCCAACACATAGTAAGCACTATATAAGTATTTGCTGTTGTTAATTGGGTTGTAATTCTGGTTTGGCCATTTACTGAGATACCTTGGGTAAGGAATGTGACCTCTCTTAGGCTTCAGTTTTCTCAGTGCAGACGGGAAATTACTGTGTCAATTAAGTACTCTAATGCATATAAAGCATGTATTAACCACCTAGCATATAGTGGCCATTTAATAAATATTAGTTATTACATTAACACACACTTACTGGCAATCTAGTATCTCTATCTTCTTCTTCGACAGAACGCTTTTATTAAAGATGAACTAGTTCCACAATAATTCTCTATTCTTTCCCATTCCATCAAGTGCATAGTCCTTATTCTGACTAAAATTTCCATATTTATCTCCCTTATTCCCCGACAAAAACTCCACCACAGAACAGAAAGACATCTTTTACATGATATATACATAAAGTTTATTCTCACCTCTTTGCTTTAATAATTTGCTTCTCCATGAATATCCCCCTCCTACCCAATCATTAAGACCAAAGTTCCAGAAAGGTCTTCACAATTCTTCCGATTGAGTATGCTTTTTGCTTCTTGAGTTCAAGTACATTGTAGCAGAAAGAGAAAATGTCCAAAGATTTGGATTCCAGTCCTGTCCCTGTCACTATTGAGCTATGTGACCCAGAGCATATCACTTTGCCCTCTGGCCACAGTTCCCTCAAGCCCAAAATGATTTCTAAGGGGACTACAATCCTATCATTATGAGTCCTGTTACATTTATATTCACAGTGCTTTGCATATAGTAGATGGTCAATTTTGTGATTGAATCTCCCAAAGCTGAACTAATGTGGATCAGTCAGTCACTTTGTTTGCAACTGCTTCTCCTTCTCAAGCTCTATCATTTGTTCCATTTCTCTATCACTCCACCCTTTAAATGTTAGAGTATCCACACTTTTGGCTCTCTATCCTCTTTTCTATGCAAACTCATTATCACCCATTTGACAGTGATTCCTAAATCTTTCTAACACACATACTTTTCCCGAGTTTCAAACCTGCATATCCAGCAGCTATTAGACACATGTACCTGGATTATTTGGAATGTCTAAAATAGAACCCTTCACTCACCCAACCCTCCAAAATTGCTCATCATCCTGTACTTCCATAATATGGGCCCAGATACCCCTCTGACCTCACCATCTACCACTCTCCCCCTTGCTTTGTCCACTCCACCTCTACTGGCCTTCCTATCTGTCCCTAAAATATGTCAAGCACATCCCTATTTCACATCCTTAATAATTCTGTTCCCTCTCCCTGGAACATGTTTTACCCTGATATTCACGTCTCATTCCTTCAGTTCATTCAAGTCCTTTCCTAAGGGGGCCTTTCTGACCAACATACATAAAGTAGCAACAACCACCACTCTATCTTCGTACTTAACCTATTTTTCTTCATAGAATTATGTTTATTTGTTTATAGTCAAATTTTGTCATTTTGTTAAGTGCTATGTTATCAGCACTTGAAACAAGGCGTAACACATAGCAAGTGCCTGATAAGTATTTGTGAACTTAAAGAAATACATATCCTGTTAAACAGAGTTCTATCAACCAATGTAGAAATAATGAGAATTAGCTTAAATTTCTTCTTCCTCCCAACATCCAGTCAATCACTAATTCTATAGATTTTATTTTCTCAGCATCACTCAAATCAATCTCCTCATCTCCATTCCCACTGCTTTTGCCTGAGCTCAGAACCTGTCATTTCTTCTCCTTTGGATTACTTCAGTAGGATCTTTGACTCTACTTTCAGCAATCTCAAAACTATTCTCTATACTGCTGTCAGAGTGATCTCTCTGAAATGCAAATATCATCTCATTCCCTTGCTTAAATTCTTTAAATGATTGCTCTTAATCTGTTACACAAGGTCCTTCAAGATCTGGTGTATAGATCCAATCCAGCTTCGTTTTGGCCACATTTGCACATGTGCACTACATTCCAGCCTTACTGACAATCCAGCATGGATTGCTCTTTCATTCCTGTGAGCCTTTGTACAGACTCTTCTTTCGGCCGGCAAAACTCCCATCCTGGTTCATTCCTACTCATACTTCAAAATTTAGATTTAGCTCAAGTGTCATTTCTTTGAAGAAACTTCCCTTGACATGCCAATTTGGATTAGATGCCCCTTCTCTGCACTCCTATCATAGTCTGTGACTACATCTATCACAACACTTAGCACACTATATTGTTATCATTTACTAGACTGTGATCTCTCAATGGCAAGTAATTTGTCTTTCTTCTTTATATCCTTGGTCCTAGGATGGTGTCCAAAGAGTAGTAGAAATTTAATAAATAATTGTTGAACGAATCAATCCCCTTCCTGAGATTAATCACATCTCCTCTTACTTAGATGCTTTCAGTGCATCTAGACACTGTACTCCAGGTGTACTGAAACCTCCCCTGCCACCCCTAGTTCTTTCCAATTCCTTTCCTTCTCGAACCCAATATCTCCAAAAACCATCATATACCTTGTTTACTATGTATATCATGTTGTTGTGGCTTTCAGAGTATGACCCCCAAGTCTGAGACTTGCTCTGTTTATCTTAGAATTAAACTTGTAAGACATTGTGACTTTCTCTGGCACCAAAATGCATCAAACAAACAAATCTCATAAGGAATTTTTTTCTTTTCCACATCTCCTGAGTCCCAACTTATCTTTGTCTCAACAGTAAATTATGTATAAATAACAATATGATAAATTTGCTACTTCTTCAGCTTTTGGCAGGACAAATGATGAAGAAATACATATTAGGTGTATGTGTGTGGAGTGGAGGTTCCCAGGCAAAAGGGAGATATTGTAGGTGGGGCTGCCAGAAGTGATAAGAGAGTTCTTTGCCGTGTTGTTTTTCTATGTGTTCTTTTAGAGATTTCAGAAAAAGATCTTGTAGAATGTGAAGTGGGGATTGATATAAATTATTTTGCTTCATACAAATGTATTCATCTTCATTAATCCTATGCCCTTTCGTACTTTATTAGTTGCCAAAGTTACTTTTCTACACTTTAGCTCTGCCAATTCTCACAACAGTCCGATGCAGCTGGAAATATAGGGGTGTGTGTGTGTGTATTATCATCTGTTTACTGAAAAGGCTGACAAAGGCTAAATGATTCATCCAAGATCACATGCCAAATATATGGCAAAGCCAGACTCAAACTATGTTTTGAATATTTACAATCTCCTTTCTTTAAAGTCTTTTCTCCCTTAAGTTAAGCCTCAAATTAACATATTTTTTCTAAAAATAGTTCAAACAAATAATTAAGGTTACATAAACACATTCCAATTTGTAACTTCTAAAAAAAATGGGAACCTATACGTACAAGTCCACTTAATTCAATGCCTACTCAAACTACTCTCCCTCTGCCCTTTTTCTGCTATGATTGTAAACGAATAAGAAAATAAAAGGCAAAATGGATGAGCAGGGAAAGATGAAGAAGGCTGAGGAAGAATCAAATACTTTAGGCTAGGTTTCTGTAGATTTCACTTAAGTCAGAGAAAGTGTGTGATAACAAGATAGGACATGATCGTCAGTAGGGGAAAATTATTCCTAGCATCATTTGATTGCAAGTCATTTTATGCCTTTCATTTTAAAAAATGCACAAAATGTGAAGTAAGTATATCACTTACAAGATAAAGACAATGCACATAGCCCCCAAAAGCTCACCTTATGCCTAAATCATATCTACCGATGATGCTCTAGAAGCCTACAATTTTAAGAGAGTACTTTCATCAAACCATTTTATTAGTGCTACTGATATTAGCTAAATTATCTAACATTAATTCCAGCATTACTGATGGTTCTTAGTTATGACTAAATCCTGTTCTCCTAGTCACTACTCAAATTCAGGGAAAAATCATTCCTAGTATGAGAATTGTAAAGTTCAGTTTATTACAGATTCAAGACATAGGATAAGTATTACTGTTTCTCATATTTCTTATCCTTTCCATCTATCTTCTTTCTCGACATTTTCATACAACTCTCTCAAACAACTATGTGAAGGAGTTCAAGTTCATTTAAAAAAAAAAAAAAAAAAAACTTGCTCCCTCTTTAAATTTTTTTCATTTGGCCTTATAGTATGAGAAGGTAATTTGATAGAGAAATGCCAGGTGATATGAACTTGTGTACTCATAGACAAAAGAAGGCAAAAAGGCCTTCACGCAGCATTCAGAGTCATGTAAGATCCAGAATATACACCTATGGATTTTAGTAACCTAAGCGTATGCATATAAAACTTCGGCGTCTTTTAAATTTTTGATCAAGTGGAATTTTGCTTTAAATTTAAAACGTAATACAGTTTGTAAACATATACATTTACTATTAGTCTCCCTTCTATTGACTTTTATTGGCTTATAGAACAATCAGACTTGTGATAAGTCTGTTTCTACCTATAAAAAGCTACTTAATGCAACAGAGCATTGGGATAGGTGAAACTTCATTAACAAATGTGTAAAAAATGACAGAATTCTGGGGACAGGTACTGAAACATGGGGCAAAATCTCTAAAGCAGCTTCTTCACAACAGTTCTGCCATAGACAACGCCATGGGGGGAATACTATGAAAGAGGGCAAACATAGCAGAAATGCAAGGCTCCATGGTACTGATAAGACCTGGTAAAATCACCTTGACATAATGCTAACATATATGTTCAAGACTGCTGCAGGTTGAGTTTTCTAAAAGCAGACACTGAGGCAATGTTTGGGGTACAAGGTGTTTATTAGGGATCTGTGAAGGGAAGGAGGAAGAAACAGCATTGGGCCGAGGAAGAAATTGAACTATGACCCTGGCTTGACGAAACTTCCTCCAACTCAGCAGGAAGCTCTGGAGTGAGTGTTTACTGTCAGACCTAAAAGTTCTAACCTTCATATCCTACACCTTTCACTCACATGGTGGATCCCTGGGAAGGGTGTGACCTGGCGTTAAGCAGCTCTCTGCACTGAGATAAACTTTGAAGGAGCTGACAGCTAGAGGCCATCTATTTACTGTGCTCCCGTGGCTGGGCAGTAAGTCCTTCCTTGAAGAAGGGTCTGGACAGCACGTCTCTGTGTCTACCATCATGATTTCTCTAAAATACCAGTACGTGGTATTTACCAAGTATGATAAAATTATTTTGCAGGAATGGAGGCTAATGTAACAACAACAATAACAACAACCTTTCTGTAAAAGAACACAGAAAATATACTAACTGTTGGAATGAAATTATGGACTAAGGATAAAAACTAATTGTAGAGTTTTTCACCTTCTTAAGCTAGATTCTGCTCAGACTTCTAAATTTTCTTTCTTCCCTGAAGTTTACAAAGGCAACACTGTGGGCCTGGGAGGCTAATTATTTCTAGCTGTGAATTACTTTAAAATATTTCTAAACTAGTAAAACATCTTAAGAGTTGAACTCTCTTTTTAATTCTTCAATTAACTTCAAATCTCAGCAAAACTATAAGAAAGTTTTTAACTTTTGGTCCAAAACCTATGATACTGATAAGTCAATAACACACAACACCTTTAGCTCAAGAATCAATGATTCAAAAGTTTGAGGTTTGATTGCTTTGCTTTTTAATATTTTTGCCCTTCACCACATCTAATGGTATGCTGGTAAGCCAGATCTCAAACAACAACAACAAAAACAAGGTGATTTAGAGATTTGCCAATTTCCATGATGTACTCATACCATAGCTGATTTCTACCTACCAACATGATGTCACTGAACATGGAGTTGGGAAAGATGCATGCAGTTGGCTCTGGTGAGTGAGTATGAGTCAGCTCCAGCATAACACTGGTACACCTATTTCTTTCTTTTGTCCTTGTTCTTAGATCTTGTGAGGGCTGTAATACTTGTAATTTGAGAATGAATGAATTTTTTAACATATATTTATTATAAAAGTCTTAAACATAAAACATACGTTTGATAGTTAGTAAGATCTAGCACCTATTCCCCTAAATCCAAATGTTCTATCAAATGTATATATTTATCATGAAAATCCCATGGTTGAAAACTTGGTGCGCCTTCCTAGAAATGGAAACCCTGGTGGCCTGGTGGTTAAGAGTTCGGCTGCTAACCAAAAGTCAGCAGTTCAAATCTACCAGGCGCTCCTTGAAAACCCTAAGGAGCAGTTCTGCTCTGTCCTATAGAGTCACTATTAGTCAGAATCAACTCTATGGCAAAGGGTTTTGTTTTGTTTTTTTTTTCCCTAGAAATAAAAAAGGAAAGCAATGGAAACTACCCCCGCCCCCTCCCCAAAAAACACATTCAAAGTAGATTCTGGAAAAGGCACAAATAGAGTAAGATTCTGAAGAGACAAAAGCAAGATGAAGGGAAAATAAAGTGCTGAGTTACTTTATTGGCACCACAAAATTCCCCTTGAGATAAAAGCTGTTCTGTCAATAATAAATGGTAATACTGACAGTCAAGTCAGATTTCTACTACATAATACTTATGGTGTAAATTTTTCTCATTCTTCTTTCTTTCTGTTCCTTGGTATACCATAGTACTGGCATTTGGCAGTACTTACCAAAAAACTGAATTTCAGACTTTTCATTGTTCTCACTTGGCCTTGCACTTAGCATGTTTCTCTGGCATGCACTATTCAAAAATACTAACCCCTGGCAGGGGGCTTAACTTTGGGATATTTTATCAGACCCTGGTTGCTTATGGTTTCACTCTCAGGCCCCTTCTTGGCACTATGAAAATAAATTAATAGCTTCTCTTGTTTCTTCCTTGTTCTAAATTTAATGCAAGGCTCCTGAGTAATTATATACACTGGAGCCTTCAAGGGGCCCTGGTGGCACAGTGGTTAAGAGCTCGGCTGCTAACCAAAACGTTAGCAGTTTGAATCCACCAGCCACTCCTTGGAAACCCTATGAGGCAGTTCTAATCTGTCCTATAGGGTCGCTATGAGTCAAAATTTACTTGACAGCAACGAGTTTGGTTTGGTTTTCTTTTTTGGTGCCTTCATGTCCTTCAGTTTTTACACATAAATGTAATAATTGCTCCTTGTTTGGAAAAATCATACCTTTAAGTGCATGTAACTATGGATATGAATCTCTTCAAACTAGAAAACTGTGGGAATTTCCAAATTTGTACCCATTCTTGCTTATAACTTCAACTAGCTACATCTTGTTGTTGTTGTTGTTAGGTGCCATCGAGTCGGTTCCGACTCATAGCAACACCATGTACAACAGAATCAAACACTGCCCTGTCTTGCGCCATCCTCACAATCTTGTTATGCTTAAACCCACTGTTTCAGCCACTGTGTCAATCCATCTCATTGAGGGTCTTCCTCTTTTTCACTGACCCTCAACTTTACCAACTATGATGTCCTTCTCCAGGGACTGATCCCTCCTGACAACATGTCCACAGCATGTGAGACATGGTCTCACCATCCTTGCTTCTAAGGAGCACTCTGGTTGCACTTTTTCCAAAAAAGATTTGTTCGTTCTTTTAGCAGTCCGTGGTATATTTAGTATTCTTCTCCAATACTACAATTCAAAGGCGTCAATTCTTCTTCGGTCTTCCTTATTCATCATCCAACTTTCACATGCATAGGAAGCAAGTAAAAACACCACGGCTTGGGTCAGGCATACCTTAGTTTTCAAGGTGATGTCTTTGCTTTTCAACACTTTAAAGAGGTTTTTTGCAGCAGATTTGCCCAATGCAATCTGTCTTTTGATTTCTTGACTGTTGCTTCCATGGGTGTTGATTGTGGATCCAAGTAAAATGAAATCCTTGACAACTTCAATCTTTTCCCCGTTTATCATGATGTTGCTTACTGGTTCAGTTGTGAGGATTTTTGTTTTCTTTATGTTCAGGTGTAATCCATACTTAAGGCTGTAGTCTTTCATCTTCATCAGTAAGTACTTCAAGTCCTCTTCACTTTCAGCAAGCAAGGTTGTGTCATCTGCTTATCACGGGTTGTTAACGAGTCTTCCTCCAATTCTGATGCCCCCTTCTCCTTCATATAGTCCAACTCCTCAGATTATCTGTTCAGCATAGAGACTGAATAAGTATGGTGAAAGGATACAATCCTGATGCACGCCTTTCCTGACTTTAAACCATGCAGAATCCCCTTGTTCTGTTCGAATGACTGCCTCTTGATCTATGTACAGGTTCCTCATGAGCACAATTAAGTCTTCTGGAATTCCCATTCTTCACGATGTTATCCATAATTTGCTATGATTCACACAGTCGAATGCCTTTGCATATCAATAAAACACAGGTAAACATCTTTCTGATAGTCTC
This sequence comes from Trichechus manatus latirostris, assembly GCF_000243295.1. Taxonomy (NCBI): domain Eukaryota; kingdom Metazoa; phylum Chordata; class Mammalia; order Sirenia; family Trichechidae; genus Trichechus; species Trichechus manatus. The sequence continues at coordinate 8,454,515 of NW_004443942.1, forward strand.
TGCTTTCAGCCAGGATCTATCTGACATCAGCAATGATATCCCTGGTTCTGTGTCCTCTTCTGAATCCGGCTTGAATTTCTGGCAGTTCCCTGTCGATATACTGTTGCAGCCAGCCACTTTTGAATGATCTTCAGCAAAATTTTACTTGCTTGTGATATTAATGATATTGTTTGATAATTTCTGCATTCGGTGGAATCACCTTTCTTGGGAATAGGCATAAATATAGATCTCTTCCAGTTGGTTGGCCAGGTAGCTGTCTTCCAAATTTCTTGGCATAGACAAGTGAGCACTCTCAGCGCTGCATCTGTTTGTTGAAACATCTCAGTTGGTATTCCATCAATTCTTGGAGCCTTGCTTTTTACCAGTGCCTTCAGTGCAGCTTGGACTTCTTCCTTCAGTACCATTGGTTCCTGCTCATATGGTACCTCCTGAAACGGTTAAACGTCGACCAATTCTTTTTGGTACAGTGACTCTGTGTATTCCTTCCATCTTCTTTTGATGCTTCCTGCATCATTTAACATTTTCCCCATAGAATCCTTCAACATTGCAACTCGAGGCTTGAATTTTTTTTTTTAGTTGTTTCAGCTTGAGAAATGCTGAGTGCATTCTTCCCTTTTGGTTTTCCATCTCCAGGTCTTTGCACATGTCATTATAATACTTTACTTTGTCTTCTAGAGCCACCCTTTGAAATCTTCTATTCAACTCTTTTACTTTATCATTTCTTCCTTTTGCTTTAGCTACCCGACATTCAACAGCAAGTTTCAGAGTCTCTTCTGACATCCATTTTGGTCTTTTCTTTCTTTTCTGTCTGTTTAATGACCTCTTGCTTTCTTCATGTTTGATGTCATTCCACAACTCGTCTGGTCTTCAGTCATTAGTGTTCAAGGTGTCAAATCTCTTCTTGAGATAGTCTTACATTCTTCAAAACAGTAATAATTAGTTTCAGAAATTTGATAATATGTCCACATTATGTTGTTAAAAACATAGCCTGGAATATTTTGGTTTCTTTGAAGACTTTTAAAGTCCTATATCCTAAACTTAAATCTGTCAATAACCAGATGTTTCTAAGATATAACATGAAATATTAAAGAAGTCCCTTCATCTCTATCAGCCTCAGTTTTCTTAGGTGTAAAAACAGTGGCCTGACCTGGTCAGTGTTTTCCAAAACTTGTGGTTGTGCCCAATTAGTAGGACGGAGCTAGTATTTTTTTTTTTAACGTAACAGAATAGGGAAGAAGAGAAAAAGGGAGCCATGGAAGGGTGGGGGGGGGAAGAGAGAGAAGAAGGAAAGATAGGTAAGAAGAGTGTAGAGGTAGAGAGAGAGGAGAAAATGAAAGAAGAGCAAAGGACCAGAGAAGTAGAAAAGGGATGAAAAAAGAAGAGGAGGGAAGAAAAGATAGAGAAAGAAAAAATAGGAAAAGAAAATATCTCATACAGAAAGCATCCCATGTAGCAGGGTAAGCATCATTTAATGAAATTCTGGTTTCTGTCATCTACACATATGTATGTGTGTGTTGCATGTGTGCATTGGATAGTAATGTGAAATATACTTCTTATTGTGTATTGGTTGAAAAAAAAATTGTAAGCCACTGATTTAGGTTATTTTTAAGGTCTCTTCCAGCAAATATAGTGTAAGATTCTACAATTTTTTATTATATCTTTTACAAATGAAAGGATTTAATTAAAATGAGAATTAAATGATAGAAAACAAACATATTGAAAAACATCACAACTACTGATAGAACATGTAATCCTAATCTTTCAGAAAAAGTATCATCCACCGAAGAAAGGTCTAAGCCAGGCTTTCTCAGCCAACATCTCAGGAAAAACAAAATCTGGAGGGAGAAAAAATATCTCTTTCCATGCATACTTTCCAGATCAAGTCTGAGGACGAAAAGTATCTCTCCCTTAAACTGAAAAACACATCTTGCCAATAAATCTTGAGTAAAGTCCTCTTAAGTTACAGGTTAAACCATTCTTCCAGAGCCTTGACACTACATGGATTTGGCTTCTAAGCCTAACCCAAAGAGAATGTTAATCCAAGCAAGATAACAACTTGCAATATCTTCCTTGGTAGCTCCTGTGAACTGCAGTTCATCATATGGTATGTATTTTGTCCTCTGTGAAAAATTTGGGCATTGACAGGTGCACTTATGACTCAACCACAGAGGCAGGGCTAATTCTGTTTAAGGTCCCTTATTTCTGAAAGAAATTGGTTGCAAGACAAAGAAGAATTGAGCCTCTAGAAATTCTCAAATAAAACACTAACTATACCTTGCTTAAAAGTAAAGCAAATGAAAAGTTTGTAAAATAGTCTCTCGTTGGTTTTAACTTTTTATTTTCAATCATTGTATTTACTCACATGGGAGACCTGGTTGCATAGTGGTTAAGAGCTCAGCTTCTAACTGAAAGGTCAGCAGTTCAAACCCACCGCCAGTCCACGGGAGAAAGATATGGCAGTCTGCTTCTGTAAAGATTTACAGCTTTGCAAACCCTATAGGGCAGTTGTACTCTGTGCTATAGGGTAGCTATGAGGTGGATGGTTAGCACTTAGCTATTCAGTTTATAATTAGTACTTTTGTACTTGCTGACAAGATTCTCTGCAATTGCCCTTAGGTTTCAAAATCCATGCTGAGTTTGTCTCCTGGTTCCTTTAAAAGTTCTTTGAGAGAAAACAGCATATCTTATACTGCCTATATTGGCTTCGTACACCTATCTTTCAATTATGTTACACATAGAAGTTATTCAGTGAAAGCTGTGAGATTAACTTCTTCTTTTTTTACTTATTGCTTCCTGAGTTGTTCCCCCTCCCCCATGGCAAATTACTAAAATAGCAAATAGTGAAACAATTCTAAAAAAAAAAACTACTTTTCAAGGAATAATTCTCAGTGTATTTTCTTGGGAGCTCCAGCAAGTGCTACTGTTCTACTTGGTGTGATAACACGCGAGCCACAAATATCACCATTACATTTAGGGGATATCCCCTTGATGTTGATAAAGCTAAAATACTTAAGCTATGATCTGTTAACAAAGCTAACTAAATAATCTTATTGAATGAAAAAGGAAATTTGACAATATTTTACTTAATATGATTATTGCTCGAATGTCTCTTTTACCAAACCACGAGCTTCTTAAAGGCAGAGACATTATCTTTTCTACCTTGGTATTCCTAGCTCAGTACTAGGCACTTAACAAAGGTTTAAAGAATTGATGTAAATCTACCACTATCAAGATTTCTGGCTTTAACAGAATATAACCAAGCATTATAGAAGTTATAAAGATTAGAAAAGAAAACAGACAGTGAATTAAGGCTGTAAAAATCATAGTTCTTACTATTCATTTTTAAAGTTTCCCTAAGGAACCATAGTATTACTTACTTTCAGAAACTATAGTAAAGTTCAATAATGCTGAATGAAGAATTATAAAGGACTAAATATATAGGATTAAGAGGTAATATTTATAAAGGACTTATAAAAATCCCTAGCATATACTCAGTATTAGCTATGCATTTAAGCATGTTTTAGAAACACAAATTACTCACTAATTTAGAGATAGAAATGAGAGCCAGTGAAACTTTGTAGTATAAATGCAGTCACGGTCCTATTTGCTCTTCCTAAGCATTTTAATTAATACCAGCAGTCAGTCCAAACCCATACCCATTGCTGTCGAGTTGATTCCGACTCGGTGATTCTATAGGACAGAGTAAGACTGCCACTAGGGTTTCCAAGGCTGTAAATCTTTACAGAAGCTGTCTGCCACATCTTTCTCCCACAGAGCAGCTGGTGGGTTCAGACTGCCAACCTTTTGGTTAGCAGTTGAACGCTTTAACCACTGTGTCACCAGGGCTCTTCAAATCCAAACAGGTAACTAAAATGATTTTTTAAAAATAGACCAATTATGGACTGTTTATTTCATCCAGATTACCAACTTTAATCAAGCAGAAGTTGAACAGCCAATTCATCAATTATTATATCTTCAAACTGGATAGTCTTAACTTCAGTCAGAAGTTAGTGCCTGGGAATTCAGCAAACCAACTTCTAAGTTACCATCCGTCTATTTAATTCATGGAGCCATGAATTAAGCATTTTAGTACAATTTGTTTCAGATATATGTTTTTGCAATGTTTTCTTCAATAAGTGATGAACATACAAAAGAAGAAAGAAAAAAAAAATCTTGAATGTTTACTTCTTTGCCCATTAAAACAGTTTAAGATTTCAACCATTGAACTCAGCAATATTCACTGAACATCCACCGTGTGTGAGGCATCAGCCTAGGCATGTTGGGAATATAAAAATGAATATGATCTCTGTCTTCAAGGAGGCTCTAATCTTGTAGGCGAGACAAGACATGCACAAATAGTTAAATTACAATGCATGTAGCAAGTGCTATAAAAAATGCACAAGGGATCGTAGAAGCACAGAAGAGGAAAAGATGACTTTGGTTGGGGCATGGGACAGGGGTTGGGTGATTCGTGAAACTTCATGAAACTAGGCTTTGATGGAATTTTAGGCTCTTAAAAGGCAAAGATGAATGTTCGGATAAAGGTGGACATTCCAAGTAGAAAAAACAATGTGACCACTGACTTAAGACATGGGAAAGCATACGTCGTGTCCAGGAGATAACACATAGACAAGTTTCAATAAATTACTATCAAAAAGTAAAGCTAGAAATACAAATAGAAACCATGTTATAAAGGGCCATGAAATTCAAGCTCTTAACTTTAAAAACAATCAATAAACTTACATTCCCAAACATACATCTCAAGTCCTTATCTCTCCTGTGAATTCCAGACTTGTATGCCCTACTGCCTACTTAACATCTCCACCTGGATATCTAATAAGTATTTCAATTTAACAGCTCAATGCTAAACTCTTATATTCTCTTCCCCACCACATGTCCCTCACCTTCTACTGATATGTGTCCTTAGAATAATTTTTTCCATCTCAGTGAATGACAACTCTGTTATAAACTTTGAAGTCACCCTTGGCTTTCCTGTCTCCCTTTCACCTCAAATCTCTTTGGCTCTACTTTCAAAATGTATCTAGAATCTAACCACTTCTCACTACTTCCACTGCCCTGTCCAAGCCACCATCATCTCCTGCTTAAATTACTGTATTACAGTAGTATCTTCATGTTCTACCTGCTTCTACCCTTGACCCCTTCAGGCTATTTGCAACACAGTAGCCAAAATGATCCTGCTGAAACCCAAGTCAGATCATGTTATTCTTTTCAATGGCCACCCATCTCACTTAAAGATCAAAGACAACGATGAAAGACCCTCACTTTTTTCATTTACTATTCTTCTCCCTTTTGTACACTCCCTATAACCACCCCCACATCCACCAGCCACACTGGTCCCCTTGATGTTCCTTAAATAGAGCTGCCATGTGCCTACATTATGGGTTTTTGGGCCTGCTGTTCCCTCTGGAAGGCTCTATCTCTAGATATCTACATGGTTTGCTTCTTCAATTCCTCAGGTCTTTGCTCAAATATTACCTTCTCCATAAACAATTACCCAAGCACCCTATTTAAAACTGCAGTATCTCTTTTCCATTCCCTTTTTCTTTCTCCATAGCAGTTACACCTTGTAATATATTCTATATTTTATTTATTTATCTAATTTATTGCCTGCCTCCCTCTACTGAAATGTTAGCTCAGCCGGGCAGAGATTTTTGTTTATTGCCATATTCTCAAACACTAGAAGAGTGTCAGAAGCATAATAAGTGTTCAGTGAATATTTGTGAAATAAATTAAAATCAAAGACTATAGGATATCATTAGAGATGTCTGAGCAGAAGAGGAGCACAATGAGAAACGTGCTTTAGGAAGAACACTCTGAAATTGGTACGCAGAATGAAGTGGAGAGGGATAGACTGAAGGTGAAAAGACAATTTAGTACTCCATTTCATCAGTTATGACATGAGGTGATGATAACCTGAACCATCTTAGTAAAAGTGGGACTGAAAAGCAGAAGGCAGATATGAGACATTTTAAAGTAAGTTGGTCTAAAAATCAAAAACCCAACCTGTTGCCATCGAGTCGATTCTGACTCACAGCGACTCTATAAGTTGGACTAGAATTGGCAATTTATTGGCTATGATGCATGAAGGAAAAGCAGGTAGCAAATATGACGTGGACTGATGATGCCATTAACAGAAACAGGAAATATAAAAGGAGAAGCAGGTTTATAAACAAATTCTATTTGATCGTCCATTTTGGATAATACTCTAACCGAAAAGGGGAAAGCAAGCTTAACCTAATTAATTTGTGTCAGATAAAATATTCTTTGACTCTCATTTCTGAAGATTCTACTGTTTCTCATATTCAGATATACTCCATTCTAGAAAAAAAGATGGTTTGTCATTAGTTAAAGTGGTTTGGCATGTGTTATTTCTACTAAAATATACCTTTTTATGGAAATCACAGTCTGGGTAGCAAGTAAGGATGCTAAGGAAAAACACCTGGGAGGAAATGACTTTTACGTTTTTCTCCTCCAAGTCACACAGTCGTCATTTCACATTCTAAGATACCACCCCATTCTCCTTCAGAGTTAGGTCATCCTGGATGTGCACAGGGTTCAGACACTTCCAACAGTTACCTACACACTGGTAGAAAGAGTTATGCAGGCAGAAGTTACGGTTTTTCTGATACAACTTATAATGGTATACAAAAAATCTGATTCATTCATGAAAACCACTTTAATAACCAGATGCAAACAAGAGTTAGGTCAACTGTCCATCATTACAAATAAAATTAACAATTTTCCCACCTTTTCTACTGTGCCACAGAGACACAGTCTGAAATTTACAGTAGAATGTTGTTGCCATGAAATAAATGATAATACTGCACTTCAGTCCTAGTGTCATATATATACTGTATTTGAGGATTTCCTGGTTTTTGTACATTAAAATTTGAAATATGGACCAATAATAAAGGGTTTTAATTTTTTTTAATTTATTGAGGAATCACATCTGAAATCACATAATTTATTTTAGAGTTCATTCTTACAGCATAGATGTTTAGAGATGGAAGAGACCTTCATTTTACAGATAAGGCATTTGGGACCCCAGAAATAAAGTGATTTACCAAAGTTCATTCAGCAAATTCATTGTGATCATCAAGAGGACCTAGCATTTTTTAATTCTAAAATAAACCAAGAGACAAACTTGGCCAAACGGCCTCAATATTGAACTTAGTGTCTTCATTAGAAATTATGAATTCACCATTTTTTTTTTTAATTGTACTTCAGGTGAAGGCTTACAGAACAAATAGTTTCTCACGAAAAAGACGTACAAATGTTGTTTTATAACACTGGTTAACAACCCCACAACATATCAACGTCTAACTTCTCAACCTCTTTTTTTTTTTTTGGTGAAAATACACATAGCCAAAGATACACCATTTCAAAAATTTCTACATGCACAGTTCAGTGACATTGATTACGCTCTTCGAAT
>NW_004443942.1:8462392-8479868 GCF_000243295.1 Trichechus manatus latirostris
GCTGCTCACAGGCTTTTAAGACCCCAGACACTACTCACCAAGGTAGAATGTAGAGCATTGTCTTTATAAGCTGTGTCATGCCAACTGAGCTAGATGTTCCCCGAGACCATGGTCCCCAGAGCCCTCTGCCCAGCAATTCAGTCCCTCAGGGAGTTTGGATGTGTCTGTGAATTCACCATTTATTTTTAAAATTCTTTATAAAAACTCAAATAACTTGAATGTGTGCTGCTTTTTTTTTTCTGTGTATAAATCTTTTGTTGAGTTTTTATAATAGTGGTCTCGTACAATATTTGTCCTTTTGTGAGTGACTTATTTCACTCAGCATAATGCCCTCCTGATTCATCATGTTGTGAGATGTTTCACAGATTCATTGTTGTTCTTTCTCATTGTACAGTATTCCACTGAGTGTATGTACCATAATTTGTTTATCCATTCATCTGTTGAGCAATTTGGTTGCTTCCATCTTTCTGCTATTGTGGATAGTGCTTCAGTGAACTTGGGTGTGCATATGTCTATTTGTGTGATGGCTCTTATTTCTCTAGGATATACTTCTAGGAGTAGGATTGCTGGATTGTATGGTATTTCTATTTCTAGCTTTTTAAGGAGGCACCATATTGTTTTCCATAGTGGTTATACCATTTTACATTCCCAATAGCAGTACATAAGAGTTCCAATCTCACCTTACCCTCTCCAACATTTATTATTTTCCGTTTTTTTGATTAGTGACAGTATTGTTGGGGTGAGATGTTATCTCACCGTAGTTTTGATTTGCATTTCTCTAAGGGTTAATGATTGCAAACATTTCCCATGTGTCTGTTAGCTGCCTGAATGTCTTCTTTGGAAAAATGTCTGTTCATATCCTTTGCCCACTTTTTAACTGGATTGTCTTTTTGTTGTTGAAGTGTTGAAGTATTTTGTAGATTTTAGAGATTAGACCCTTGTTGGATATGTCATAGCTTAATTTTTTTTTACCAGTCTATAGGTTCTCTTTTTACTCTTTTGGTGAAGTCTTTTGATGAGCATGAGTGTTTAATTTTTAGGATCTCCCAGTTATCTAGTCTCTTTTTTGGTGTTTGTGCATTGTTAGTTATGGTTTGTATTGTGTTTATGCCATGTATTAGGGCCCCTAGCATTGTCACTATTTTTTCTTCCATGATTTTTATCGTTTTAAATTTTATATTTAGGTCTTTAATCCATTTTGAGATAGTTTTTGTTTATGGTGTGAAGTATGAATCCTGTTTCATGTTTTTACTGATGGACATTCAGTTATGCCAGCACCATTTGTTAAAGAGACTGTCTTTTCCCTGTTTAATGGACTTTAGCCCTTTGTCAAATATCAGCTACTCACAGATGGATGGATTTACATCTGGGTTCTCAATTCTGTTCCATTGGTCTACGTGTCTGTTGTTGCAGCAGTACCAGGCTGTTTTGACTACCGTGGCATTATAATAAGTTCTAAGATCAGGTAGTATGAGGTCTCCCATTTTGTTTTTCTTCTTCGATAATGCTTTACTTATCCTGGGCCTCTTCCCTTTCCATATAAAGTTGGTGATTTTTTTCTCCATCTTGTTAAAGAATGCTGGTGGAATTTGGATCAGGATTGCAATGTATCTGTAGATAATTTGGGGTAGTATTGACATTTTCACAATGCTGAGTCTTCCTACCCATAAGCATGGTATATTTTTCCATTTACGTAGGTCTCTTTTGGTTTCTTGCAGTAGTGTTTTGTAGTTTTGTCTTTTACTTCCCTGATTAGATTTATTCCTAAGTATTTTATCTTCCTGAGGGCTATTGTAAATGGTATTGTTTTGCTGATTTCCTTCTCAAAGTTCTCTTTGTTGGTGTAGAGGAATTCAACTGATTTTTGTATGCTAATCTTGTATCCTGCTACTTTGCTGAAATTTTCTTAGTTCCAGTAGCTTTCTTGTGGATTCTTTGGGTGTTTTCTATATATAGGATCCTATCATGTGTGAATAGGGGTAGTTTTACCTCTTTCTTACCAATTTGGATGCCCTTGACTTATTTTTATTGCCTTTTTGCTCTAGCTAGGACTTCCAGTATGATGTTGAATAAGAGTGGTGATAAAGGGCATCCTTGTCTGGTTCCTGATCTCAAGGGGAATGCTTTCAGTCTCTCTCTGTTAGGAATGATGTTGGCTGTTGGTTTTGTATAAATGCCTTTTATTATGTTTAGGAATTTCCCTTCTATTCCTATTTTGATGAGAGTTTTTATCAGGAATGGGTGTTAGACTTTGTCAAATGCCTTTTCTGCATCAACTGCATCGTGGTTCTTTTCTTCTGTTTTATTTATGTGGTATGTTGATTGATTTGCTAATGTTGAACCATCCTTGCATACCTGGTATGAATCCCACTTGGTCATGATGTATTATTTTTTTGATATGCTGTTGAATTCTATTGGGTAAAATACTGTTAAGAATTTTTGTGTCTATATTCATGAGGGATATCGGTCTGTAATTTTCTTTTTTTGTGTTGTCTTTGCCTGGCTTTGGTATCAGAGTTGTACTGCTTTTAAAATGCATAAAACAGATAAATCAGAGAGTGATTATTGTTCATATTCAAGTATGCTTACCTTTATAACACAATATGACATAATAGCTGCCCTATAAATACACTAAATGTTCATTACCTACGGAAAAAAAAAACTGATCTTAAAAGGAAACATACAGAAATTTAGAGAACAGTAGTCAAAAATTAAGATAAAAATGAGGATTATGATACAAAGTCAAAAGGGACAAAGGATCTAGTTTACAAAACCTTTTAAACAGGTCTTTGAACCAGTTTGGACCAGTTCAGTCATGGCTACTGAAGCGAAATCGGAACAGACTCAAATTTAAAAATTTTTATCATTATAACTGGAACGGGAGAAATTACAGGTCGATGGCCTGAATGGGAGACTTGAAAGAGGTGTAGTGAGCCCTTTCAGAAGCCTGATGCCGGAGACTGGATTATTGCCAAGACTGTGGAGAGTGACACACATTCACAGTGGTACGGTCAGCCACCATTTTTGAGTGGGGCAGCGCTGTTTGCAACTCTGCAAAATCTGATGGGCAGGCAAGAGAACTGGTTGCTATGCAATGCATACAATGCCTCTGTTTTATAAGAGGGAGATTAAATTTCTAGCAGAGCTTCAACCCGTAATTTTTCCTGTTCCAGTTATGGTTCCAGTTCGCCCAAATTTTAAAAATTTGGGTCTGTTCTGGTGTCACTTCCTTGGCGGTGATTGAACCAGGAAGAACCAGTTCGAAGCCCTGCTGTTAAAGAAAACATGAATAACGAAACTGGAGATATACCCGTAACCTCCTGCATATACCTCTTTAATAATACAGAGTTTTCCCCCAGACACTAGAGCCCAGAAATTAAGGCAAACTAAAAGAATTACAGTTGAAAATGTTGAAATTTTAAGTCATTACTATCTAAAGAAATGATTCATAGTGTTACAAAGGATGCTGCTTAGAAAATAGTTTAAATTATTTCCACTTAAGAGAGAAAAGATTCAGTGTATTAGCCTCTCCCCTCCCCCTCTAGTGAATTAATATTCTATAATATACACCATCACTGGTGATGAGGCACCTCTTTTCAATGAGCAGAGATCAGCAAATGGCTACTGGACAAAAAATAAAAATATACTCTTGTGATTTTAATGTGTGTTTATGCTTTTAAAAAGTGGCAGATTTTATTTTTTATTTAATAAACCTCGCTTAGGGAAAAAAAAAAATAGTTGCTAAGCTATGGTGAGTAATTAGCCTTTTAGCATACCCTTTCTTCAAGAATGCTTCCTCCTGTGCTGGTTCTTTTAAATAGCTCCAGTCCTGACTGCCTTTGTTGGGCTTTGAAATTGTTCACATATGAGAGAAATTAAGCCCTCATTTAACAGAGACACATGCCTGTCAAGACCAGAGGAACAAAGACTAGTCCCTGGGGCCTGTTCAGCTCCCAGAGACTGCCACTCATTCTGTTAGCAATGCTTACCCTTTACAGAGTGTGTATAAAACCCAATAAATCATTTCATCTGCTGTGCTTAATACACAAGAGCTCTGACCATTTTTCAAAGTGTTTTCTCTTTCTTATACAACTTCACAGCTAGTTAGTTAAATAATTTTAAAAAGACCCTCTATAGTTTTTGTTTGTTTTGTTTTGTTTTCAGAATGCAAAAGACTTTTTCAGTCAAAAAGGTAATGAGAATATCCTCAAACACTGTTGGCATAAATGAAGGGGCAGTATCTCCTTAGATTTCTCCCCAGATACCTTTCCTACATATTACGATTAATACTTAGAACACCCATTTTGGGAATTGCTGGGACATCTCCCAGATGTCTTTTTTAAAAATTTATTTTGTTGTTGTCCCAGCTGCTTTTAAACCTATATTAAGGAGCTAGCCCTGGTTAAACCGAAATGGTACAGGATTAGAATGGGATAGACTTGCTGTCCTATTTAAAATCAATACATTTTGTCTTTTGGGGAGCACATGGCCAATATGTTCCTTCAAACTGGAGATCAGAACTACTACTTAACAGCCACCTTTTTTTTTTTTACTAGGAATTGTGAAATAAATGGTCTTCTAATAAACCCAACCAAAATATCCCTTCACATATTCTAATTTCCCAAGAAAATATGATGTTCTTTAAGCATTCTTAAGGAGAAAAGGCAATGTTACCATTTATATAGAAATCTCTGCATCACCCCATTCATTTCCCAAACTACTCCTCCACCTGGCAAAAAATACAGAAACTGGAGTAAAAACTAATGACTAGACTTTAAAAGTCTTCCAGTAGAGACTTACTCTTATCCAAAGCAGAAGGAGGAAAGGATGAGGGGAAATGAGTATATGTCCATAATTATTAAAATAAATACTTCATTTAAAAGTAAAATGCTTGTTTAATTCGACTGTGTTGCAGACAGAGCACGTCGACCAAAGGTTTTACTCTAGCAATGTTAATCTTTCCACAGAAACACTGGGAGTTCCAGGACTGACAGCCTCAATTCCCAGGATGCTGTGAACCCCAAAATAATAAGTTGGTAGCACAAGGAACTTTACCCTGCTCAAACGGGAAGAAAAAGCAGATCTGGATTTGATAAGTAAAACCAGATCTACCCAGTGGTTATATGGGAAAGCCCTGCAGTTAATGGGGAACATAAACAGTCCAAGAAGCCAGCATGGCAGTAGTTTCTCCAGAATAGCAGGTTTCACTCATATCTACTTAGGTATTAATCAGATGGACAACTGGCACAAATGCTTTGTACAAACGTAGATAACTGTACATGTGCCTCAGTATAAAAGAAAATAAAAAAAAAACCCTGCGAAATAGTGCTGTATCAGATTCTTTTACATTCATGTTTAAGTATCATTCCCAAATGATGTATCATTTTTCAAATAATAAATTATTTTTGTTTTTAAACCACAAGTCACATCCTACAGGCCTTAGCAGATACAGATGTCAGAATGTGGTAGAACAACAAAATTAACTAAATAACCCTTGAAAAAATAAAAGTTTATTTATTAAAAAAAAAAAATGACATTAGGTGAACTGCCTAATAAGAACATGGATTTGCTTAAATAAAACATTATATGGCTCTGTTTTAGATTCATCCCTAAAGCCCTGAAAGATATTAGAATTTTGGAATTTTACCCTATTTACCCTATTTACTTCAAACAAAGTTTAAATAGGGTAAAATTCTAATATCTTTCAGGGCTTTAGGGATGAATCTAAAACAGAACCGTATAATGTCTTATTTAAGCAAATCCATATTCTTATTAAGCAGCTCACCTTAATGTCATTTTTTTTTTTTTTGGAAATAAACTTTGTTTTATTTTTTCAAGGGTTATTTAGTTAATTTTGTTGTTCTACCACATTCTGACATCTGTATCTGCTAAGGTCTGTAGGATGTGACTTGTGGTTTAAAAACAATAATAATTTATTATTTGAAAAATGATACATTATTTGAAAAATGATACATCATTTGGGAATGATACTTAAACATGAATGTAAAAGAATCTGATACAGCACTATTTCGCAGGGTTTTTTTTTTATTTTCTTTTATACTGAGGTACATGTACAGTTATCTAAGTTTCATGAAGCACTTGTGCCAGTTGTCCATCTGATTAATACCTAAGTAGATATGAGTGAAACCTGCTATTCTGGAGAAACTACTGCCATGCTGGCTTCTTAGACTGTTTATGTTCCCCATTAACTGCAGGGCTTTACCATATAACCACTGGGTAGATCTGGTTTTACTTATCAAATCCAGATCTGTTTTTCTTCCCCTTGCACAGGGTAAGGTTCCTTACGCTACCAACCTCCTGTTATTTTGGGGTTCACAGCATCCTGGGAACCTTATGAATAGCAGCAGAACATTGTCTGATATAGTGCCGAAAAATGAGCCCCTCAGGTTAGAAGGCACTCAAAATACCACTGAGGAAGAGCTGCTTCCTCAAAGTAGAGTCAACTTCAATGATGCAGATGGAGTAAAGCTTTCAGGACCTTCATTTGCTGATGTGGCATGACTCAAGATGAGAAAAAATAACTGTAAACATCCATTAGTAATTGGAACGTGGAATGTACGAAGGATAAATCTAGGAAAACTGGAAGTTCTCAATAATGAAATGGAACACTTGAAGATCGATATCCTAGGCATCAGTGAGCTGAAATGGACTGGTATTGGCCATTTTGAATCAGACAATCATATGGTCTACTATGCAAGGAATGACAAACTGAACAGAAACAGCATCACATTCATTGTCAAAACATTTCAAGATCTATCCTGAAGCACAACTCTGTCAGTGACAGGATAATATCTGTATGCCTACAAGGAAGACCAGTTAATACGACTATTATTCAAATTTATGCACCAACCACTAATGCCAAAGATGAAGAAATTGAAGATTTTTACCAACTTCTGCAGTTTACAATTGATCAAACATGCAATTAAGGTCCATTGATAACTACTGGTGATTGGAATATGAAAGTTGTAAACAAAGAAGGATCAGTAGTTGGAAAATATGGCCTTGGTGACAGAAATGACCCCAGAGGTGACATGAAAGAATTTTGCAAGACCAATGACCTATTCACTGAAAATATCTTTTTTAAACAACATAAATGGCAACTACACACGTGCACCTCACCAGACTGGATACAGAGGAATCAAATCAACTACATCTGTGGGAACACATGATGGAGAAACTCAGTATCATCAGTCAGAAGAAGGCCAGGGGCCGACTGCAGAATAGATCATCAGTTGCTCACATGCAAATTGAAGTTGAAGCTGGAGAAAATTAACACAAGTCCACGAGAGCCAAAAGTATGACCTCGAGTATATACCACCGGAATTTAGAGACCATGTCAAGAATAGATTGGATGCGTTGAACACTAATGACTGAAGACCAGACCAGTTGTGGGTTGACATTAAGGACATCATAAATAAAGAAAGCAAAAGATCATTTAAAAGACAGGAAAGAAAGAAAAGACCAAAATGGATGTAGGAAGAAACTCTGAAACTTGCTGTCTAAAGTGAATGGAAGAAATGTTGAAGTAAAAGAGCTCAACAGAAGATTTCAAAGGGCAGTTCAAGAAGACAAAGTAAAGTATTATAATGAAATGTGCAAAGACCTGGAGTTAGAAAACCAAAAGGGAAGAACACACTCAGCATTTCTCAACCTGAAAGAACTGAAGAAAAAAATCAAGCTTTGAGTTGCAATATCGAAGGATTCTATGGGCAAAATATTGAAAGATGTAGGAGGCATCAAAAGAAGATGGAAGGAATACACATAGTCACTGTATCAAAAAGAATTGGTCAATGCTCAATCATTTCAGGAGGTAGCATATGATCAAGAACTGATAGTATTGAAGGAAGAGGTCCAAGCTGCACTGAAGGCACTGGCGAAAAACAAGCCACCAGGAATTGATGGAATACCAAGTGAGATGTTTCAACAAATGGATGCAGTGCTGGAGGTGCTCACTCATCTATGCCAAGAAATCTGGAAGACAGCTACCCACCCAATCAACTTGAAGAGATCATATTCGTGCCCATTCCAAAAAAGGTGCTCCAAAAGAATGCAAAAATTATCAAACAATATCATTAATATCAAATATAAGTAAAATTTTGCTAAAGATAATTCAAAAGCGGTTGTAGCAGCACATCGACAAGGAACTGCCAGAAATTCAAGCTAGATTCAGAAGAGGATGTGGAATGAGGGATGTCACTTCTAATGTCAGATGCATGTTGGCTGTAAGCCGAGAATTCCAGAAAGGTGTTTACCTGTGTTTTATTGACTATGCAAAGGCATTCGACTGTGTGGATCATATCAAATTATGGATAACATTCCAAGAATGGGAATTCCAGAACATTTAAATGTGCTCATGCAGAACCTGTACGTAGACCAAGAGACAGTCATTCAAACAGAACAAGGGGCTACTGCATGGTTTGAAGTCAGGAAAGGTGTGGGTCAGGGTTGTATCCTTTCACCATACTTATTCAATCTGTATGCTGAGCAAATAATCTGAGAAGATGGACTGTATGAAGAAGAAGGCAGCATTAGGGTTGGAGGAAGACTCATTAACAACCTTCGATATGCAGGTGACACACCTTTCTTGCTGAAAGTGAAGAGGACTTGAAGCACTCACTGATGAAGATCAAAGACTACAGCCTTCAATATGGATTACACCTCAACATAAAGGAAACAAAAATCTTCACAATTGGATTAATAAGAAACATTATGATAAACAGTGAAAATACTGAAGTTGTCAAGGATTCCATTTTACTTGGATCCACAATCAACGCCCATGGAAGCAGCAGTCAAGAAATCAAACAACATATTGCATCAGGCAACTCTGCTGCAAAAGACCTCTTTAAAGTGTTAAAAACCAAAGATGTCACTTCAATGACTAAGGTGTGCCTGACCCAAGCCATGGTATTTTCATTTGCCTCATATGTATGCGGAAGCTGGACAATGAATAAAGAAGTCTGAAGAATTGATGCCTTTGAATTATGGTGTTGGCAAAGAATTTTGAATATACCATGGACTTCCAGAAGAATGAACAAATCTGTCTTGGAAAAGAAGTACAGCCAGAATGCTCCTTAGAAGGGAGGATGGCGAGACTTTGTCTCACATACTTTGGACATGTTATCAGGAGGGACCAGATCTTGGAGAAGGATATAATGCTTGGTAAAGTAGAGGGTCAGTGAAAAAGAGGAAGACCCTCAATGAGATGGATTGACACAGTGGCTGTAACAATGGGCTCAAACATAGCAACGATTTTGAGGATGGTGCACGAGCAGGTATGTTTCATTCTGTTGTACACAGGGTCACCATGAGTTGGAACGACTCAGCAACAGCTAACAACAATAACAACACTTCAAACAAAATGGGGGAAATCGGAAAACCATATTAAGCTCTACCATACATCAGAAATGGAATTCTCTCATTTCTTATCTTGTAACCCAATAAATAAATTGTAGTTGGAAAATTTATTGAGACTAGAAGATAAAAATTAACAAGTTAGAAATGAGAAAATGGTCGAAAGAATATTCACATTAACATTATCCTTCAAGCGCGGAAACCCACTTCTAGGAAGCATAACCAAGGAAAGTCTCTCCTTCATCGTTTGTTTTCGGACAGTCTGGACCACTCTCAGCACCACCCTCACAGTTAGACAAAGTTCTAGACACATAACATATCTCTTTTCCCATGAAATTGCAACACTTGGGTTGAAAACAAGAGAGAATAGGAAAAGGTGTTATATACTATATATGCCACTGACATAATACTTCAGTAGGATATGTCGTAATTTCCTGCAATTAATAACTTAGCAAAGCTACAAGGATTTTTTCCCAAAAATTATAATACTTTACTTTTAATACTAAAATGAAGTTTATGTCACCCCTTCCATTGTATAGCCCTAATGCTAGGAGTTCGTCATTGGCTGCAGATATGTGTTTGCTATGGCCTGAAAGCTGGCATTTACAGGCCCTCCTTCTAAATGTATTTTTCTAAATATCCCTCATAGCCATCATTTTATGTGGCAGGCATTAAAAGCCATCACAATACCCTGCAAAGGAAACATGAATTTGATCTCATTCAAAACCCTTAAATGGTCTAAAATGTATACATTCTTCCTAACAGGACATGGCTTATGCTGTGGCTGAACTTGACATTTACCGTCAAGCTCTGTAGGCAAGACTACCTACTGTTCTGCCTTTACTAAGGACCAGAGTCAATTCCCATTATCTAGAACCATAGGAGGTCAGAACTTCAGCAATAATCTTGAACAAAAATCCTTGTTCTAAATATATGGAAAATGAGGACCAAAGCAGAAGCATTATTTTCCAGAGGTCATTTAGTGGCTAGCAGAACAAAGATTAGGCACCAGACATCCTGAGTCTGTCTAGGTTTCTTTTACCACACTACCCAGCTCTAAAACTATTTTTTTTTCCCAAGCTGGGGCTGAGTCCCTTTCACAGAAGGCAAAAGAACAAGAAAAGACACTATATTTTTGTGTAAGTTCTGTTGAGAGTAGATCAGTAACCATTCCCATGCTTTCTCTTACTCTTAGCCTGAAATTGTGGTTTCCCTGAGTCAAAGAGAACATATAAATCTGTGGAATTAAGTGATTGACCTATGCAAAATTGACTGGGAAAATGAGTAAGAGTTAGGAGCATGTACAGATCTCAGTGAAACAGAATGAAAGCACTGGAAATATATATACTTGAATATTTCTTCCAGCTATGTGGAGACATGGTTGTTTTTGATTAACTGGAAGCTCTATCTAAGGAACCAGAAATCACATGTGGCAATTAAGTCATTGGATTTGGTGATTAACAATCTATACCAGGGGGATCACAAGATCACAGGATAGACGCCTGCTCCTATTTTGTCACCTGCATTTTTTTTAAGTTAAAAAAAAAGTTAATTATAAAAGCAATATATTTCCCCCCAGTCTTTCTTTCAATGCCTATTTTTATATATCTGAGATCATATTGCATTCATATTATTGTGTTCTGGTTTGTTTGTTTGATTTTTTCACCCAATGTTATATTGTAGGCTTTATCCCAAGTCATTAAAAATTATTTACAAACATCATTTCTAAAAGTCCATGACAGCCTATCACATGACTATTCCACAATGAATTTAATAATTTTCTTAATATTGAAAGTCTGGGTTCTTCCAGTGTATATTTTAAATTTAAAACTTCTGTTTTTTTCTTATACAAAGGCAATATCTGTAACCAAACCCGTTGCCGTCAAGTCGATTCCAACTCATAGCAACCCTAAAGGACAGAGTAGAACTGCCCCATAGGGTTTCCAAGGAGCGCCTAGTAGATTTGAACTGCTGACCTTTAGGTTAGCAGCTGTAGTAGCTCTTAACCACTACACCACAGGGCATACATATGTTAGAAAACTAAAAACTACTAAAACAAGAAAAAAAATAGTTTAATTCTACTACCAAGAGACACTTGCCTTAGGCATGGTGCTCTTAGCACCTTGAGGTATGCAGTATGTTACAAATCAGGATCTCCACAGGAGCCTGGTCCTTCTGAGAAGGAAAGATAGTGTATTGATAGACGCCAAGGTCCTTTTACTGGACTATAAGTGATCTGAAATCTCTCTCCCACAAAGGATGCCTAGAAGTTCCAAGGATATACTCCTATCCTAAAACAAGAGTCGATAAGAGTGCCCTGTCAGAGACCAGTGGATCTGTAGATGAGAAAACCTTAATAGACAAATTGCCGTTATGTGGATGCCAACTTCAAGAATACAACTTCATTTTACTTTGTCTTGATTTTCACCCTTGCATTATAGATGCTCTAGCCATGAGCTGGAATTTCCCTAATAGTAGACTATATATTTGCTCTATCATTGTGTATCTGACTTGGACTGCCTGATCTTCCTTGACTAACCTCTGGCTAGAACCTAATAATGAATACTACTAGCTCACTTTTGCCTGCCTCTCTGGGTTTTTCCATAGACAAAGAATACCAGGTCACTTAACAGTGGTTCCACTCCATCTTGCCTTCAGACAGACGATCTAGACACCAGCGTTTGCACAAAGGATTACGTAGTAGGGTAGAGAGAAAAACTAGTTATTCCTTTTCTTCAAATCTCACACACCTAAACAAGGTGATAGCTCCCTATCCACACGCATTTTCCACCCCTCCCTCTTCTTCTGCTACCCAGCTTGTTCTTCTACCAGTGATGCCCATGTTGATTCTTTCAAACCTGGGCTCCAAGTGCCAAAATGATCATCTTGGAGCTAGCACGACATTCATAGTTTTCAATGAAGTAAAAGTTAGGAGGAAACAGTGGTTGAGAGCCGTAGAAGGAGAAAAGGTCCACTAGGACAAACAAACAGCTGAACCAATAGCGGGAGACCCTTCCACTCCTTGACGTTTCAGCTCCCTGATTGCCTCCTCAGGTGCTATTCAATTATACTAATCCTAAAGTGCCTGGTATTTAACTAATTCTCTATACATTAACAAATGACTTCTGCTACATGCAGCTTTACACCAACCTAGGACTCACATCTCTCACTGAGTAACAGTACACATGGAAATGTTTTTCCACTGGTTCCTAACATCATCATAACAAAAGTTATTAGGCAATCAGTTGAAACCGAAATCAGTTTTCTCATTTTCCCCTCTTTTCTTATATATAATACAACTAAAGAATGTACAAGTAGGAACCAACATGTGCATGGCTGGGAAATGAATGATGCTATTATGGTACAAAATAAGCCTAGCCTGCTGGAGTTCCTTAGAATCGTCTGTCCACCTTGTCAACATGTTAGAGCAGCAGCCAGGCCATCTCAGCTGAGAGTCCTTTCCATGTGCACTAATCTCCGCCACTGCAGAAAACTCATTGAAGATAGTTTAAAAGAAAAATCTTCCCCTGAAATGTGTATGTAACAAAAGTCATGACAATGACCTGAATAGGGATGAATTATACCCTTTATTCTGATCTGTGAATTCCTTAAATTTCACTGCTTAATGTTACAATTTTAACATTTTTTAATGGACTGGGTGGTGAATACAATGAATTCAGGGTTTCACAGTGAGCTATTACACCTTTTGCATCATTTATTTTCTTTTATTTTGAACAAGTAAAAATATCTGACTCTAATATTAATAACTTTGACTGAGAGTTACTATATGTGAATTAAAAATGGTTATGTCAGTACATGGCTTCAGAATTAAACAGATATTTCCCTGTGCTATATCAAGTGTCACACAGTATATCAATTTTTATTTCCCATCTCTCAAGTCTGGTATGCATACTATTTAACTTCTTAAATTCTGAGTATAGACATAATTCACAAAAGCTGGGCAAATGCTTGACTTACAGGAGATGGCATACATAAGATTTATATGAACAAGTTTATTCTAAACAAGAAGGACTTTTGCATTTTGTGCTGCTACATCGCATAACTTCATCTGCGCTTAAAAAAAAAGCTATAAAGCAAATTGGAAAGCCTCATTTACTATCTCTCTAACTTCACAAGCACTACTGATCTAACAGCGAAGCCCATTTTAGTATGCAAAGTGAGAATCTGACCCTGTTTTTCCAGAAAAAAATGCCATTCTCCCTTTTGGACAATATCCAGGCAGGTCGGTCCAATTCTTGGTCGGCCCTTTCTATGTGCTTTTAAACTTTACTCTCCTCTCACTGTCAGTTGAAATAGTTTTCATCTGGCATCCAGAGAAAACTGTTGCTCTTTCTTTTCCTCTAGATTATCATGGTGGTAATAATTGATTATACTACATACATATTGATTATCCTATATTCATATCCCTAAATCAGGGGTTCTAAATATGCATGTGTATACAAGCACAAACACACTTACAGATGAACATACTAAATAGGTAGGTATATGTATCTCAGTCAGAATCAACTCAATGCCACGCAACAACAACATGTATCTCCGTTTCAAACAGAAAAACCCAAACCTGTTGCCATTGAGTGTCAATTCTAACTCTCCATTAAAAAAAAAAAACAAAAAAAAAAAACACGGCCGTCAAGTTGATTCTGACTCATAGAGATCCTATAGGACAGAGTAGAACTGCCCTATAGGGTTTCCAAGGAGCCACTGGTGTATTCGAACTGCCAAACTTTTTGTTAGCAGCCACAGCTTCCAACCACTGTGCCACCAGGGCTCCTTTTTCAGGGACTCTGAAATTATTTCTATACAATGATGGTAGGTAGATATTATACACTGAGCTCTTATTAGGGGCTTTATACACATTATCTCTAATCTCATAATTAATATAAGGTAATATATCATGATCCTTTTTTTAGGAATTAGAAAACACAGGCTCAGAGACTTTAAGCAACTTGTCTTACAGCTAGTAAACAGCAACAAGATGACACTGCTAATAAGTATTGGAACTAGAATTGAAACCCTGATTTATTTGTCTTCAATACCTGTGCTGGTTCCACAAAATTTAAATCATGTATATTCTTAAACAACATCTTATTCTTAAACCACATCAGATTCATACGTTCCTCACACCCAACAAAATGTCAATTTAATATAGAAAAAAAAAAAAATGCCAACAAAATAACAGGTTTATTTCCTGGGTCAAAATTCATCCTGTTTAGTTAGAAGTCAAATGGCATCTGAGAACTTATTTTCTAAATGTTTTTGTCTTACGAAAGACCATGCTTCATTTTCATTCCAAATACCCTCTCCCAGAGGCACAAATCTCCTAATATCAACACTTCCCTGCCTTGTCAGTATACCCATATATAAATATAAATCAAGTTATCAGAAAAACTAGGGGGCGTGGCCAACATGGCAGAGTAGTTAGACGCTTCCTATATCCCTCTTATAACAAAGACCTGGAAAAACAAGTGATTTGATTCTATATGAATATCTAGGAGCCCTGAACAAGGCAAAGTTGAGGAATTCGTCGGAGTGATAGGGGAAAGGCAGACAGTTTGGAAGAAGCAAAGAGTGCCAGAGCCGTGGCGGTGAAACTGCAGCGCCACAGCCACGCCGGTCCACAGTGAAGCAGGCAAACAGCTGTGCTGTGTACACGCTCGGGAAGCAGTTTCCACATCGAGAGAGACCTGGCAGCAGAGATTCTGCTTGGACACTCTGAACCAGTGAAAAGCAGCTGCCAAGAGGCTAAGATAAGTAGATGTGTGCACCCTTTCGTGGGGATTAAAAAAAAAAAAAAGTCCATTTGGGAAAAACCTCTCTCCCTTTTACCTCCTCCCTCCACGCTCTGCACTGGGAGTCCGCTGGGCCAGAAGTAGATCCCAAAAGGGGCCCTGATCCATTCTCCTGGTGTTGGAGAGGGAACAAATAAGCTACTGGCTCCCCTAAGCTAGGAACACAGGGTCAGCACAGCTCCTTTGCTAGGCAAAGGTAACAGGGGTCCACAGACTCTGAGTGCCTTACACCCCTGTATAGACTTGTGGGGACCCATCTCAACAGTGTTAGTCCTCACTACCACAGTATGACAGGGCAAACTTCTGAAGTTTAACTTCAACTGCTTCAGCTGTGAACTGGCAGATTTGTGACCCTCGAAACAGCCCTGCCCCTTAAGTAGGCACTTTTATCGATCAGCAGCAGAGGCTTGAGGACTGGTGGTATCAACTAAAGCACCTAGCCACCTGCTACAGGAGTCCAAGAAAAAGTGGTGCCCTCGAGTTTTTACAGCCAACAGAGTGGGGTGCTCATAGTCCAGCTGCAAAACTCACCTACCTACTCCCCTAGAGAAAAGGGACACACTTTCCTTTCAGACTCGCAGGGGCAGCCGTCAGCCCCCTGCCGGCTCAGCACATGATCCCCTACCACAGCCAGAGTCCAGTGCCTGCACCAATCACCCATGCCTCTCTAGGACTGGAGGTGAGAGCCTGCATCACACACTTGGTGACCGACTGCCTGAACACCCGAGCTGAACCCATATAGGAAAATTTAACGGACTCCTGTGTGCACATACTTAGTTACAGAACTAACTACCTGGTGACAGAACGTTAGAGATCCAATGGTGTCAAAAATCAAACTAGTGCACATGAGCAGCCTATTTGGGCATATCAAAACAAAACAAAATAAGAAGCTAGGTCTCAATAAACAAATAGAAAATAAAATTATAATAAATTATTGATGGCTCAGAGACTACAGTCAATATCAAGTCACATAAAGACGTAGTCCATGATGGCTTCAGCAAGCTCCCAAAATGAAGAATCAGTAAATTCTCTGGAGGAAGAGAACTTCTTGGAATTACCAGAGCCAGAATACAAAAGATTAATATACAGAACTCTTCTAGAAATTAGAAAGGAAATTCTACAGAGTGCAGAAATATCCAGGGATCATACAGACAAAGTAGTAGCGGAACTTAAAAAAGTTATTCAAGAACATAATGCCAAATTTAATAGGCTGCAAGAATCCATAGAGAGACAGCAATCAGAAATCCAGAAGATTAACAATAAAATTTCAGAATTAGACAACTCTATAGTCATAGGAGCAGAATTGAGGCAGTAGAAGTTAGAATTAGTGACATTGAAGATAAAGCTCTTGATGCCAACTTATTTGAGGAAAAATCAGATAAAAGAATTAAAAAGAATGAAGAAACTCTAAGAGTCACGTGGGACTCTATTAAAAGAAATAACCTATGAGTGATTGGAGTACCAGAATGGGGGTGGGGATAACAGAAAATACAGAGAAAATTCTTGAAGATTTGTCGATATCATGAAAGATGAGAAGCTATCTCTCCAAGATGCTCAACGAACCCCACATAAGGTAGATCTCAAAAGAAAGTCACCAAGACGTATTATAATCAAACTTACCAAAACCAAAGATAGAGAATTTCAAGAGCAGCTAGGGATAAAAGAAAAGTCACTTACAAAGGAGAGTCAATTAGAATAAGCTTGGACTACTCAGCAGAAACCATGCAGGCTAGAAGGCAATAGGATGACATATATAAAGCCTCGAAGGAAAATAAATGTCAGCCAAGAATTATATATCCAGCAAAACTGTCTCTCAAATACGATGGCAAAATTAGGGCATTTCCAGATAAACAGAAGTTCAGGGAATTTGCAAAAACCAAACAAAAATTACAAGAAATACTAAAGGGAGTCCTACGGTTAGATAATCAATAACACCAGCTAACAACGCAAGACTAGAACACAGGAAACAACAACCAGATATTGACTCAGAAACGGACATAAAAAATACATCAAACCTAAAACATTGAAAATTGGGAAACAGATATCAATATGTAAAAAAGGATAATATTAAAACAAAAAAGAGGGACTTAAAAAATGGAGACATTGATTTTTTATATGCAGAGGAAGTTAAGGCGATATAAAGTAATAAAAGACTGGTATAAACTTAGAAAAATAGGGGTAAATATTAAGGTAACCACAAAGGAATCTAACAATCCTACAAATCAACATAAAAAAGTAGAAAAACATACAGACCCAGCAAACACAAAATCTACAACAAAGAAAAAGATGAAAAA
>NW_004443942.1:8483878-8535737 GCF_000243295.1 Trichechus manatus latirostris
CAATTGGCATAACAAAGCTTATTAAGAAACTGTTCTGCATCCTACTTTGGTGAGGGTTGTCTGGGGTCTTAAAAGCTTGCAAGCAGCCATCTAAGATGCATCAATTGGTCCCAACCACTTGGAGTAAAGGAAAACAAAGAACACCAAAGACACAAGGACAGTATTAGCCCAAGAGACAGAATGGGCCACATAAACCAGAGACTTCATTAGCCTGAGACCAGAAGAACTAGACGGTGCCCAGCTACCACCAATGAACATCCTGACAGGGAACACAACAGAGGGTCTCTGATGGAGCAGTAGAACAATGGGATGCAGAACTCAAATTCTAGTAAGAAGACCAGACTTAATGGTCTGACTGAGACTGGAGGCACCCCAGAAAGCACAGCTCCTGGACTCTCTATCACCCCAGAACTAAAACAATTTCCAAGGCCAACTCTTCAGACAGGGATTGGACTGCACTGGGGGACATAAAGTGGTACTTGTGAAGAATGTGCCTCTTTGTCAAGTAGATACAAGAGACCAAAGGGGCAGCTTCTGTCCAGAGGTGAGATGCGAAGGCAGAGAGAGTTAGGAGCTAGTTGAATATTCATGGAGAATCAGGGGCAGAGCGGAGGAGTGTGCTGTCGCAGAATGGCGTGAGCGGATAGGTTGTCATAACAATGTATGTTAAAAAAAAAAAATTTCTGTATGGGGGACTAACTTGAAATGTAAACTTCATTTAATTATAGCAATAAAATAAAAAAAAGTTATTTGAAAAACTAACCAAATTTGTTAAAATAGTTTAAACTATCGTCTTTTATAGACTTTCTAACTATTAAATAAAATAATCATGACCAAAGCCAAAGGTATATTTCAACAGTTCAAGAATGATCTGTTTAAGCTATGCCCACAACCTGCAGTCTAGATAATCATTCTAAACAATTTAGAGTTCACATTCAATCATTTAATCTGCACTACATTGTATAGAGTAGTATTTCTCAATCCTGATTGCCCACTAGAATGACCCAGAAAGCTTTTAAAAGTCCTCATGCTGAGACAGGAAAACTGGTGATAGGGAACCCAAGGTTGAGTTAGGACAGTGTTGACATGTAGTGGAGTTGTTAACCATTGTCATAGGGCAACATGTGTACTAATTGTTTAATGAGAAACTATTTTGTTCTGTAAACCTTCATCTAAAGTGAGAACAGCAGTACAACTGGAAGAACGTAACTGATGTCACAGTTGTGCATGTAAGAAATTTTTGAAATGGTATATCTTTGGCTATGTATATTTTTACCAAAAAAAAAAAAAAAAAGGTCGAGAAGGGAGAGGGTTGACATGTCGTGGGGTTGTTAACCAATGTCATAAAACAGTATGTGTACTGACTGTTTAATAAGAAACTATTTGTTCTGTAAATCTTCACCTAAAGTACAATTAAAAAAAAAACAAAAAAAGTTCCCATGCTGGGACTGTACTCCATACCAATTAAAGCAGAATGTCTGGAGATGGGGCCCAGGGGCCATTATTTTTAAAATAGCCACTAGCACCAAATGCTGTCACTCTCTGCTCATTCTCACCAGTTGAAAATGGTAGCTGTTAAAAGAAGTTATTATCAGTTAAAGGTGACTGACCCTCAATATAAAGGCATATCACTTTCAAACCCCTGGAAAGTAATATAATTAACTTTCTAAGAGGCATATATGTAAACACCAAAAGAGTCACTCAGCCATAGATACATCATATACTACACTACAAAAAGATTCCAACTCTGTTCTTTTTATCTCTTTCTTTGTTGGTATATACCACAATTGTAGTGGGTCTGGGATAGAAACTGAGTCTAACAGCAACTCCTCAAATTTTCCATTTAAGGATAAAGGGGACTTTAGATGTTAAGTATGATTATCCACATTTTACAAACCAGGAAACTGAAGTGCACTAAGATTTACTGAAATTACAAAAAGGGTAAATTGAGATACAACTGGAATGTTGGAAGTAGTACCAGTCCAGGAGTCAAGAAACTTAGTTTCTGCTCATGGCTCTCACAATATTTAGCCTTTTAAGCTTGGAAAAATCCACTTCATATGTCTATGCCTCATTTTCCTAATGAAAAATAAAGGATTTCGATGAAACTAAGAGTTCCTGACGTTTTGCATTTCATGAAGCAGTAAAATTTCAAAGTCAAAAAGTGGATACTTACATATACATGGAAACTTTTAATTTTACTAAATAAAACTACTGGAAAATGAAACAAAACACATACCACCTATTATCACAATTACTTCACAATAAGAAAGAGCATTTCAAATTAAAAAAATAAAAAGAATATAATTTCAGGGTTTTTTTAAGTGTAGCTTAATTATAAACTCGTTATATTGTTCTTCAATAGTAACAGCTATTCTTTCCTTTCCTCACGCCATCAGTGAATAAGAATCACGATGACATCTTAGATGATGCGTCCAAGTTTGATATTCTGTGAAAGTGGCAGGGGAAGAAGGGAGAGGTTGAATACTTCCTAGTAGCGTTCTTTTAAGGGTTTCCCAAAATTCCATCATTAAAGAACTACCTTTATAATTTTTGCCATATCCAAGTACCCAGCTACCATTTGCTTAAGGTTTTTACTTAAGTTGACTTTTTTTTCCTTAAATACATTTATTTCAAAAGGAAACTTTATGTCACTAGTCTAATAGAAAACTAAAATCACTGCCACAAATAGAAGATAACCATGAGAATAAATACTATGAAAAGTAAACAATTTTATGTAAATTCTATTGCCTCCAAAGGCTCTGACACTAAGATTTTTTGCCCCCTCCCTCCCTCTCAATCTTTCTCTTTCTCTTCCTGTCTCTCTCTTCCTCTCCCTCCCTTCCTCCTACAAACAGAGATTAGCACCTCCTAGAAAGGTATTTAAGACCAACACTAAACTGAGCCTTCAGTGTAATCAGAAGGATCAAGAAACAATAGAAAAAGAATCACTTTTTCCCTGTAGGATTGATTCAAGGTTATTCAGTGCCATGTGCTGGTGCCACCTTGATCATCTGCCTCACTCTGTTTGGCACAACCTTTCTTCTGAAGAGGTAAGGCACTCTCCCACTTTCAATAATCCCAGAAAGAAGCAGAGACTGTGGTTTCCCAGAACTTTTTTGTATCACTTTATTTAGGAGAGACCTGGGGAGTGGCATCTGAGAGACAAGCACAGTAGGTAAGATGGAGAAGGGAGGGTCACACAGAGGGAGTTCCGGAAGGTAAAGGGCAGTGCACGAAAAGCACTGAGATTCACCAATCAGATTCTGGTCTGCTGAATGAGCTCTTTGCCAAGAGGCCACATTTGGATAACAGGTAGCACACTGATTGATAATTCCATACAGTAGCTCATGGGGATCTAGTCAGGTGTTACCTCTTCTTATTTCTAGTTCCACTCCAACTTCAACAGGCTAGTGTGAATAACTAAGGCAGTCTTTCTAAACCACAACAAGAATTTATATTTTTAGCTGTTACAGCCCTTGCTGTCCATGAATTATAGCAGCATTACCTATTCTTTATAATCCAGAAATTTCATTATTAAAATGTTTGAAGCAGGCTATAGAGCATCTATCATTACTTAAAAAGTTAATTAGATTACATAAAAAAAAATTAGATTTGCATTTTTATCTTGGTTTTAAACTTCCAAAGACGATCACAACCGCCTGCCTGTGGGCAATTAAAAACAACATACAGCAGAGAAATAGAAAAAGGAGAGAGGGTCTGTTTTTCCTGGCTAATTCATGATTGAAGATAGAATTACAAAATATTTTAAGGGTTTGCTGAAGCTGGGGGCTAATCCTAGACTTCTAAGCTTTGTTTATAACCTTCACTTCATTGCAAGAGAGTATCAGATATATGTACAGTGCCAACAGAAGTATCAAATTACTTTCAATGAGTTTATTTGGTCCTATTCAGAGGCTGCTGGAAAGAGATCTGCTTCCTGATCAATAACATACAAAAGATGACTATTCTCTAAAGCCAAAACAGGAGCACTATAATTGCTTTTTGTTTATCTATGCTAAATACAATTAACAAAGAAATACAACCAAAGACAGAAGGACTAAGTGAGACTGGAAGTCTGCTGCTGACTTCCTCACTCTTCGGCTGACTGCTCTAGACATCCCCAAAAGACAATAAATGGAAGGTCCAGCTCTTAAAATTAGAGGTCAATTAGATACTTAATGAGAAAGCAGATCTTCAAATATATTTCTATTATTATTATCCCAGCAAAAAATTAATTAACCAGGTCATGCAGGTCATGAAGGCTAATGTGCAAAGTAATTATTTCTGATCTTTAGACAACTACTTCCCATAAAATGGTAGTCCTTATTCTGCTCAGCAGATACCCGAAATGCCTGTAGTTAATCACATTCAAGGAAACAAAAGGCAAGGTTTACCTCCTTAAAAGGTGAGAGTACAACTCAAATTAATCTGTTGAACAGTTTAAGAACAATCACTTTCAGTCTTATATTAGCACCTCTTCTGTTTACCAAGTAGGAGGAAAGAAGAACACAGATTTAATGGTGTTCTATCAGGTGACACACACAGACACACAAAATACACTAAATAGCACATAGTAATAAATTAATAATAAAAAGAAAATATTATATATAAAAAAATACTCATATACTCTTAGGAATAAAGTGAAAAAGCTTTAAGAGAAAAACACTTGGCTTTGGTAAAAGTAAATAAACAGCATGTATTACAGCATTTTAAGCAGAAAGGTTTCAGATAAGACAAAGACTATCTGCAAAGAAGCAGCAATGGCCTTTAATCCAGGCCTTCCACAGATAGACTCTGCCATCTGATGCATACATTAAATGATGAGAGGAGGGCCATGGACATTGTATATTAATCATAAAAAAGAGCTAGCAACTCCTAGTCTCCCAATTATACCCAAAAAGGTGTACACGTATGCATTGACTAAATCATTGGCTCCAGCCTAGAAAGCCAAATGCCCAAATAAAATTCCAAACAGCCTGTCCATTCTTAAGAAACTATTGTTCAATCAGTAATGTTAGAAGAGGACACTGCCTCGATAGCACACGATACAGTCCACTTGAAAAACTCTAAAACTGGGATCTGAAGAGACATGAATAATTGGATAACACCATTCATGCCTGGAAAATGTAAGTTTCTCACAGAGATATTTTAATGAGCTGAATTCTCTTGCAAAGACAAAGTTAAATTCTAGCTGCAAAATGCCATCGTTCCTACTGACACGATATAGAAACCAAAGAATGTAGTATATTGTGTCCACGAAGAGTATCTTCTCTACGTTCAAAATCTATGACATGGTCAAATGAGGTTAGATGAATAAAATATGGATAAATCAAGAAATCAAGATTTATAAAATATTTTTTGTTTTGCTTAGAATAGTCCTGTATTTAATAGTTGATCAAAATAATGTAAATATGCTTTGATCTGTTTACAACCGTCCTATGGATTAAAAGTGAATTTTGTGTACTAGTTAGTATAACTCATAAATAACATGATTCAAAAGATTGGTTTGGATACTGTAGTGCAATGGATGAAAAAAGGAAGATGAAATTACTGACGCAACTGTTGTCTTTGGAATTACAGCATAAGAATCAACATTCCCAGTTTTCAAGGCTCTGTATTTCACAATCTATTAGTTTTGTGCTTTCCATAGGATAGATACAAACTGTGCTATTCCTGCCCTCAAAATATCAAAAATGTCTAATTTCTTATTGGATCCATGTCAGGAAATTACTTAATATGTAACAAATTAGAGGAATCATTATTTTCCCCAAAGCACCAACAGAGGTATTGGAATACACTAAGAAACAGCCTCCTAAAATATCTGTTAATATTAAAGCATTTGAATAATCATTTTAAATTATTATCCCGATTTTTTAAATTATAAAAATTTACTCATCGAAAAATATAGAAACATTAGTTCATAAAATCATTCATCTTACTTTTTAAACATAGCTTACATGGTCTTAGAAGTGTATCTTTAAACGTTTAGTCAGAAATAACCAAGGCAAAATTATGTTAAAAATTATATTAAAGGAAGAAACATATAATGTAAAGTAACTTATTTTATCTGCACGTATAAATGTTAAACAGTTGAAACTAAATAAGCATGAAAACTTTTAAAATACTATCTTTACCATGTCATTTCCCATCTCTAACGAAAAAATCCTATTTTTCAATTTGTTAAAACCAATCAGGTTATCATTTGTTTTAATTATAACAGGCCCAGGTGTGTTTGTGTGTGATTGTTACAAGAGGTTAGACACTCTTTCCTTTCTATTAAAGCTTGTAAATCCCCCCAAAACAGCACCAATTCAGAGGTTAGCATTTTGAAACAGAAGTAAAGAACGATTCTGAATGTAACCACCTGATATTCATGATCCATAGCCAATTGCCATGGCTTAATCTTGCTGATCATGTTAGACAATAGGTTCCAGGACTCAGATTTTAAAAGGAAAAAAAAATGTCAAACTTGCTCCAATTATCTCTCCATTCATTTGCTTTGAGAAGAGAGGTTAGGTTTTGTTTTTATCATCTTGTTTTTTTTGTTTTTTCTGTTTTGTTTTCAAATGGGAGAATGTTGCTTTGTCCTGACAGAAAAATGTTTGAAGCATCCCTTAAATTTCATATTTTGCTCAAAAAGTATATTAAAATTAGATCAACAATAATATCGCTCTCAAATTTGATTACATCTATGGCTTTTCAAAAACCATATTTGAGAATATAGTTAACCTGTGCCCCCTCCAAAAAATGACTGAAAGAGTCTGAATATCAAATACCTGTTTTGTTAGCTGTCAGAGATGAATACATTTTTTGTAAGGAGTGTTCCTCAACATCTGAAAAATTCTTTGAATGGTCTCATACTGATAAGATAAATACTGACAAGATATGCAGTAAAGTAGTAGCTCAGGACAGAATAAGCTAGAATATAGGTCTTATTACTTGTATTATTTTTTAAAATGTGAATTCCTGTTACAAAGAGTTCTTTATTTCCACAATGAACTTAACTCCAACAGGCTGAATCCCTCATTATTTTATATTTTATACTGCTGAATTCAAGTACTGAATAGCTTCATTTTTAAAAAATTTTAAATAATGACAAATATCCATGAATTTTAAAAATAATTAAACTTCTTTTAGAAAACTTGAAAAAAAATTGTTCCTATCTTTTTAAAAGAACATTACAATGAAGTACTATTTTAAGATTATGTTCTATAGTTTCCTGAAAAAACTATAATTTCATATAGTCAAGTTATAACTATAAAATCAGATGTAATCAATAAATACTTGTAATATTTCATAAACATATTCTAAACTGATTTGGTTGCTTTTCATCTGAATTCCTCAGTACCCTAGGCAAACATCAATTAAGATAGCTAGTCAATACAACCAACATTAGACTGAGAAGTGAAATATATTAGAAATAAATAAAGAAGAAAGTAATAAAGAGGTAGTAAAAACATTAATAAGAATCAACTGATACGGGAGCATCTCAGGGAACTCCTTCTATCCCTGCTTTACAAATAGGAGAAACAAAACTAAATAATCAGGTTATTTAACACCTGCTAAGTTCTTAAAGAGGGATCTAGAAAAAAATGTAGGAAGCCACGGGCTAAAAATCTTGACCTCAGCAGTAGGAGGCCCACTGAAAATACTAATAAGGGCAGAATAAGAGAACACCTGGACAGTTATTTAATTAAGGATCTCAGCGTGAATCATAAAAGAGATATCTGGATGAGTAATTATTCCAAGATTTAATTGTAAAGTCCGACAGTCAAAAATTTCAGAGACATTCCATCTCCTCAATATTTGGACTTTTCTTTTGAGGCATATAGACTTGGTATAGAATACAGAATCAGAACCAATAAAACATCAGCTAAAACCTCCTAGTGAAGAGACAGCTGGACAAAATACCAAATTAGGTACACTTACTTCTTCAGGCAAAAAATCGGCAATTATTTAAAAGGCAGTGACTACTACCTGGAACAGTAAGTATGCTTAACAAAATGAAGCAAGGACTTAAGTTAAAGTCACTGGTTTTCATCAATGAGGTAGAAGATTAGAGTAAGCTATGACTTTATGCTACTGATTTAAAAAAAAAATGCAGGAAGATCTGATATTAACCTCAAGAAAGAATAATATAATCCACAATATGCTGGCCCAACTAGATTGAATCAGAAGTCCCAGCAGGTTAGAAAACAACCACAGCAACCAAGAGAAACAAGATCCTCCGGTAGGGTAGAGCATTCCTGAGGATTAATCACCAATCAACCAGTTCCTTATTCTATGGATTTCTAGAAGTCACACACCTATGTTCCCATTCAGAAATGGAAACCACTTACCTTACCTATCTCAAGGAGCTGTTAGTTGAAATAACCATCAAGTATCTAAAAAAATGACAGAAATTATACCATTGCCTACCCTTCCCAGATCACTGTAATGGTGATCTATATATTGTTACCCTACCACAAGAAAAAGTGACTATAAATTGTGTTAAATTATTCATTAAAATATTTTTCTTCCTACCTAGACTGTAAGCTCCTTGAAGATAGACTACTATTCATTAATCTTTATATTGCCCTCAGCACCTAGCAAAATGCACACCTCACAGCAGGAATGCAGTTAATGTTTGTTAAAGAGCAAGTTAATGATTACTAGCCTTTTTCTAGGTCATAAAATTCTTCTCATAATTGGCCCAATAAAACAGCCCTAAATAAAAGTAAGCTTCTCCCCATAATCCTATTAGATGGTAAAATACAAAGCAAAAAGTGGTTTGTGGCAATAAAAACAGCATCTGTATGCTACCCTGGAAACAACTAGGTTTCTATTAGCTTGTTTTAAGCAAATGGCAGAAGGAAAAAAAGATAAAGTTTATTCTGCTTACGCATTGGAGGAGAATGCTTAGACCTCTACTTAGTCTATGTTTTCTATTTCCATTTAGACAATTGCATACACCATCCAACTGGTGCTGTTTATAAGACAGAGCTTCATTGGCAGCATTTTGAATTCCATTTTCAAGGAGGAAAGTATCTAAGTATAATCAGATGAGAGTAATAAAATACACTGACCTGGATCTGTTGCTGCAGGAGATTAATTTTGTGCTGCTGTTGCAGAAGTTGCTGCTGTTGTCTTGCAATCTATCAGAAATAAAGTTTCATTAAGTTAAAACGAAATGCCTATACCTTTGCCACTACCTCAGGTATCTCTCCTGGTATTACAAGAAGTCTTTACTGCACCCTTATGGGAAAGAGTTCCTATAAAATGGGAAGGCAGATTCAGAAAGTTGTAGAAAAGAAACATTTTCAACCAGGTGCCATTTCTCTGCTTACTCCTAAATCTTTATCTGTAGGTAAAAACTACCCATTGAATGACATTTGTGAGCAGTTCACCTGTATCTGCATTGGTCATCTGGAATGAATGAGAATTTGGGAATCTGATCCTTGGGGAACAAACAGGAAAATTCTGGCTACATTTTCCTAAGGACCTTAATTTGGATATTAAAATTAAAATCTGTAAGTAAACACAGGAAAAGAATGTCTTTGACTGTACAATATGGTCTACTTTGGTGAAGCCTCTTCTGATGCAAAGATTTTCAGAACTCATGCACTTACAAATATTGTCAAAGAAGTACTGAAAACACACCAAAAAGTAAAAAATCTTTAGCTTTTGCTGATAATACTGTATGTGATATATAAAGTATTATTAAGAACAAACTAAACTATAATTTAACATTTATCCATCCATTTGCCCTTTTGAGGGGAATGCTTTAATTTTACAGTATAGTTTAATTTTACATGCAAGTTTTATATTCCTTTGCTTCACCCAACAATCAAATTCAACATCTTAGCAGGTCATTTGGTCTATAAAAGAAATATTAATTACTTAACCATAACAAGCCCTATTGAAGGCTAAATATGCCTCTCAGGAGGGCAAACAACTTCCTTAGGAAAACGGTGTTTAGTATGATGATTATGAGTAAGGCATTAGGCTACTTCTTGTCTCAAAAGCTGAGCTGCTACAGCTTGAAGCCCTGGGGGGTGCTCCTTAGTGAGAACACACTCACTGCCAAGCTAGGAGGCCAGAGAGAAAAGTGGCCAGAGAGTACTTAGAAGGACTTGGTATAGTGGTACACCACCAGAAAGAATTATGGTCTTTTCTTCCTATTTTTTCTTATTTCCAAAAGACAATAATCTAGAGTGGGCAATGTTGAAAGCGGAAATGAGTGGGGCTCAGCTCTCCACTGTACTTCTTGAGCCTCTTGATGCTCGAGTTCAGAGCAGAAGGAACCATCCAAAATGCATTTCATTCAGCATAAAATGCCAGCATGATGGTCTGCTCCCATATGTTGCTTTATGGATTTCTGGTGGTAACTGGCTCATACTGGAAACCACGATAAAACCGCCCTTACCATAGTTACGGAAACCCAAGCGGTGTAGTGGTTAAGAGCTAGGGCTGCTAACCAAAAGTTCGGCAGTTTGAATCCACCAAGTGCTCCTTGGAAACCCTGTGGGGCAGTTCTACTCTACCCTATACGGTCACTATGAGTCAGAATTGACTCAACGGCAATGGGTTTGGTTTTTTTTTGGTTACCATAGTTATAGTTTGAGAAATGGCATCACTCCTCTCCAAAACTTTACAGGCAAAATAGAAACAATATTTAATCAGGTTGGAATGACCCACTCTGCCTGTCACCATTCAGATCAGAAATGGACAACTCAATCTGCAGCTGTAGGTATGGATGCTGGATTCTGAATATTTATTTCCTCTTAGTAGACCAGTGAAACACCACTAGGCATCTAATATTGATGGTCCCTCCTAAATGATAAAGTGCTGCACAGAAATGCATCCAAAACACCACAGTGCAATTACTATCATCCACTCTAGATGTATGGGTTTGACACAGTGAAGTATGGTACATAAGCACCATGTGGCTCAAATCCTGAATTTTATTTGCCAATCGGTTGAGCTACATGCTCGCTTCATTGAGCATGACAACCTAGTTTTAAGTGTCATTTAATTTTCATTTTGAAATATAATTACAAAGTGTTCACTGTAAGATATCACTCGTCTGCAAATGTGTCAAGATTAATTTGTGCTAGCTTATTCACAAGTGTCAATAGTTAATTACTGTGTCATCTCTGGATGGCTAAATGACATTCTAACTTCTGATTTTTTACAGTGTTCCTTTATGTTATTTTCCATTAGGGGCTGAGTCCATATTCCTACATGTGGGCAAATATTCAAGCATATAAAATACCACAACTCATTAAAATCAACAGAGCATATATTGCTCTATATACCCCTATAAAATACATTTAACTGAAAAGATAATTCCAGTAATAATGTCAGATCCCTAAAAACTGCACATTAATTTGGGTCTGTCTGATCTAAAGCATCAAGGACTACCCTATGGGATCACTGTTGTTAGATTAATGTGCTCTTATGAGACAAGAAGGACGTTTGGGAAAATGATTTACTTTTAGAAGATATACATTTAAACTTTGCTATGCTTCTTGCTCACTTCTAAGTCAATCAAGTCAAATTCTTAAAGGAGACATGTGCCAATTTGTTTTTCAATGATTTACCTGTGCTATAAATAGAGTGACCATATAATTTATCATCCAAACCAGGACAACTTTTTCAAGTGGAAACAGTGGGTGGAGGGGAGAGTAATTAATAATTACCCTGGAAAACAGGCATAAACCAGAGCTATTCTTGGAAAACTGAAATGTATGGTCACCCTAGCTTTAAAATTAGAGAAAATCATTGAACTACAGAGCTGAAAGATCTTCCACAGTTTTTCTAGATGAGGAAAGTAAAGCCTATGCAGACTTTCCTTCCTCCTCCTCTGGATGAGGAGAGTAAGGCCCAGGAAGAAGTGACTTACTCATGGTTAAACTACACTGGGACTGCATCTGATGCCTATGTGAATAAGTATCCCTGATCCAAATGTTCTTAAACAATGTATCATTTCAGTACTGTCTGGTTGTTATGATGCTTTCCTTTGTTCTCCACATATCCCGTCAGTATCGTTGGGAACCTTAGATTTCCAAAAGGCTTCTTTCCTTTTTTTTTTTAGGAAAGCTTATGACAAATAAGCCAATCAATGTGATTACTCGCTGAGCTTGGCACATCGCACATCTCCAGTTCATCAGCTCCTTTTGCAGGGCTCACCTGTTCCTGCTGTTGGCGAGCAAGGTCCATTTGCTGCCGTTGTTTCTCAATTTGTGAGGCTGCCAGTTTTTTCTGTTCATCATGGGCTGCCAGGAGCTGCTCCCGTAAACTGATCAGCTGGGTAATCATGGTGGAGAGCTGCCGTTCTTTTTCTGCCAGGCTCTCAGGTGTACCTAAAATGGAAGCAAGAAGATATCTCACAAGTTTGAGGAAAGTCAGAATGAACTGGAGAAAGAGAGGCAGAATTTAGAAAGGGCCTACCCTAAGATACCAAAAGACCTGTGACAACAACGGGAAGCCATTGTGAGTGTAGGAACACCACAGGGTAGTTATAGTAACGGAATGAATGCTAGGGCTATTCACAATCCCTGCCAAGAACAATAACAAAAAAACAGACCTGTCCCATTCTCTCTCTTTAACACATTCTCTCTCCTCTTCCTCCAAAGGAAATCTGTCTGATAGTACTATGGATTATATTAATATTCTAATCACTTCTATCCTCAGTGATTAATACAGTATCCGAGACATTAAAAAAAAAAAAATCCACTGCTGACAAGTAGATTTCGACTCATAGCTAGTGGGACAGAGTAGAACTGCCCAATAGTTTCCAAGACTGTAAATCTTTACAGAAGCAGACGGTCACATCTTCTTTCACAGACTGGTGGGTTGGAAGGCAGACCTTTTGGTTCACAGCCGAGTGCTTAACCACCACACCACCAGGAGTCCTCCTCCAAGACATAGCAGGTGCTTAATAAATGTTACTTAAGGAAGTTTTTGGTTACTGCCCTAACAAAATTTTTCTACTGTGCAAATATCTGTCTCTGAACCTCAGAAGACAGGGGTCAATCTCTTGGCCATGGCACAAGTTCTAGAGAGAGAATCAAAATTGCCTCAGGTTAGAAAGGATTGAATCTGCATTTTTAGCCGCCCCCACCCCCATGGCCGTGAGGAGATCATGGTAAAGCTTCCAAGTTCATCCTTAAAAGCAACAATGTTGCTTGGGGGGCTCCTTCACCCCTTTCTCATTTGTCATTCTTCAAAGGGAAAAAACACATTCGAGGTTGAAAAGGTTATGCATAAGGATATGCTGTTTAATGAATATGATGCTGCTGAACACTTATGGTATGCACTAATGGTGCTGAACAGTCTTTTTATGGGCAAATTG
Organism: Trichechus manatus latirostris; assembly: GCF_000243295.1. Classification (NCBI taxonomy): domain Eukaryota; kingdom Metazoa; phylum Chordata; class Mammalia; order Sirenia; family Trichechidae; genus Trichechus; species Trichechus manatus. Next base: position 8,497,218 of record NW_004443942.1, read on the forward strand.
CACAGCTCTCCTAAGTAAAGGGTACAGAATCCTTTTGTGAATCTAAATTAGAGCGTTTTACCTCAGCATAAGACAAAAATTTCAACCCACTGTATTTGAGCCACACAGGTTTCAATATGAGGAAATGATCTATGATTTGAAAGCTTTTCAGAAAGATGCCACCAGCTGTCAAAGGGGACAAAGATTGCCGATTTTTGTGTGTGTGGAAGGGGAGACTTCCAACCTCCTATGAAAAAAACACTCATTCCTGCTAAGAAAGCCCCAGGACAATTGGAGAAACTAAAAACCATTAAGAGTGGCCCTTGTTTCTGAGTGGCCCCATGGAGAAAAGGAGCCTTCAGAGGATACTTGGTAGTTAGTATATGAGTCCCACAAATTAAGACTGATGTCAGCAGAGAAGCTACCACATTTAAAATTACCTTGGGATTCTTAATGTCAACTCAAGTTTAAAAAACAAAACAAACAAAAAAACCTATCAATATCTCTTAAAGATTCACTGAGCTGAAAGATGGCCTGAAATTACAATTAGAAGAAAAAGAAAGATAGTGAAATAATGTTAGAAAAATTTGTTCTACTGATAAGGGAACAAATACTGTATGAAGGTTAGTGATCGGCTGTTCTTTCTAGATATTGGAATTTATTAAGAGAAAATAGGTCTTAATTTCAGCAATAGGAATTTCAGCTAGGTAGAAGGAAGAACTTCTCAATCTGGAAGTGTAGTACAACGCAAAAGCAGGTCCCTGAAGGGAATCATAAAATCTTTTCAAAAACAGGAAAACTCAACTAATGTATATGTCAATATTACAGGAATGAGATGACACAAAACAAGAAAACTATTAAGTTTATTTACTTATTTCACTCATTCTTAATTCAATAAATATTTCTTCAGTGGCAACAATACTGTTACTGTTGTTGGGTGCCGTCAAGTCAATTTTTGACTCATAGGACCCCATGTGACAGAGCAGAACTTCCCCATAGCGTTTTCTACTCTATAATCTTTATGGGACCAGATTGCCAGGTTTTTCTCCTGCAGAGCCGCTGGGTAGGTTTGAACTGCCAACGTTTCAGTTAGCCACTGAGCTGCTTAACCACTGCACCACCAGGGCTCCTTGGCAACAATATACCAGCTACTATATTAACAGTTAATGATAAAATGGCAAGTAAAAGCAGACTCAGCCCCTACTCTCATTCAGTTTATAGTCCAAAGTGTAAGGAGACACATTAATCAAGTTGTCACATACACAAATGTAAAGTACAACAGATAAGAATTGCAAACAAGACAAATATTTGCGGGGAGGTTTAACTGAGTTGGGGGGCCGAGGTCAGGAAAGGTATCCTTGAAAAAGTAACAAATCAACAGTAGGATGAACAGGAGTTAACTTGGCAAAAGGCTGGGGGTAGCAGCCAAGGAGTCTCCCAGAAGGAAGAAACAGCATGTGCAAAGGACCTGTGGTGGGGAGGGTTTTGGGTATGTTTCAAGAATGCAGTGAAACTTGATCAAGGAAAATAAGTATGATGCCAGATGAGGCTAGATGGGTGGGAAAAGGTCATACCATTCAGCCTCTTATAGACATGTTTGATGATCTTTATTCTAAGAATAATTCAAAATCACTAAGATATTTTAAGTGAGGGGGAGAGGTGATGTAATCCTTCTGGATGCAGTGTGGAGAATGAATTGGAAGGTATGAGAATAGACGCACGGGATAAACGTACATTTAATTACGTATATTTTGTGCAATATTCTGAACTATGTATAATTTTCTTGTTATACCTATCTATATGAAATCAGTTATGACAAGGCTTATTGAATACTGGGAAAGTTACTGCACTGTAATTCTTTGTTAATAAAGAAGAGCATTCACAGGGAATTTGGGGCAAGAACCAATACAAGAATTGGATCTGGTATTTAGATTCTCCAGTGAGGACTGAACATTTTTCTCTTTTCCCAGGTTGAACAAAGTCTTTTCAACAATCTTCCATTTATTCCCCTTTCTCTTTTGCATAGGAATCATAGAAGCTGTGGATAACACATAAATGACTTCTTAGCCTCTTCTGCTTAAGGTGAAGTCAAGAAATCTATATATGTACTGTTTTTCCAATTCTAATAGATATATATAAAAATATCTGAATTTATAGAATAAAACCATTTAACTGAATCTTTTTTAAAGTCATCATGATACTGAAATTGTTTAACTGTAAACATTCAATAATATCTAAGTTTTTTCCTAAGACAGAAAAGATACATGTTTAAGAAGAAAACAATCCAGTGATCAATATTTTTAAGTTAAGGATTTAGGCACTCATATAGGCTATCACTCTCTCTTCCTTAAACTTGAGGAGCACATATATATTTTGGATAAATATGAACTGCATAACAAGTGAGGTTGGAATGAAATGAGTAGTGTAACAAATCTAAAATTCCCCTGAATGGGTGAATTATATATAAAGTCACGTAGCCTGTTGGGGTCAAATTAAGGAGACATTAATTTATACCATAAAATACCTTACGTTCTCTAGATGTGTGGACAAATTTGTATTTGTGTGTGGTCATTTTTCTGTTCTGTACGCATTGTATTTGTCCAGATATACTGTTTAAAGCCAGGCATTTAAAACCCGTTGGGTTGGATTTTTGTTTTAGTGAATAGCTAGTGCTTCTGCTGTTGTAATGAAAATAACTTCAAGTTTGAGTCACACTGACCAACCACTCTTCAAACACAAGCTATTTAATGTAAAAAGAAAAAAAAGAAAGTTTAATTAAACATGAAACTTTGCCATGACAAAGGAACTACAACTGCTAAAGTTGCTGAAAGAGGGCACCTTCGGGATGTGGTGGGGCAAATGAAATACGCTCAGTTGATGTTAAGGAAAGGAAAGGACCATACAGAATGCTTTTATGAGGTAACTTAACTCTATGTAGAAAATCTTGTCTTAAATTATATTTTGAGGTTTGATAAAATTAACTTGGAGAAAAAGTAGATCAGATTGTAAGGATCTGCCCAGCCCAACAGAGGTCATCAGTAGCTGCCCAACATCATCTGTTTCACATCTTTCAAACTATCTTAAAATGATTCTCTAAAATGCATTGCCAGAAAATAGCCTCTTCTGCCTCCCAAACAAAAACAGTGGTAGTTTCATAAACCACAAAAAAGGGAGCCAGCAAAAAAGCTTCTGCACACAGCCTCTCTGCAAGTCAGCGTGCCTGCTTTTATCCAATATCACACACAGTGTGCATCTGACACTCTCCACTGTAAACTGTGTCTATTCTCCAGCTCCAAAGACAGTGCAGCAGTTTTTTTCCCCTTCTTATTCTTTGTTGTTGTTGTTGTTGTTGTGTTCCATGGGGTCATCTTTATCCCCAAACCACATCTGTCTTGAGTTTCTCTCAGATTAGTCAGGTGGATCAGTGCTCCCCAGGGCCTGCTCCAGCTGAAGTATTTTAATTTGACTAAACACCTGATTTATTTTATCTCTCCGATGAGAAAGGCAGTTTGTCTTAATAGAGCCTGTCAGCCCACAGCCCCATTCACAGCAATTTACAGGCAGCCAGGGACGCTGGAAGAGAAGAGTGCCGTGATTCTGTATTTTATCCTCCTCCAGAAAGCACCTAAAAGCGCCTATTCACTGCTACTGCATGTGGCATTTTAGAACTGAATTAGCTTTTTATTCAAGTAACTACACTTCTTGTGAATAGCTTATCTGTAAAATTGCTACATTCACTACTGATTTTATTAACCTTTGGCTCTATCACAAAATGGTCTTCAGTTAGGAAAGACCTTTAAAATTGACACATTTCTTCTTAGGGGCCTTTATTCCAGTGACTTCAGATTTACTGAATTTGATCCATTGAATTCTTTACCAGTTGTACTTAAAATTTTGAGTCTCAATAGGAAGTCAATAGTGCGTAAATAAGGAAACACTTTTCAAAATGTAAATACGGTGGCAATTTCCCTCATCAAAAGTTTTCAAATACCATCTTTCATTATAACAGTTTCAAAATCAGCCCTCTAGCCTTTTTTGGTCATAATCTGAAGAACTGGAAAAAAATTAACTAAAATAGACTTTTTTTTTTTACTTTACAAACTATACCTGTCCTGTCCCCAGGCCCAAAGCCAACAGAGAAAATTCAAAATAGATGAGAATTTAGGTAAAATACTAAGATAATTAATTAGGCTAATGCCCTTCTTGATAAGAGAATAGAAAATTAAAATTAAAAATCAGGTTTAAAATTTATTTAAAATCCTTTCCTTTCTTTCTTTTTTGCATTTGTTCACAAAAGTTAGCACCATAATCTGCCAGTTAATTTTGCCCATATGAAATATATATAATTATAATCAGTAGTGCTAGAAATAAGACTGGGCATTGAGAAGTCATTGAAAACTCCAGATCTGGACAAGGCATACAACTTGCAGAACACTTTACTAAATAAAGATTTCCCTCACTTCTTTTACAATATTCCCATGCCTAGGACTTTCACAATATAAAATTTTTAAACAGGTTAGTCTCTTAATACCTATTCCCTGAAAGTGGGTCACCCCTGTGAGATGATAACTAAGTTTTTTCTAATGAGAAAAAAACAGTAACAAGCACAGCAATGGGGAGGGACAAAGTAAGGGAGAGACAGAGAAAGCATGCCCAGAGACAGATAAATTTTGTCAATTTCTCTGCTTGGTTTCCATCTCTAATGAAAGGAAAGGCAATGGTCTTAAAACACAAGGTCTTACCAAGACAAACATAACTATAGTCAACGAGTAGTATTATCTGGAAATGTGTCCTAGTGAATTTAAAATAAGACTTTAACCTAATCATTCTTCTTTACGGGATCCCTGCACACACTACTTTAATAAACTTAATAGGACTCACAGTGGAATTACAAGAAGTCTGTTTAACTAAAAAGTGTCTGTGTTTGGAGTGATGGGGAGGGGTGGCAGTGACACTGGAGTGGAGTTCTGATGGGGATATAGTTTTCCACATCAATCCAAGAAAGATTAAAGCACTTAACAGTAATTCCAAAGCAACATCAATCAAGGAACTCAGCCAACAATCCTGAAAGATTTTAAATAAAGTTGAAAAGAAAAGCTCTTAAGAGTCAATTCCCTGGTCAGTTCTAATTTTTTTTAACAGACAATGTTTGAGAAGAAAGCCAAAATACAATGGTAGTCATAAAAAGAAAGCTGCATTTGATCTTTTCTGCCCGCAGATAACCTGGTGAAATTGCTGAGCCTTACACTGCAGTATCCTCACACATCAGATGAGCTGTGATGTCTCCACTTCACAAGCTCAGTCCATCATTTAGCACTGGCCTTTTTTGATATAACCTTCTTTTAAATGTCACAAAATAGGCAGCAAAAAGTCAACAAAAAAATAAATAGGGTAAACTGAAGAAACTAACAATCTATCAGAGGTCCCCTGATAAAAGTTACTTTGTGGTGACTGCCTGAGAAAGGAACCCTTGTCCCAGTGAACCAGCAGCTAATTTGAGTTCTGGATCCAACAGCAGTTTTAAAAGCTTTCCACTCTAAAGGGGCCCAGTGCATCATAAAGATAAAGGATTTCAGTACAAAACCACCACAAAGACCTCTATTATCTTATCAGTCTTTGGTTACAACAGCTGAACCAATATGACTAAATTCTGAATGTCTTTTTTCAAAACAGCAGAATACTGGAATTTCTTTGTTTTCTCATCAGTCAGCTATTGTCATTGCTCCCATATGCTACTGTCCACTCCTTAGTAAATGAAAAGTTCAATAAATGCAGCAATTGTGCTCTTAGGAATCACTTAGGGAGCACTACACAGGAAGTATGCCTCATGGGTTGAGGTACACAGGCTGCTTGTTTTGTTTTGTTTTGTTTTTTCTTTTTAGTGAATGTATGAGAATTTCCTTCTCAAAATGTAAACAACTCTCATTTAAAATGCTGTTAAAATCTACTGCGTTCCAAAAAACGAATACCTAAGTTCTCCCTAAATTAAGATCAAACTCTCCTATTTATACCAGGAACACTCACCTCTCCTTCAGCCTCCCCTCTTCCTGACAGCAAAAAGTAGCCTATTCCTGGATTCAGCTGAGGTCTATTCATCTTGTAGATCCTAACAGAACAAGAACAATCCACAGAATTCTGCCATCCAGATCCCCAGATTCACAGCTGGGCCTTCAGCCCACTGTGCCTTATTAGCTCACGCTTATTGGATCCAGAAATGAAAGTGTCTCGAAACATCTCTCCTTCAGTATCAGGCAGGCTGCCTTTACATTACTATTCTCTATGAGTTGGAATCGACCCGATGGCAACGGATTTGGTTTTTTGGTTTGGTATGGAGGACATTCAGTAACTACATATCTACAACCCACACATAAAAATAATTTCTGGCCTTTCATAAACATGCAATTCTTTGGTCATTGCAGGGTTAAAATGATAAAAAAAAATATCTTTGTCTCAATATCACCATCTAGTATTGCAGGGATGGTTCTTTTTCTAGAAGCTCCATCACAGTTAAGAGGTAGGAATGGGAGGAATAAGAAAAATAGACTTTACTAGCTAGGCATTGTCCTGAAAGCTCTTGTATGTTATCTTATTTAATCCTCACCCTAAAAGTTACATTGTTATTTTCATTTCACAGATGAGAAATTAAGATACAGAGAGCTAAAGTAACTTGAGTAACTTGAGGATGCCTAGAATTTTAATGCCATGTAGGGCTTAGAAATATACAACTTCTCAGTGAGGCTTTGCTTACTAAATAAGAAGTTAAAGACCTAGCCTAGGAAATCAGACAACCAAAGAGGTCAGTAACTTGAGCTTTGACATCTTTTAATATGTGAAAACAGATCTTGACAACAAGTGACGTGCCTGGAATTACTCAGGATATTAGCACCCAGCTTGGCAGTCAAGATCCTCTGTTATGCTTACTCTCCAGCCCCACCTAGCCTGGCAATTAGAATCCTCTGATATGCTTACTCCTCAGTCCATCCCTCCCCAAACAGCATATGGCCTACTGGTCCCAAGCCCAAATGCAATGATTAAGTAGACCATGGCATTCTCCAACATCCCAGATACAACATTCATAACACCCATGAAAGGCCTGATGAATATGGCCTCAAATATTTACACATTTCAAGGGTGCTGCTGTCCTGAGGTGCAGTGTGCTTGCAGGTTGAGATGGTCAGGTGCTAACCAAGAGGAAACTACGTGGAAAAAGCTAGGAAGTGAGCCTAGGGAGGTTTCAGAAACCTCCCAGGTACAACCAGGCTTAGGACAGTTTCCTAAACAAACAGACCATATACCTTGCCCATTTCTAGGGTGTATTTATTTACTACTTGCCTAATGTAAATCAGGGTAATCCCTGCCCTAGCCCAATATGCCTCATTGTACAATAATAATAAATGCTTGCATAGCGATTACTTTGTGCTATGAAGAGCTTTACATATATTAACTCATTTATTCTTCACAATAATTCTATGCAGCAGGTCATATTATTATTCTCATTTTTAAACTGAGACATACAGAGGTTTGGCAACTTGCCCAAGTTCTACAGCTATTAACTAGTATACCTAGGATTCAAAATAAGGCAGTATGGCCACAGTCTGTCCTCTTAACCACTATGATAAATGGAGAATGGAACTCCTGAATGATCTACCTTCTCAAAATCACTTCACCTAGTAGGCAAAGTGGCTGAAATTCTCCTTATAATGTTTGTTTGTTTGTTTTAGTTTTTTAATCAATTTCCTGAGGTCCTTACCAAAATGGAAGCATTTACATAAGGAAGTATCTATGATACCCTTGTTCTTTAAGAGAGTCCAATCCACAGGCACAAGGCCCTACTGACCCTTCAGTCCAACTCACAAATATCCACCACTATTTGTGATCATTTTTCATTACTAATTTACTCTCTCACTCTCATACTTACTCTCTTTCTCTTGCTCTGATCTTGTTTCCTCCAAGTTCTGAACTCTTGGTCTGAGAACTTCTACTTTGATTCCTGTGTTTAACTCCAATGGACCTAGTATTTAGACTCTCAAATACTTAAATTTTAGCTTGTCTCAAAAGAATGATTTAGCTAGTCCTCTGACTTTTAGTGCCCCATTTTGGCTCCTCTACAAATCTCCCATTCTAAATCTGGCATCATGAAACTCACCCACGGCCCAATCACTTGGTCAGCAATCTAGATAGCCCAGTCCAGCCCACTTGTTTTTCTGTGTTACTTGTAGCTATCAGGACATTCCAGTGAGTCAGGTTGTTGTTGGTGCCAAGACTCTGATGGAAAGGTGTGCTAAAATAAATTAAAATTTCAACAAAACCCAACAACAACTAAGGGAGACTGTTTGCTGGTGTTTTTACATAATCACAGATAGTTCACAGTTTTCTGAATTATAGTGCTGAGTATCTGATCAGATGACAGATCTCACCCATCACAAACTCAGATTATGAGTTTGTAGAAGGAAAGTGGAAATGAAAATTGCATATTGATATTAAAATCGTTATTTGATTTTTTTCTTTCATAGTTAAATACAGCTAGATAAATAGCATTTTTTTCTCATTCTCAACTTTCACTTTAACAATGATTTCTGGGTACAATAGGCATTGTCAAATATATCTCATTAGTGTATTATGGAAACACAATACGTTCAGATAGCTTTTTTGAAGATTATCTAATGCTTCCCATGCAGAATTCACAAAATTCAGGACATAAAAGACAATTAAGGCCCAGGTCCAGGAATAACCAAGGTTCTCCTAACACGGGAAGAGTTTCAACATGCTAAAGCAGAAAATGAAAAAATATTCAAAAAACATTTCTAAGCCTTTTCATATAAAAATTAAAAGTCAACACATTTGTTCAGTCTATAAACAAAAATTAGTTGAGTCACAAATGGGATGCCCTATTCTTATACTATGGCATTCTCTCACAAATGCACAGAAAAGCTTGATTCAAGGCTTTAAAAAAGTTAGGATTACTATATACAAGTACTTTAGGTTACAAATGGAGTTCAAGTAGTTTATAAAACTCATTTTTATAATAACTTTAAAATATTCATGGTTTTACAATTATCAATAAAAGAATTTTTAATTAAGTATTTTAACTTGAAGGCAAAATCAAGAGGCAAAAAGGGAAAATATATATTCATATTTGAGCCATATAGGAAATTGAATACCACAATCAATATGGCAGTACTGAAAAATAACCTCAGTCGTGGTGGACACCACATTTTGAAGAGGCAAATGTCTAAAAAGTCAACAAGAAGATGATTGCAATTTAAGGGCAATACTTTAAAAGATATTTACTTGTAAAAGATGGCTGTAGCGTCAGTGGTCCCAGAATTGCAGGGGCAGCAGGCTCTGGAAACTCACAGAACTCTATCACGTCATCTTGCTGGATCGTCTCTGCTCCCTACCCAAATTTAAAGGCTCTGCTTTGAATTAGGTAAGAATCTACTCTAGCGCTACTCATAATTCTAGACAGAAATTTTGTGGGGAGGAAGAGCACACGATAGGTCACAATGGGTACTTCCTACCTATTAGCTCCTTAAGGATAGGATCTATGTCACATGCATCTCTATGTGACAAAGTACAGACATAACTGCAGTGCGTAGCAATTGTGCTCAAAAAAGATGAAATGAACTGAATAAAACCAGCTCTAAATCAGTGTTCCTCAGAAGAGCTGGAGATAGGCAGCCACAGCAGTTAGCAACCCAAATGGAATTGCTCTGAACTCCAGCAATTTTTGAGCTATATCTGAATTGTTTCCAATTTGGTAATCATTGTAACTGACTTAACTCATTGGTCATTTCCACTGCTGTGCATGCAATAACTATCAACTCCTATGAAAAGGTAAACATAAAATAATAAAATTTGAACAACTAAAGAAATGTAGATTCAGATTCAATAAATTTTGTTGAGCACATATGATGGTCTAAATACTTTCTATGTGCTAGCATTAGCACTTAGTATTTTTATCTCTATTTCAACAAACCTGGGAAAAGGGGGCTCCAGAAGGTTAAAAATATGTCCAAGATCACACAGCTTATAAGCAATAAAGCCATGATTCTAAGGCCAGCCACTTTCCAGTAAACCACACATGTTTCAGGGTGGTTATGGGTGAGAGGGGGAGATAACTAAGTTATTTAAGACAGTGACTTCATACAGAGCCTTCATGCAGTTCTGCATTTTTAAAAATTTAAATACTTTGTTGGTAGATATAGTGGCATTAAAAGGCAAATTAGTTTATATTTAGGATAATTATAATTGAATATTATTTAAGATCTTGTGAGTAGTAAATGAAGTCTAGTGGTTAAGGAGGTTGCGTCTACATCAATAGATTTGAAAATTCTCTACTCATACCAGAAAATGTTACATGTAGAAATTCAACTTCCAACTGTATGAAAAAATTTTCAGGTATACAGTTCTATGAATATAAGCTACAATCTAGAATGCAGAATCAATTAGAGGACTACATACATTAAAAAGACTAAGAAATCATATAGAAAATATTTCAAAGAAATTTATATTCTGTATTAAACCTATCTAACATCACCTTATTCCAATAAAGTTGAATTATATACCAAAGATACTGTAATCAGACAATAAGTTCTAAATCTTAAGTGCCCAGAGAAGTGACTGCCAAAGGAGTAACAGTTGCCTGATGAACTCTTTCACCTGTTCTAATACCACCAAAGTTTTTTAGGAGGATGTTCTAAAAAAATATATGCTTTAGATGACAACATCCTTTCTTTCACTGAATTTCAAAAGTTGGAAGCATGACTCCAATGGTGTTACTATAGAATGATCCAGATCAGTGTTTCTCAACATTTTGAAATCTATGCCTCCTAGACACCTTTATCACTCTATATTTTATATACCCCCGCTAGCCAAGATGATTTTGCACAACTGATTCATTTTCTATAGTTTGTATTAAGAAAATAATAAGTACATTGTATGAGTTTTTTAGAAGCTACAAACATCCCCAATTTGAGATTCCTGTTCTACTTGTCAAAAACTATTTTAATTAAATTACAAGTAGGTATTTGAAGTTTGTTTCTTTTATACCTATAAGTTTAAAACAAAATTGAAAAATTTTAAACTGCTCATTGACTTTATAAAAACAACACATTCTTTCCATATTACTGACACATCTATAGCATATCTTTTCATCTCTCTAAAATGTTGTTAGGTTCCTTTCTAAACATTTAATGTGTAGTACTCGGAATCAACTTGACGGCAACAGGTTTGGTTTGGTTTTTTTACTCAGTCATCATGCACCAACGATAAATTTTATTTTGTTATGTTCCATGTCAAAGACAATTTACCTGATCACCTTTCTGGCAACAGTAATGTATAAAACCTTCTGAACTACTTGATATGTTATTTATCTTTTAATTTATTTACTACTGCCTAGTTTCTCAGCACCTAGAACAGTTCCTGACACATAGTAGTTCCTCAATAAATACTTGTTGAAAGGAATTCTATCATGTGAAGTCATTCGTATAATCCACCATCCCAAAGAGGAAATTTTTTAAATGAAAGGGGGTGCTGTGAATTATTACATGGAGAACACAGATGTAACCCAGGACTATCCAATGTAAATCAGAACATATGTGTTCTCTAGTCAAAACTAATTCTCACTTAATGTTAGTTTCTAACTAAGTAATATCATATAAACAGAACTCTATTTATAGAAGAGTTTTAGAAGTTTATAAGTAAATTTCCATGACATAACTTTTATGTAGTTGGTAAGCCTGAAATGTGGATGGCACAATTCTATAGACTAATTAAGCTCAAGTCATCACTATTGAGAATGTAAAATCTCATAATAAATATATATGTATATATCAATAACAGGCCCATTATCTAGAGTAAACTTAATGTACAGGCTCTAAAAATTTTGGTTTTATCAAGACTGTACAACATTCCTTCTTTTCCAAGTATTTGGAAGAGAAATTTTCAACTTAACATTCATAGAAATAATGAATCCATTTTTTCATGAAATTTAGTTCTCAATTAAGAGAATATTAAGATCATGCTGATTTTAGAAGAGACAAACTTAGAATTTTACTTAGCAATTAACTAAACAACACAAAAATACCCAAGTAAAAAATCATGAGTATTAAAATATCTAAATCTTGCAGCATTATATCAGCATGAATTTTAATTTTGATATTAAGTACATGTCTTTCATATGATGAAAATACAAACACATAAATAAATGAAAAGCTTTTATTTGTCTCTGAAGATTCTAGGGCCTTGGGTTATACATAATAAAGAAGTAATTAAATTTAATGTAAAGGGAAACTAATGGAATGTCTTGTCTAGCATAAAAACAGTAACACAAAATCTTTCCCACTTTAAGCAGAAAATTCAATCAAATTTTTGAAAATCTAGACAAGAGTTACAATTCAGAAAAAGTCTTAGAGTCATGGCCTTTGAATAAGTTCCACGAGAAAAATATTTCCCTAGTTCAACGACACGGTATTAGAAAATTACGTGCCTCTAATTATTCCAGAGAATTTATAGTTAAGTTTCTAGGAAATTAACAGCAACATTATTTACCCAACTTCTCACTAATATGGAAAAATAATTCCTAAATTATATTATTAGGAGCATGAAAGGAAACCATCTATACCTCCAGAACTAAGTTACATTTGAGTTCTAATTATATTTTCAAGCTTATAACATAGGCAGTTCTGCATCTTCAAATATAGCTATAAAAATAAAAGGAATTGGATCATTCAAATGAAATATGTATTCTAACCTAATTCCACAAGTAAATATATTTAATAAAATATAGTCAATTAATAAAGGCAATGTGTACTTTAAGAAACTAAGCCAGGGGAAGATAAACTGTGAAAACAAGCAAACCATAAAATACAAAGAAAATCTATTAAAAGTGATTTGGGAAGAAGTCTACTGCTATCATTCCTGGAGCTCATCAGGCACTGCTTTATAAGAATCCCTGAATTATGTTATAACTGGGTTAGTTTATAGTAGTAAAAGCTACAACAGAGGCAATAGAATCAGGTTGCTTTCTAAAAAGAAAAAATGTGAAATACTAAATGACAAATTAGAAATTAAAGACTGCAAAAATATAAAAGTAAGTGATAAAATCACTACAATCCAATGTAACTAAATAGAGGTTTGGTGCTTTTAGTTTTCTTTTTTTGGAACGAAATTTAGTTAAACAATAACTGTTAACATTTGTATAAAAAAATTAGTTTTCTTAAAGAAAGAATAGATTAGCTAACAGAGCAGAAAAAGGGAGAAGAAGCGAATGTAACTCAAGCATATGTTAGTCCTTCGTGTGGCAAAGAGATGAAGGGAACATTAAGCAAGACTCTCCCAAGAAAATTCACATTACAAGTCAGAGTTTTTGGCCATTGTGTTCTAGATAATAAAACATGCTTTGGTTTCAGACAAAACACTTCCAAGTTTTAATTATTATTGTAACAAACTAAAGATAAGTGAGTTCCCCGAATATCAGGCATGGTTATATTCAAATGTAAGCACTTAAATCCATTCATGAGCTAACTATAAACATCTGAAGTAGCTGCTGTTTGAAATTATCTGTGCAGCTGAGAACACAGGTAATCAAGAGTTGACTACATATACTCTTCTGTGCCCTCCCTTTGTTCAAATGAACTGAACAATCAACAGCAGCTTAGACCACTTAGTCATGAAGAGTCTTCTCTGGTAACCCAAGAAATGTAAGGCAGAGATCATCAGCAAGGGTGAAGTGATATTATATTATTATTACTATCATTATCATTTCATTATCATTACAAAGTGAAAACTAGGGGAGAAATTCTACCAGGATAATAACTCTACCAGGTTAGAAATACACAGTAAGTAATTATTCAGCATTAAGCTACTCGTTTTAATCTTTCTATTGAATTAATGAAGTGATAAAAATTAACCATAAAAATGGCCTCAGTTAGCCTAAAGGCTTATGCCAAAATGTGTTCATAAAGTTATTCAATAATTAGTTTATATAAGGTGAGTAGACATGAGTGATAACATTGTTTCAGCTAATATGTACATGAAAATAAGTCAAGTATAGTAAGAATCAAAGCAATCATAAAAATACTGCTAGAAAGTGCTTTTAAATACAACAGGTTTTTTGACCCTTAACACCACCTCATAAGGTAGCTATTATTATCATCACCATTTTACAGATGATGAAACAGACAGAAAGGACATATGGTTTATCTAAAATCACACAACCAGAACTTAAACCCTAATTTCAAACCCGTTTCCCTTTCCACTTCAAAACCACTGATTTTTCTACATTGATATTCTGAGAATAAATTTTTTATTAGCACCAAAGCAATAAGATGCTTATTTTTACAACCTGAAATCCCAGTTTGTGACCCCATACACTGGAGAACTGGAGGAAGGGAGAAGGGGTGTCTGTGTGTGTGTGTGTGTGTTTTGGGTGGATAGGTGTATCTAGTATGTGTATGTATATATAGATCCAAATGCATTTCCCAATTTGAACATAACATAAACAATGGTTACAAACTCACTGCATATCTGAACGTTTTATGGGGGGAAAAGGAGCATTATATAAAAATCAAAACAAAACACCTGCATTTTCCCCAATCACTCCACTTATTCCCTTCTCATTATTTTCCATCATTGGTTCTACCACAGTTGATCTACATCTGGGGGTGATTTTTTAAACATCTATCTTCTATTAAAAAATAAGCAACTTGAAATGCCTTTTTAAAAGTATACTTATTTAGGCTCACAAAATCCATGTTGTAAAGAATCAAAATGATCAATTGCCAAATTTTACAGATAAGGAAGCTGAAAGCCCAAAGGGGAAAGTGACATGCCTGATATGACATAGTTAATTAGTTAGTGGCAGAACTAGGACTAGAAACTAGAAGCCTTGATTCTCGGTTCACAACCCCTTCTTCTATAACATGCCACCACTAAAAAATCAAGTGAAATAATCTACTTTAAATCTCTTTTGGAAGAGTGTTGATATCAGTAATCATTTTCCTCAATTCACTTAAGCAACATTGATTCTTTATTTGTTTTAGCACATTTTCAATTCCCCAAATCTATCATATAATCTAACAAATGACAGAAGCAATCATTAGGAAAATATTTTAAGAAACAGACTTTATTCAATGATGCTAAGAATTTTACTCTGTGACCTCTGCAAGTGAGTTTCATATGCCCTGGTTTAAGAAGGTTAATCATAGTTCAAATGACACTTTTTTAGAAATAGCAAATCAGGATATTTTATAAGGAAAAGTGTTACATGGACTTTGAAAGATTTCAGAGTCCACCATTTACCAAATTTAACAACTGAAATCTTAAGGGCCACAAGAATCTTTGCATTTCATTGGCCCATATATTTGAAAACCTGAGTGCCTATATATGTGTGTGTGTGTGTAAAATTTTTTAAATCAGGGTCGCTTAAAATTTTTTAAATCAGGACAATAGAAATGTAGGTAGGTAGAAAAATTTAACAGTCAAAACGTAGAAGTTGAGGTCAGATAAAGCATATACATATATACTTACTGAGAGATTTTTAGTATTATAAAGAATAACAGAGGAATATAGACAAAGAAAGAAATGAAGATTCAAAAATACTATGATATTCATTTTGCTTATCATTTGCAAGGTATTTAATAAGAGCTAGTAGAGTGCATAAAAATACTTTATTACCTATGAAGTTGTATAGTGGAAGACGATTGGACTGTAAGTCAGGAGACCTGGGTTCTAGTTTCAGTTTTGCCACCTTGTACAAGCATTTCCCTGGACCTCCATTTCCCAACCTATAAAATGAGGGGGTTGGACTAGGTAATCTATAAGGACAACTTCTAGTTGTGGACTGCAGTTTTAGAAATGCTCCTTGAGTGCAACATTAATTAATGAAGTTTATTCAATTTTGTCTCTACCTATAAAGATCATTATATCTTTGTAGCATGAAAAAGAAAACGTTTATGTCACTGAGAACTATGCATATATGCATATTGTATATATACACATACATATACTCATTGTGTTGATATTCTATGTTAATATACAACCCAGCGTTAACTTTTTAGATGTGCTATTTAGTGAAGTTTGAGAGCAAACTGCACTGATTTAAAAAATAGATTTATTTTACAATATATGACATTATAAATAATGTCAGTTTGACCAGAAAAATCACAAATTCCCAAAATATATTTTTATCTATATTTATATTTACTAAAAGCAGAATACATACATACATTATTCTGCAAATAAGAAACTATAACATTTAACTTTTTGACTTACTATAGTTTTTATATAAATTCAGTGAGTTTTATTTGTATATTTTAATAATAAAGCAGACTGAGGTAGCAGTACAGTACAGTGTTCAAGAACATGGGTTCTGGAGCCAGACTGCCTCGTTTTAAATGTCAACTCTACCACTTCTAGGGCTGTAACCTTGCAATTAGTGTGCTCTTTTGTAAAAGTGGACTAGTAGTAGGTCACTGTGTAGATCAAGTGAGTTAACACAAGTGACACACTTAGAACAGTGCCTTCATGTAGTAAGCACTCAAAAAATGTTTGCCATTTTGGTTATATAATGACTATATTAAAATTCATTTTAGAATCTAACCTAACAATGAAGACAAAAAGTTACATAATACAGAAATATTGTGATTTATTTCATTCCAAATATTTAATAAGTTTCTATAATTACACACAGACACATTAACTATAAAATGTCCCTTTATGCCTACCTTCTGAAAGTTGAAAATTCAAGCAAGGTAGAGACAATCAGGCTCTCCACTAACATAGTCCAGACTTCTCAACTTACATAGCACTTCATGATATTGCTCTCGTTGCCATCTAGCCTCATCTCTCACTTTTACCTCCCCAAATTAACAACCACCCATCCCCAACTACAAATATGCACACACACACACAACTACTCTTACAGAAAACATGAAATTCCCCAGAAAAGTCCTTTCTTTCTCATGCTTCTGGGTCTTCATGCATGCTATTCTCGTTGCCTAGAATATTCTTCCTCCCATCTTTTCAACTGTAGTACCATTTTAAAACTGAAAAACTAGAAATAAACTAAATGTTTATCCTTAGAGGAATGGATAAACAAACTATTGTTCATTGATAGCTAGGAATATTATGCAGACAGCCCTTAAGAAAATTTAAAGAACTCATTCAACAAATATTTATTGTAATTCTATGTACTGGGCACAGGCCTAGATTCTGGGGGTTTGTGAACAAAACAGACAAAAATTTTATGCTCAACAATGAAACAAATCTATATTAAGTTTTTTTTTTTAAGAAAGCAAGTTATAGAAAGTTTTATAGAAACAATCCCATTTTTATAAAAGCTAAACAAATATGTATAAATATGCTTTGCATACACAATAGATTATCAACAGTGGTTATCTGTGGAATGAGCAATAAGGCTAACTGGGGCAGAATAAGGATAGAATTTTATGTTCTTTTTTATATACTTCAATATACTTAATTAAATTTGTTACAATGATACTATACAATTCTTGCAATTATTAAGAATAAAACATCTCTTGCCTAATGTTAGGCCATTATTACATTCTTTCTTCCCAACATACACAAAAAAATTGTTTATACTGAAGGTCACTTAAAGAAATCTAAGAGAATAAAATTTCAGGTTAACAAGATATTTTAAAAAATTAAGTTTCTTCTATTTAATGTTTTAAATAATCATGTATACATTGTAGAAGGTTGTGTCATCTATATATTACAAGCTGTTAATGAGTTTTCCTCCAATCCTGATGCTGTGTTTTTCTTCATATAGTACAGCTTCTTGGATTATTTTCTCAGTGTACAGGTTGAATAAGTATGGTGAAAGAATACAACCCTGACACGCATTTTTCCTGATTTTAAACCACCCAGTATCCCCTTGTTCTGTTCGAAGAGCTGCCTCTTGGTCTATGTACAGGTTCTGCATGAGCACAGTAAAGTGTTCCTCATGAGCACAATCAAGTGTTTCGCAGGAGCACATTAAGCATCAGATTGGAGGAAGATTCTTTGACAACCTGCAATATGCAGATGACACAACCTTCCTTGCAGAAACTGAAGAGGAACTGAAGCATTTACTAATGAAGATCAAAGACTACAGCTGTAAGTATGGATTAGACATTAACATAAAGAAAACAAAAATCCTCACAACTTGACCAATAAGCAACATCATGATAAAGGGAGAAAAGACTGATGTTGTCAAGGATTTCATTTACTTGGATCCACAATCAACACCCGTGGAAGCAGCAGTTAAGAAATCAAAAGACACATTACATTGGGCAAATCTGCTGCAAAAAAACTCTTTAAAGTGTTAAAAAGTGAAGATGTCACCCTAAAGACTAAGGGGCGCCTGACCCAAGCCACGGTATTTTCAATCACCTCACACTCATGTGAAAGTTGGACAATGAATAAGGAAGACCGAAGAAGAATTGATGCCTTTGAATTATGGTGTTGGCAAAGAATATGGAATATACCATGGACTGCCAGAAGAATGAACAAATTGGTCTTGGAAGAAGTACAGCCAGAATACTCCTTAGAAGTGAGGACGGCAAGATTTCGTCTCACATACTTTAGACATACTATCAGGAGGACCAGTCCCTGCAGAAGAACATTATGCTTGGTAAAGTAGAGGGTCAGCGAAAAAGAGGAAGCCCCTCAGTGAGAAGGTTTGACACAGTGGCTGCAACAACGGGCTCAAACATAGTAATGATTGTGAGGATGGCTCAGAACTGGGTAGTATTTCACTGTCTTGTACATAGGGTCACTATGAATCAGAACTAACTTGACAGCACCTAACAACACCACCACCACATTGTAGAAGATCCCAAGATATATAAACATTTAACTTTCTGGAAAGATAATACCTATTCTCTTCACCAGCTTTAAGTGTATCTATCATTTGACTTACATACATTCAACTCTAAAAGCATTCCGGACACTATCGAGGACTACTTATAATACATTTATATACGTAAATTATATGCATAAATCTACTTTTGTAATATAACTATGGTCTTTTTTGCCTTTTTTGCTGTATTGACATTTGCACTAACATTGCAAAAGCAATGACTGGTAAAACTGCTGGTAGCTGAGCACTAATCAAGGCAGTGGCACCAAACTGTACTAGTGATTACTGAAGTCTTTGTGACTGTGCACTTGCAGCTGAAATAAATCCCAGTTCTTGATAAAGCAATAAAAATATTAATTTTATTAAATCTCCACCTTGTGTACATTTTATGAAATAATATGTATAACTGAATACGAAGTACATATAAAACATTCCTGCTGCATAGCGATGTCCAATGGTTGTCTTAAGGAAAAGTACTTATGCAATTCTGTAAGATCTGATCGAGTCCTTTTTTCCATAGAACACTATTTTTACTTGAAAGAATGACAGACAAAGAATGCTTATTTAGACAATATTCATTGGATTTTTAACAGACGTTTTCTCAAAAACAACATAAAGTGAGGCTTTCACTTTGAGGAAAACAGTTGAATGTATTTGGTCTCATTAATAAAATTTGAGCTTTCAAATTGACAAGTGTGATATTAATGGATATGATTTTTGATACTGTATCATAAAATGTGTCAACATTTGAAAGTTATACATAACTCAGTGATCTAACATTTTCCAAATGACCGATATGTAATGTTACAAAATCACGCATTGGTAAAAGATCCATTCTAAGTGCAAGCTAGACCAATGGATTTTAAAATTGATTGTGGTGATGGTTGCACAACTCTGTGAGTATACTAAAAATCACTGATTTGTACATTTTAAGTGTATTAATTATATGATATGTGAATTAGATCTCAATAAAACTGTTACTCAAAGAAATTAAATGAAGAACATAAGCAAAGATGCCTAGTGAAATGCTTGACACATACTAGAAACTTAGTAAGTGCTAGAGTCCCTTTCTTTGTCTTGAAAAGAATTGATGTGTCCTTCAAAACTCAATGATAATAAACCTAAGACACCTATTTCTCAAAGGTTTGAGCAGATTTTGTTAGGCTGTAGGAATTTTTTTACACTAATCATCAGTCAACAAACAGTAAAATATAACCCCAAAAGAAGTTTATATTTCCTTATCTACCTATTCTTATTGATATTATAGAAACTGCTCCTTTTTGAGAATTTCTGTGAAATACAAATGAAAAAGCCAGGATGGATCTTCTGAAATTGCTTATAGTTAATTTAATATTAACTGAATTTTAAAATCTGATTTAAATTTTGGTGCTTCAAATGAGACTTCCTAGTGTGTAGTATGTTTAAGAAAAAAGCAGAAAAATTTTGTACATGAGGCACATACTGCTTAGTGGATGATTTACTGATAACATCCTGCAGTTAAATTACTATTTATGATTTTTTTTAAAAAGTAATCTTTATCTCATAGTTCCTCTTTCTGTTAAAGAATAAAGTTATATTATACAATAAAGTTTTCAGTCTTACAGATCCATTATTTCTAAAACTTACTTTCAAAAAAATCCAATTTTGGTTATATGAGCAATATATATTTCAAGAGTAATCATACTAGTGGGCAAGACACATTCTAGAACTATTGACCTTATTGCCAATGAAAGGAAAACTATAATCTTGTTTTCTTAGTCTTATTTTTATGAAATAAAATAAATATTTTATAAAATAAAATATGAAAATAGGAACTTTTCATATCTGAGTTTCAAAATTTATATCTGCCTATTAGCATAAGTGGGCAGACAGAGTTTGTGGATATGGAGGTATAAACTAACTAGAATTCCCATTAGGGAGCAGTTGCATACTAGGCAAGTGAAGTCAAGGAGAGGAGATAGAAGAATAAAAGCAACTTTTATTTTTCTGTAACTCTCAAAGTCTTCTTATACATCTCGATACCGCTCCGCATTTATTCAATGACTCATTCAATAAATATTTATTAAGTATCCACCTTTGACCAGGCGGTGAAGCCACGAACATACTGTTTTCATGCAACTTACCTTCTAATGGGGAAATCCAGACAATAAACAAAAGAAATAACCAGATTTTAAAATCTGCATTACCCATTGCTGTTGCATCCATTCCTACTCATAGCAACCCTATAGGACAGAGTAGAATGCCCCATAAGATTTCCAAGGAGCGACTGGTGCATTCGAACTGCTGACCTTTGGGTTAGCAGCCAAATGCTTAACCACTGCACCACCAGGGCGCCAAAACGTGCATTAAGAGATAGTAAATGCTATGGAGAAAATAAAGCTGAGTAGGTGGAAGGCGTTCCAGGGGTGGTTAAAGTAGATCTCTCTGAGGACATGACATTTGAGCAAGCACTCGAAGGAGCTGAAAAAATGAGTCATGAGAATATTTAGGAGTAGAGCATCCCAAGAAGAATAAACAACACACTGCAAATGTCCTGAGGGAGGAGCGGGGGGAATTCAACAGTATTTCAGTTGATTCTTCTTTAGCATCCTCTAAAGCTTGTGATTAAGAAAATTATAAGTATCTGTATGTGCTCTTACAGACTGTGGGTTGCTTATAGGTAAGGATCATCTCTTGGTCATCTCTGTATTCCAATGCCTAGCATATAATAGCCTCTCAAGAAATGTCTGCCAGATGAGTGGAGTTAATGAAAATATACATGAATGAAAATAGGGTTGGAATTTGTAGGATGTCCCCAAGGTGCTATATAAAATGCCACATTAATGAGGGGATTTTTGTTTTTGTAAAAAGAACCTCCTCCAACTGACAATCTGAAGACTTGGATATCTTCAGTCATCCTGTGACAGGAAGTCAAGAAGAGGCCAAAGGTAACACTTTAAACAAAGGAAGCTTAGGCAATTTTGAAAGCTTTTGTTGGTGAAGCAAAGAGCAAGCACCATGGATAGTCTAAGAAAAGTTGGTTCTAATAAGCACCCAAAAATCCGTTGCCGTGGAGTCAATTCCGAATCATAGCAATCCTGTAGGACAGAGTAGAACTGTTCCATAGGATTTCCAAGGCTGTAACCTTTACAGAAGCAGACTACCACATCTTCCTCCTGCGGAGTGGGTTCGAACCGACAACCTTTCTGTTAGCAACCAAGTGGTTAACCACTGCACCACCAGGATTCTAATACCAGGTGATAACAAATCACATATATCTGATTGTTTCCTGTGCCTCTGAGGTAGAACCTACTTAGAAAAAAAAAAAAACTTACTATACACTTATTATAGTGTTTATCATTCCAATAAATGTTTTTTATATTATTACTACATATAGGTTTATAAGAAAAAAATCTATGGTGTTGTTTTACATGTTTTCAGTTATATAAATTTTATCATATACTGTATATATCATTTTATCTTTCTTTTTTCATTTAATATCATGTTTTTAAATTTATACAGGTTGAGGTATATAGCTCTAGTTTAATAATTTTGACTGATTCTTTATTTTGACTACTATTACAAACAATGCTACAGTGAGAATTCTTTGTACGTGTGTAAGAGTTTCTTTAAGATATAAAAGTTGGATTGCTAGTCCATGGAGTATGCGCATCTTCAGCTTGGCTAGATATAGCTAACCTGTTCTCAGAGTCACTGTATAAATTTGTACTCCCACGAGTAGTTTATGAGAGTCCCAAGTCCTCCCACTTAATTTTTGCCAATCTGATGGCTGCAGAATAAATAGTATCTTATTGTTTTAATTTGAATTTCCCTGAAGTAAAGTCGAGCATCTTTTCAACTCCTGGGAACTGCCTATTTAATTTTGTGACTTGCCTATTCTGTGAATTACCTATTTAATTCTGAGGCAGTTTAAACAAGCTACGTTTATCATGTGTATTTTTTTAAAAAAATTTTTCATTGTACTTTAGATGGTTTAGCGAGCAAACTAGTTTCTCATTAAACAATACACATATTGTTTTGTGACACTGGTTGCCAACCCCACGACAAGTCAACACTCTCCCCTTCTCGACCTTGGGTTCCCCATTACCAGTTTTCCTGTCCCCTCCTGCCTTCTTGTCCTTGCTCCTGGGCTGGTGTGCCCATCTAGTCTCGGTTTGTTTTATGGGCCTGTCTAATCTTCAGTTGAAGGGTGAACCTCAGGAGTGACTTTATTACTGAGCAATAAGGGTGTCCGGGGGTCTTGTGTATTTTGGTCCCACAACTTCAATGGCCAGGTCTCTTAGAGAATCTTCATGCCAAAGCCAAGAGCAGTACCTCTGAGCAAAGGAATTTGGATTTTCCTTCTAGAAGCCACACAATTTAGTGGTGGTGGCTCCCGGGGATCCTGAGATCACTTTTGTTAAAATTTTCCTCTTGTCTTAGTCCTGTGAGTTCTGTGGCTGTGATTAGTTTGATTCAGAGGTTAGTTTGACCTCAGATCTAGAATAAGTGACTCAAAGGCAGCACATGGAGCAGGGTCTTAGGAAGATACCAGAGTGCTAAAAGTTTTCTCAATTTTATGCCCAGAAGGCCTGGCTGGCATGAGTGTCAGAAAAAAATGTTAGATACTGACTTATAAATGCAAATGATTCTCCTTCTCTGAGAATTTTATTTACTCTGAAGGAAAAAACTATTATTTTACTCACTTCCTTTTTTGCATTTTCTTTAGCATGTCTAATCTCTCTGTGTATCTTTCCTGCCTTTCCCTGTGTATGTTGTTGTCTCTCCCTCACGCATACTTAAACACGTAAAATGTGTGTTAAACACAATAAAAAATGCACACATAAAGATGTGTATTAAATACAATGAAAAATAGCACTCAGAACAAGAGCTGCCTTGCTGACAGTTTGATGAAGGTAAGATAGAGGGATCAACTTTCCCATCAGCCATCAGTGGAGATGAGAAAATTTCAAGTAACTCACGAAAGCCAATATGCTTCACCAAGCACAGAGTATGCATGTGAGGAAAATAGGTTTTAATATAATTTCAGCAGTTCTATATATGATATGATTTATTCCAACAGGGTTCTAATAGAACTTCCTCCATGGAAAAAAAAAAAAAAAGTCTGTATTTATTGCAACAATATACAAATAAGTAAAAAAAAAAAAAATTATGAACATCAATCTCAAAACTAACTTCACATAATAAAATTCCTCCATCAAAATCCAGTTTTCAGAAACTTCACAAAATTTGACATAATATTATCATTTGGCTCTTTAAAGTACACTGGCATAAAGAGTTGTCTTGTAATAGATACTTGTGAATACTACATTTTTACAGTATTAGAACTTCCCAAAAGGCTTAACCCTTTATGATTATTATAATATAGAACAGCACTGTCCAATAGAACTATGGTAATGGACACGTTCCATATTTTTGCTGTCCAGTATGGAAAACTACTGGCTGTATGTGGTTAATAAACGCTAGAAATGTATTGTGGCTGAGAAACTGGATTCTAATTTTAGTCAATTTTAATTAATTTGAATTTAAATAGCCCTATGTCACTACCCGTTGCCTTCGAGTCGATTCCAACTCATAGCAACCCTATAGGACAGAGTAGAATGGCCCCATAGGGTTTCCATATTGGACAGCATAGACTAAATAATCTAGAAAAACTTGCTTCTATATAGCCATAAACTTTGGTCTCTTACTGTACTAAACGTATAGACAAGACCGGACAGTCTCTGCTCTAGAATCAGAGGTGATAACACTTTCTGAAGTAACATTTATTGTGACCTATTTCTCTCCCCCTATCAGCACAGCTCTTGGCTGCTAACCAAAAGGTTGGTGGTTCGAACCCACCAGCCACTCTGCGGCAGAAAGATGTGGCAGTTTGCTTCTGTAAAGATGTACAGCCTTGGAAACCCCGTGGGGCAGTTCTACTCTGTCCTATAGGGTTGCTGTGAGTCGGCATTGACTCAATGGCAACTGGTTTGGTTTTTTTGACTTTGGTATCTGTGCTGAATTCCTTTATGTTCTTCATTCTCCTAACTTTTGATCTTGGACATCTCTGCTTGATCCCCTGGGGTGACTCAGCTACTTAAATAACCATTATCCTCCTACTCCTAAATTCTAATTTTCCACAAGGTGATCCAGTATTTATAGCCAGTATTCATGACTTCAGCCTGACTTAAGGTATCTGTCTATTCTATGGTTCTAAGTACACTCCTGTTTATGATTTCTCCTGGCTGTCCCCTTAAAACTGGACCTTTTTGAATGGAAGCTGTTTAACAGAATTTAGTGACTAATCCCCAAAATAACTGAGTGCTCTGTACACCCCCAAATTCAAAACACTTATCATGCCATGAAGGAGCCTTGGTGGCACAGAGGTAAAGTGCTCAGTTGCTAACCAAAAAGTCGGCAGTTCGAACTCACCAGCCGCTGCTTGGGGGAAAGATGTGGCAGTCTGCTTCCATAAAGATTACAGCCTTGAAAACCCTATGGGGGCAGTTCTACTCTGTCCCATAGGGTTGCTGAGTCTGAATCGACTTGACGGCAATGGGTTTGGTTTTGGTTTATCATTTCATGAGTATCAGTTATTTCATTTTCCTGATGAGAAAAGGAGAACAAAGCTAATTTCTAAAATATCTTTAAGGATATAACAGAAAGACTTTGAGACATGAATGGAAAGACTTTGAGACAATCAAGTGATTAACAGATTCCAGTGTAAGATATGGACTATGGACATAGTAGGAAGGGGTCATTGTAACAGAGATGACAATCTTAACTATTTCTCCTGGTTTTAATATAATAATTAACCACAGTACCATTTTTTATTAAAATTCTATTCATGGTTCATAAGTTTGTGCAGTAAACACAGAAATATGTGCCACTATGCTAGAAATTTAAGGACCCCAGTAGTCTAGCTATTGTCCAGAGTTTCCAAAGTTTGTATTCTACAATTATTATGATATATCCAGGCACCTGTCAGCTGCCTAATAGCCAGAGGTGATTCCCTGTTGAATTGTAGATCAGATTTATTCCAAAAAACAAAAATTATCTAATGTAATCCTTGACAACAAATTGGAAAATCCAAGGCACAATGAAGGAAAAGTAAGATCCTTAAAACTGAAGAAATTAAATTAATAAAAAAGGAAAAAAGCACAGTGTCAGAAATTGAAAAAATATGTAGATATTAAAAAATAAAAAAGATTCCACAATTCTTAAAAAAAAGTAAACTTCACAGTTTAGAGTATGATGTAGTCTCATACAGAGGATGAGATGATAATCACTGTTTTTACTATTTGGTTTTGTTTTGTGCTTTTCAGCTCAAAGAGTAGTATGGTAGATTTAGGGAATGCACAAGGAAATGTGTCCCAATAACCACTGGAGTAGGTGTTAGCATGTTTTATTGGAAATAGCATGAGCTTTAGCATCATATAGTCCTTGATTCAAATTCTGGCTTGGCTGTTAGTATCTTGATGACTTGGACATGTTATTTAATTTTCCTGAGCCTTAGTTCCCTCCTTTGTAAAAGGAAGATAATGATGTCCACCTCATGGTATTGGCTTGAGGATTAAGTGAGCTAAAACATACAAAAAACACTGTGACACAAAGTATTTGCCCAATAACTGTTAGTCCTTGGTTTTGACAGCACCCTCCTCTCTTGCTTCTCTGGAGGTCTTTAAAAACAGGAATTTCTCATGTCTGACTGGTAGAAAACATGAAATATTGTAAGCTCCATATAGCCTAACACAATGATGGGCAAATAATAAGCACTCCAAAAAGATTTGTGGATTGACTGAGATTTTATAAATGCATTCCTTCTTGAAGGTAGAGGGATGGATGAGATCAATTCTAAAGATCTCTTCCTGGTTCTGAGATTAACATTCCAGTAAGAAAGCTTTTCTCCATGTCAACCACAATAAGAATCAGTTTGTCATGAGGGAGGGGAAAGGAATTTTTTTTCTGGTCCTACTTCCAGTTTTCTTTATGGAATACAATACAGAGCATCTCCTCAGAGCCCCTCCTGCAATCTTAAGCAAACTCTCCTTTTTAGACTGAAAGAAGTCATAACTATTTCCTCCAGTAGTTCATCTGAATTTATTCATCACTTCTTGCTCATTTGTTCTTCATCACTTATTCTGATTCCATCTCAGACGAGCTTTTGTAAATAATTAAAACATGGTCCACGTATAGAACACCACATCAGGTAGTAGTGATCCTCTTTTCCTCTTCCTAACACCAAAACTGAACAGTGTGCAGAGACTTGGAACAAGTAACAATTATCCAGCATCTATTTGGGAGGGCAACCCTAAACCATGATAACCATAGTGGAGAAATACACAGTTAACTGTGAGGGTTAGAGAACACCCATCATGCTTCGAGGCAAATGCCTATTAGCACTAAACCATGGCTGGAAAAATAAAAGAGCTCCTTTCAGTAACCAGTTAACAAGAAATCCAGGAATCTCAATGGATGTGAAAGCCTGTGTTTAAGCAAAACCACAGCATGATCGTGCCCATTTCATTTTCTTTAGCTTTCTTAATAAACTTCTATTTATGCTCCCTTGATGTTCCCAACTTAAAACTCCAGGGTCCCAGTAGGTTTTCCCATATGTCAGCATGGAAAAAAAGTCTCGTTATATAGACTTATGTAAAGCACTCTTTGTATACTTCGCTGTCTCCTGAAATGTTGCAACCTGAGCACAACAGCTGCATATTTGAACAGTAGAGGTGGTTTTACTACCTTGAGTAAAAATATGTTCCTGGGTCCAGATAAAACCAAAGTTTCTTAATAAACAGCTATATAAGCTGGAAACTGCCATAGCTGAATTTCAAAGTAGTGAAAACCAACCTGTTTATAATATGGTCAGAGATATATATCAATGTACTTCCAAGTTAAAAAAAAAAAAATTAACATCTTTATTTAAGAAGGATGATTAAGAGCCAGTTTAGAAATGTTTTACATTTCTAAAGATCTGTAGATTTCTTCTGCAGTCACTCTCCAATAAATGAACACACACTTTCTAACAAACCTTATAAAGCAGAATGCTCCCAGTAGAAAACTGACATTTTCTCCAATAATCCCTACTTCTGAGTTTATTTGAAATGTATGGTCAAAGACAGGAGCCATGTACACATGTATGGTTTTGATTCCATCTATACTCCTGCCCTAATTCTTGTGGCTTGGACCCATTCCAAATGCTCTGCCTAACACTGTGGTTTGCATTTGAGATCCCTTCTCCTGATTCATTCCATTCCCCTGATTGACAAACAGATTTAGATATGAAAACAAACAGTTACCTGCCTATAATTGGTTTCTAACAGCTGCACTCTTGTTGCTCTTCTGAAGCATGGTGAGTGTGCCTCCTAGATAAACTTCCTGTTCAGTTTTTTTGTTTGTTTTAATATTTGGAGGATCTTTACTGTTCATCAAAATACTCAGTAACTTTGGTGTACATACAATCTATACATTTTATAAACTGAACTTTATAATCTGATTTTTTTACCTTCCACAAATTAAATTTAAATAAGCACACACTAGATTTATTATTATTATTATAGTCAAAGAATTTTGAACACAGATAAAGTACAGAAAATAGTATAAGGAACTCTATGTATCCAATGTCAATAACTAGCCACCCATGGCTAGTCCTGCCCTATCTACTTCTTCACTTTCTTATATTTAAACAAATGCTAGCATATAATTTTATCAATAAATATTTGTATCTCTAAAAGATAAGAACTCTTTAAACTGATGTGCCTTTTAATTGAATGTGGAATAGTCTTCAAAGGAAAAGGTAAATTTTTTTTACTGATTTAATATGAAGCGTAATACTTTGTAGATTAAAATGTTAGAAGTAGTAATCTATTATTATTATTATATTCTTAGTAGTTTGTCTCAGTGTCAATTGAATTAGATGAAGTATATAAAATTAGTTATAATACAAGCTACTACTTACATACTACAAACAATTGTAACTCCTTCTGCACATCAGAATGAGAGACTGGGACTTAGCATTTTAAAATTCCTGTGGAAATCAAATGTATTTTAAGTATCAGCTCTGATTATTTAATCAGACAACTTGCATTTTGCCCAGGCTAATTTTGAAGGCTGATAATATTTTACTCATAAAAATAATTGTGCACCTGTTGTGATGGACGCCTAGTTAAACAAATGTTAATAGGAATGTAACTCTTTGCTTTAAGCATAGAACACAGGTTTCTCATTACTATTATGTGAAGAAACACATTTTTAAAGCCGTGGCATAGATCTCATTTTAAACCTCCTCTCTTCCATAGCCCTAGAGAAATCTTGAAGACTCTTATTAAAACATGTATGACGAATAGTTGCACATTAACTTGAAAGGGAACTAACCACGATGATGTCTACTGAACAAAATGGATGTGAAGTCTCTTCTTCCCATTTAATACCTGTGTTCTTCTGCTTTATTCTAGTCCCTGACCAAACCATTTTAATGATATTGAATCATTTCTGTGAAACATGTGTACTTTTCTTACCACCTTATGATCAAAGGAGAAAATAAAAAGTGGGCCTACAAAAGCTGTACCCCTCTTGCACTCTTCTTATTTTCAGACCCTTTCAGCATAAGAGATCTTTTTCAGTACCCAAATTCTCTGGACTTTAAAAAATACTAGGCACTCACAGAAGAGACAGACTCAGACCTTTTCTCTGTAGCTTCTGTTATTTCGTACAGATTTTCTAAGAGCTACCAACTTGTGTCTATTCAATCCATTTCCAGGTGCAATCAACTCCAAAGTACTGAAGAGAGGCTTGAGGGGAAAAAAAATGATTTGTCTGAAGTAAAACTACCTAAATCCTGAGCTCAGTTATACACATCTCTCATTGGCCTCTGTAAGATGGTAGCCTTGCAGTTGGCCCAGCCTCATTAAGGTTATATTTAAAATGTAATCTTATTTAAAATACCCTAACTTTGGAACCCTATCCTTTACAATTCAGGTTGATTCCAATTTTATCTTAATTAGTGCAATACAAGTTTCCTACCGGAGTTCAGAAAATGCATGGATTTTTTTAAATGACCTAAATTCTCTGTAGTCTTCTTTTCCAATAGTTTAATGCAGACATTTAGATTGAAGAGGAATCACAAATAAACTGATTAATTGCACAAATTTCCTCAGTGGATTAAATATGCACTCAGTAGTAATTAACCACCAGTAGCAACACATTTAAAAATGTAGAGAATAATGTACAATTTATGCTTATTTCAAAAAGGCATATTCATAAAAACACCATTTGGATGAAAATACACGTTTTATTAAGTGGTTAGCCTGGCTTTTTATTTTATTTTTTTGAAATCCAGACAAATAACCTAAATACTAAGTGTGTGGGAGGTCTAGTGCTATAGCCCAGCTCTTAATGTGACATAGACATCCCCTGAGAATTTGGTCAAGAGTTGACTCTAGCCTAAGGAAGTACCCAGAGTATACATCCTAGCACCCAGCCGATGCCTACTAGGCACAGAGTATTCCTGGACCTATAACCAGCACGGAGATGAACTCCTATCCCATGCATTTCTCTTTGAAGAATCAAAACTGAATATAAATATTATTATAAATTTTTAACAATATATATTTATTCAAACAAAAAAGGTTAAAGTGAAATACAGAAAATTATTAATAATGGTTTAAAATTTTTAAACCTTTTGCATATTATTTGTGTTTACTAAAAATCTCATGTATTACTTTTAATTATAAGAAAATAAATCCATATATACTCAAATCTCATCTATCACAAACATTGCACACACACAAAAATTGCATCCCAAAAATATGTCTAGAAATGTTACAGGTGAAAAGTTCCATTTTAACATGAAGATCTCTAAGTTTTAGCTACCATTACAATAAAATGCAGGACTAACATTATAGGGAAAATCACTTAATGTTTTAGGTAAGAGAATTTGACCTGTACTTAAATAAGATGATTTAATACTACTACAAGGGTTTGGGAGGCATATGATAGCTATCTATAATAATGAGATGGGAATGAAGTTGAGGAGCGATAGTTTTGACCAGACCTGGCTTACCTGAAAAATGTACTAATTACCAATAAATTGAAAGTTATTTTTGAATGAGCAAACACTGGCATATGAATGCTATTGTAAACTTGACATATGTGATAATACTGATTTCTTGGACCGTTAGAACTACCTCTCAATCTTATATATGTCTAATCATTTCCCATGGAATAATTTGTGCTGAGAGGTAATGAATAGTTCCAGATCACAACCGGTGGCATATAACCAAATAGTCTTGTTCTTATTCCTACTGACAAACTATAGTACTATGTACTGAGGACCTATTTTGTCAGTAACTATCTCATCTTCATAATAACCCTGAAATGCATGTATTATTTTTTCCACTTTATAGGTTAGAAACTGAGAATAAAGTAGGTTAAATAAATTGATCAGTTTACACTATGATTCAAATCCACATCTGATCAACTCTACAAGTACCGGTATGTCATAACTGCATTTCTATGAAAGAAGGCAACTAACTTCTTTAAGCCAGCAATATTATTCAGGGTCTTCATAACACCTTTGGAGTTTTAAACATGAATCGTGTTTTGTACTTATTACTGACAAATTAATTTGTTATCAAGATAATTATATGTTAATCTGAAGTTCTAATCCAGCAGTTCTCAAAGTATGATCCATGGCCCCCTGGGGGTCCCAGAGACTCTTTCAAGGTGTCCCTGAGGTCAGTACTATTTTCTTAATAATACCAAGACATTATCACATTATGGTACTGACATTTGTGCTGATGGTGCAAATAAAATGGCGAGTAAAACTGCTGGTTCCTTAGAATGAATCAAAGGCATTTTATTCTTCACCACCACACATTCACAACAAAACGCATAGAGAAAAATATCCACTTTCACTCAAGAATGTCCTTGATGAAACAATAAAAAGTATTCATTTTATTAAATATTGACTTTTAAGTATACATGTTTTTTAATATTCTGGGTGATGAAATGCGAAGGACTTCTGCTGCATAACTACTAAGTACAATAGTTGTTTCAAGGAAACTTGTGCAATTGTTTGAGTTGCAGGATAAACTTTTTTTTTTCACAGAACACCATTTTTATTTGAAAGAACAACTAACATATGAACTGTCATTATTAGACTTGAATATCTGGCAAGTGAGCCTGTCACTTCACAAAAACAACAGATAGTATTGGTTGCCAAATGATATAATTTCAACTTTCAAGGGAAAATTAGAAATTTGGAAAACTTGTATCCACCATCATGAATGTGACAGCTTCCACATACTACTACTTAAAGACTTTTCTCAAATTCTGTTGAGATTGATGCTGATGTAAATGAACATGATTTCTGATATTGTAAGATGAAATGTGTTGACATAAGGAAGATCTGCATAACTCAGTGAACCAATGTAATCTAAAAGACCAACACATGATAATACAAAACAATGCATGCAGTAAAAGAGTCATTCAAAGTTCAAGTTAGACCAATGGATTTTAATATAACAGTATGAAAACTTCACTGATACAATTTCAAATCTGATATTGCACCTAATGTTTAAGAAAGCACCATTTATGAAATTTGGTGTAGTATCAAAGAAAACATATTCACAACTATTAAAAAAAGGCTGTAAAATACTTCTCACTTTTTCAGCTGTATATCAACAGGGAGCCTGATTTTCTTCATATACTTCTATCAAAACATACCACAACAGATTGAATGTCGAAGCAGATATGATAGTCCAGTTGTCTTCTATTAAGTCAGACATTAAGGTTTACAAAAATGTAAAACAATGTCACTCTTTGCACTAAATTACTTCTGTTTCAGGAAATATACTTATTTTTCATAAAACATGTTTTTATATTAATAAGCAGTGGGCTTAATATTATAACTTTTAAACGGGTTTATAAATTAGTTTAAATTTCTCTTTTAATTTCTAATACAATAAATGTCAACTGATGTTAAGTCACATAAACAAAAGCACTATAGTGTCCTCAATGAATTTTAGGAGTATAAGTTGTTTTTGAAATGAAAATTTTGAGAACTGCTTTTCTAGTCATTTAATTAATGACTATTTGCTGCTTCCAGCACTAAAATGTGCCACGTGTTGTTGCCTACCTGTAGCATTTATTGACTCCCTACTCAATGCCATCCCAAACACTATATATTTTCTCTCTAATCCTCTCAACAAAATTCAAAGGCTAAGTAGGTAACATCATCTACTTTTTTAAATAAATAAACTAGTCCCTTTCACTTTTATTTCAGACTTACTTTTAGTCTTTAAACTGGGTTTTTTTTAATTGAAAAAGCAATACTTACACACGGTAAATTCTATAGTACAAATTCTACAGTTCAAAAGTAATAAATCAGCCCCATCCAATATAGTCAACTTCTGTTAACAGTTTATTAGACATCCATCAAGCAATTTTCTGCGTATATATAATTTTTTACACAAACAAGAGGCTATATATATTCTACTCAGTTTTGCTCTTTTATTAGTTTCAGAGATATTACCCTTATTAAGCTAACCAGTCACTCAGGTAATAGAGAGAAACTAGGCTAAAATTCTCCACATCATTGACCCCATTTCTCCCAACATAATGTAGAGTAAGTAAGACTTAAGTTAATGACCTGGGAGGCACTGTCATTTACATTCACCTTTGCTCATCTCTTTGTTTAGATAAGAGGATGCTACTAAAAATGGGACTAAATTCACCACCCAAAATGTGGTGAAATCAGCATTTCAAGTTATAAGAGACGTTTCATTCAATTTGCTCAAGCACATTTCACTCCCACAGTCCCATTGTTTTCATGTTACCCTATTTTCTCTTATTCTACTACAAGTTACACTCCAATCTACAGGTGTGTATTAATATATGTATGCATGTATATATAATGTTAATGACTATTTTAAATTCTGGATTTGTACACTAATACTGAAATAAAAATGGCTTGTATTCAAAGAAAACTAGACATTTTGACAGAGAATGGTTGCCCCATCAACCTAAATCTAACACACGTCATTAAAGCTCCAGTATATTTTCAATAATTCCACACAGGAGGATTACAGATGTCCTGGTAGCTACCATTTCCTGGTAAGCAATCTGCATGGCTTCCAGGAAATTGTTAATGACCTTCATTTTACTTAAAATCTAGGCTGCAATTAGTAATAGTTTGTCTTCTCCATGCTGGGTATAATGCTTATTTTCATCACAGCAATCAGGAGAAAAAAAAGTGAAACGTCTTGTTTTTGTACTATATCAAAATATATTCTTTTTTATTTAAATATGTCAACAAATATACTAATACATATTTTATGTAATCATAATTGTGTAAGAATACTTTAGATCTTTTCACTTCTAACCAATTTTTGCCTCCTTTTCTACTCAAGCTTACAGCTATTGCTAAAATTAGCCTTCTAAAAATTGAATCAATAGGAATGTTTTATAGTTGGTGACTATTTTTACCTATAAGAATGTTTTATAGTTGAAATTTTCAAAACCAGATAGGATTTTAAAGTCTTATGTTTTTAATTATAATAATTAACTACTTAAAAAAGAAGTTTCAGATTCTTTTTCAATGAATGAAAAATATGATTATGTGGTCAATGTAATAATAACAAAGAACAATTTTAGCCAGTGTTATATTTATAATCAGAAACTGTTATCAAACTTCAGTATTTTCTTTTATGTAAACATTGATTTCAATAATTAGATCCAACTGATCTTTTCCCCAACATATCGATTTCTTTTAATCCCAACAGTTAACAATGATTCTAATGTATCATAATACTTTAGACCTTAATCATATAGTAGGAATTTTTGCCGGTAGCTTTTGTTTGAGTTTTAATTAAGAAGACCTTGTGTCTCCAACCCCAAGTGGGGGGTTGCGGGGGGGGGAGGTTTTAATTGCTTGTATGTATATCATACAGACTTCAAAAGAAGTAAAAGATGTTTATAATAGAGAGTACAAAGGGGAGCTTTGAAATGTCTGCATTCATGCAAAGTGGTATAATTAAAAAACTACGGGTGTTGCTGTGTTATAATGCCTATGTATTTATAAAACTAGCTTTTATACATTTATTGTTAGCAAAAGGAGTCCATGAGTTCTGAAATAATTACTCATTTTTGATTACAAGATGACCAAAGACTATATGAAACGGGCTATGCATGCTATTTTGGAGGAATCTCAAGTTTCCACCTTAGTAATCAACTATGCAATTTAGAGCAGTTACTTTTCTTTTCTGGATACTGGGGTCTTTTTATGGAAAATAAAAATTTCTTTATTCTTAAAACCTATAATTTATTGGCTAACATAAAATGCAAAGCCCCTCTGGCTCTAATTTTTTGAGATTCTATGATTGTAGATATTATTTTGGTTTTATCGTTACACAGATTTATACAGAAAATAGTGACCAACACTCTACTGCATTATTTCATACAAACAGGAAAGTGAGAAAATAACTGTGCACTCAATCTTTTACAAGCTGGTCTCTAAGCAATACAGCATTTGTCTTATAATAATTTAAAATTTTCAAAATACTCGAAATTTAAACATTAATAAATTACTATTTCAACCGTATTTCCTAATGAGACAGCAAGAATCACTAGGTATGTGAACTTTACTGATTTTATTGGAGTTGAAAAGTGAAAGATGATTCACCTCTAAGTATTTCCAGATTTCTGTAAGTCCTCCCAGATGAGGAAATTGCTGTAAATTTGTAAATGGGAATTCAAGAAAAACTCATTTATAAACGAATATGCAAAGTATAAAGGCAACAGCTCTTGGAAAACCACTCTAGTCCTTCTGTGATTGACTACAATAAAAACATCAGTAACTGCACTACTATTCCTAAACCGAATACTCTGTAAAAAAGGCAATGTATGGAATAAGTGATCAGAGTATTTGGAGATAGCTTAGGCCCTTACTATACAAATGAACAAACTCAGAGAGAGAGCTGGTATTTAAGATAGTAACCTATGACACAGAACACTAATTCTATGGGAATGCTGACAGATCTATTCTGACCCTTTGGTGATAACAGCACCGCTTAAGTTAATTCAAGAATAACCTACACTATTTGATCTTCAAAGATCTATTGCGCTCTGAAAAAAACCATGACTTTTGTGCTCCTGTGCTCTCCTCCAAGATTTATGTTTGCAGTCAACACTAAAAACTAAACCAGGCTCTCAGTGGCACACAGTAACAGTATTACAATAAATTCACATGTCTAATACAGTATCTGTGCCAAGCACAATGGTCATATGCTTGTATTATTTGATATAAGACAGTTCCTAATTTTACTTCTCTTAGTAACAACCCTGATGAAGTAATAGGAACTAATGTTTCCAGTCCTTAAAATGAACTATGACAATAACACTTAGGCTCTAGAACCAAAACCCTCAGGTGAATTAGTAGAGTAATTTAAATAAGTAATTATGTTCTGATAGTGGCTTTGAAAAAATTCGGAATCATTTGTAGAATACTGCATTTAGAAATATTTGTTTAATCACTTTTTTTCCTTATCAGGAAGAGCCTGTCATTTCTCCAAGTTTCAGGAGAGTATACCGACAAGCACATCTACCTACCTACATTTACCTAAATGTAAATATTGAAACAATCAATCATAAATGACCTAGGAAAGAAAACATTATTTTCCTTACTTGGTTCATCTCACATAATTTTTTTTTTTTTGGTCTCTCTTATCATCTGTATGTTTGACAAACATAAGCACAGTTTGCGTAACTCAAACAACTAACATTACTGTTTCCCTGGCACACTGCCCAGGGAGACGCCTTCACACCAAGGAGATGCCAGCCACAGCATAGAGGGGCATGTGTGCAAAACAGGGAGGCTGGCTGAGATTCCCTTATATAAACCACAGAGGGTTAGACCCATCTATTGAGACAGGGGATGAAATCTGGATGCTGTAGACATAATTTAGTATATCACCATTGCACTTGGAAATGTCTCATAACTATCCTGGCATCCTCACTCCCTTGATATAACTCAAACAAATAGATAAATAAACAAATGGGTTATGGACCCTACCAGTACTTCCTGTCTTATCTTGTATTCTACCATATTACCATCCCTCTCTCTCTCATTCTGGTACAGAACAAGATAAACATTCTTGCTTTGCCATACTGCCTCACTTACATAGAAATGGGTAAAAGTGGAGCTATGTTGGTTGTGTGTTGTGGAGAGAGGAACAGCTTAGAATCTATCTTCCCCTTGCTCCCACTGCAGATTTCTAAGGCTCTGAAGAAGAATTTGAGAACTAACTGTACTGTACCAGAGGCTTTAGAGACCAGGATTCACACCCTACCTCCACAACTTTCTGAGTGACCTCAAACAAGTCATTTAATTTTTCTCAGCCTCATTCTACCCATTTATGAAGTAATATTTTCCTCACTGGGACTGTTATAGGGATCAAATATAATACTGCATGTTTTGTTATTTTGCTTACTTTGTAAACAATAAAGCAGCTTACTATATTATTTATTGACAAGAAATAGACAATATTTTGAAGATCAGTTTATAATTAAGAAAATATAATGAAGACTAGTATTAATTTGGAAGCACCTTAGGAGGTCATAAGGGTAACAATTAACTAGAGTAGGAATGCCCTATACGTCTCTGTTTAAAATTTCCCACAGTGAAATTTCCATTCATTTTTTAATTAATTAATCCATTCACCCATCTATTCATTCATTCAACAAATATTTATTGAAAACCTATTATATTTGAAGCACTCTATCTCAATGAAATCCAATTATATCAATGTCCAACAGCCATAACTGTTCCTAAGTTCTTTTGCATACTGAAAACAACTTCTCTACACTCTAGACCCCTAAAATAACACACAACAAATTTTACCCTTGTCCAGCCAACAAAATTTCAAACCATCTACCACATCTCCCTAGGTCCTCAAGTATTATTTATATTAAATGTGACTCTGCACCAATCTAGTCACTTTTGATAAATTCCAACTTGACAATATTCCCTTAAAAATACTGTGCCCAACAGAGGGCTGTGGGGACCATGGTCTCCGGGAACATCTAGCTCAATTGGCATAACACAGTTTATAAAGGCAATGTTCGACATTTTACCTTGGTGAGTAGCGTCTGGGGTCTTAAAAGCCTGTGAGCAGGCATCTAAGATACTCCACTGGCCTCATCCCTTCGGGAGCAAGGGAGAGTGAAGAGAACAGGATACAAGGAAAAGATTAGTCCGAAGGACCAACAGACCACAGCTAACAAGGCCTCCACCAGAATGAGTCCAGTACAGCTAGATGGTGCCCGGCTACCACCACTGACTGCTCTGACCAGGATCACAACAGAGGGTTCTGGACAGAGCTGGAGAAGGATGCAGAACAAAATTCTAACTCACAAAAAAAAAGACCAGATTTATTGGCCTAAAGGAGACTGGAGAAACCCCGAGAGTATGGCCCCCAGACACCCTTTTAGCTCAGCGGTGAAGTCACTTTCGAGGTTCACTGTTCAGCCTTGGAGCGGAGAGCCCCATGAAACCAAATGGGACTAGTGAGGTACAGCAGTCCAGGGACAAGGACTGGAAGGCAGAAGGGGACAGGAAAGCTGGTGATAGGGAACCCAACGTTGAGTAAGGATATTGTTGATGTGTTGTGAGATTGTTAACCATTGTCATAGGGCAA
>NW_004443942.1:8535837-8556896 GCF_000243295.1 Trichechus manatus latirostris
TGTCATGGGGTTGTTAACCAATGTCATAAAACAATATGTGTACTACTGTTTCATGAGAAACTATTTGTTCTGTAAGCCTTCACCTGAAGTACAAAAAAAACAAAACAAAACTGTGCCCAGATTGGAACACAATACTTCATATGCAATCAAACCACAGCAAGAGTCTAATCATTTTATGCTATATTTCATTTAAGTTCTGAATAACAAAGTTTGTTAAAAATACTTGTAATAATGTTAACCTGGTTTGAACAATGCTTGGACATTACTGCTGTTAAATTTATGCCAATTACAGCACTTTATCCTCAGTTACTGCTGCTCCTGAGAAAGAGACTACCTATGAAAAAGTTTGGGGGGTGGGTTGAGGACAGGGTTGTCTCTTAAAGAATCTTAGACAAGACTCAAATACAGACTCACTGAAAACTCTTTGACTCAGTGTTTCTCAAACTTTAGCAGTATTCCAGCTCCTACTGAGAGGTTTTAGAAACATTGCTTTACTTCATTTACATTTAAGAATTTTATTTGAAAGCACTGTTTTTTAAAGTCGGAATTGATTCAACGGCAACGGGTTTAGTTTTTTGCTTGTTTTTTTAAAGTTAAAGAGAAAATTATTAACTTACTGTTTCCTAATTATGTGGTAATATTAAGTTCACTGGGTTGAGGATCTATTTCTTAATACTGCTCTTATCCGTTCTACTGTCCACACTTTCTCTTTCCACCACCTGCCTACCAGACAGAATTTTCCAATGGTAGGGCTAGAGGCTGTATTTCCTCCCTTCTCCAGCTTCATTACACTCTAACAATCCAAAAGAAGATGTAAAGTTAAGAATTATATATAAATACAGATCAGTTAGAAAATAATATAAATATACACTATTTAGAAAATAACAACTATGCAAACTCTAAAAGCACAAACTTATGGGATGCAGATAAAACTATTCTGAGAAATATATCCACAGGTATAAGTACCTTTTTAATTAAATAAAAAAGAATTTTCATTAATGAAGCATTCAATTTAGGAAGTCAGAAGACATCAAAACACAAACAAAATAAAAAGGAAAAGGAAAACAACGGAGAGATGATAAACGAAAAGCAAGATTAATTAATTGGCACACAGAAAAACAGGAGAATTGTCAAATAAATTTAAAAATTGGATCCTTTGGAGGGAGAGAAGCAATATAATAGATAAAATAATGGCAACCAAAACTGAGGGACAAAAAGGAGAAACCACAAATATGCAAAATTAAAACTGGGATATAAGATATAACAGCAGATAAATAGAAAATTGAAAAATAAGAGACACTATATGCAAATCATAGCCCCAGTGGTGCAGTAGTTAAGAGCTTGGCTGCTACCCAAAAGGTCAGCAGTACGAATCCACCAGCCACTCCTTGGAAACCCTATGGGGCAGTCCTACTCTGTCCTATAGGGTCACTATGAGCTGGGTTTGGTTTGGTTTTATATGCAAATCAATACTAACATATTTGAAAATTTCAATGAAATAAACAGTTTTCTAGGAAAAATATTTATTGGCAAAAATTATTCAATAAAAAGTAGAAAACGTTAAAAAAAAAAAAAAAAATCTCCAAAGAAAACTCTAGGCCTCAAGGCCTCAATGTTTTATAAGTTTATTCTTTCAAAATTTCAAGGAATAAGTAATTAGCATGCTATATATTCAATTTTTTACATACCCTAAGAAAAGAGGAAAAGCTTTCCAATTCAACTTAAGAACCCTGGCACTAAAAATTAACAAAGAGAGTACAAATAAAGAAAAATGCAAAGCAATCTCATTTATGATTACAGATGTAAAACAGCAACTAATAAGAGCAAATAAAATTATGCAGTACATTAAAAGAAGACTATACCATGACTAATCAGGATTTATTTGATATATAAAATAAAATAACAAAACCCAATAAGATGTGTCATAAAATAAAGTGCAATTTCTCATAAAAACTCCTAATAAACTGTGACTACAATGGTGTTTCTTAAAATGATAAAGAATATCTTAAATCTATAACCAACATAACACTTAATGGTGAAAAACTAGAAACAATTCCATAAATTAACAACTACACCAAAATACCTGTGATCAACTCAATTACTTAATATTATTCTTGACATTCTAGGCATTGTGATAACAAGGGGAAAAAAAGAGAAATATAACCACCAAAAAGAAGAAAACGTATCAGCTGAAATATGACTAGAGCTAATAAATTTGACAAAGAGGAAAATTACAAAATGAAGCAGCAAAATAAATATGCAAAAGTCACTAGCATCCCCAAATATCATAGCAAAAAGAAAACAGAATGAAGAATATCTCATTCACAAGAATAAGCAAAAATAGTAAACATTATGGAAAAAACATCAGAAGAAATGTACAGAATCTTTCTTTAAAAAATGAAACTATATTGTGGGTCATAACAAATTGAATAAATGGATTTTGAATGAAAAGACTCAATACTGTAAAGATGTCAGTTCACCCCACAGTTTTATATAAATGTAATATAATCTTCTAAAACATCACTTTCGGGTTTCAATTAATTTGATAAAATAAATTTAAAATAAACATTACATAAATATGAAAACAAAGAAAAAAATATGAACGCATTCTTGCAATGATTACTTCTGAAAGATACTATAAAACCATAGTAATTAAAACAGCATAGCACTAATAAAAGTTTAGATCGAAAGATCAATGGAATAGAACCAGTATCTGAGAAATGGTTCCAATATACAATCAGTATGTAATAAAATATGCCATTTCAAGTAAGAAGGGATAAGATGGATTATTTAACAAATTGTACAGAGAGCACTGATTAACTGCTTCAGAAAAAAAATTGTTACATCTCTAACTGACCTTATACATTAAACTATATTCAAGAGGAATTACACTGTTAAAGTTAACAATATAGTCAAAGAATTGGAAGAAAACATAGCTGTATATTTATTTAATCTTTGGGAGGAGGGGGGACCCTTTCTAAACAAACCCCCAATAGAAGAATCATAAGAGATGGAAAGATTTGACACAAAACCATAAAATAAAGCAAATGACAAAATGCAATATATATAACAAATAAACATTAAAAACATTAAAATATATATTAAGACTTCCTACAAATCAGTGAGAACAATTCAAATCCTTTACAGGAATAAGGGGTAACTAGTACAAATATGCAATTCACCAAAGAAGAGGTGTTTAATAGAAAATAATTTATGTAAAACTCTTCATTTTTACAAATACTGTATTTTTACACATACGACACACACCTTCTATGTTTGTTTGCCAACTACTCCCTGCCCTGATGAGGTATTTTCAGAAGTGTGCTATGCCAATTTTCTTTACATGTTGCTGTAAAAAAAATTAGCGTAGTGCTCTTATGAAAATACTTCGTGGGGGGAGGGAGCCGTTGGCCAACAAACATAGAAGGCACGCCATTATTCACGTAAAAATACAGTAACCAAAGAATTCAAATAAATCAGCAATAATATGCTGTTTTGCTCCTATCAAACTGGCAAGAAAATTTTAAAGCAATAATACTTGTTATTGAGGGAAAGAGATAATAAACACTTTCAGATACATAGAACACAAAACACAATAAATTTTCTGAAGGGCAATTTGGCATATAAAACAAGTTTAAAAAAAAAAAATAGTTTTTTGGCCCAGTAATTTCACGTTTATGAATATGTCCTAAGAAAATAACCACTAATAAGCTAAAATTATTTAATGAAAAGTTATTCATGTTCAAAGTGTTCTTTATAATGACAAACAATAAAAAACAACTTAAATGTTCAATAAAAGATCCAGTTAAATTATGGGCACTCCATTTTATGCAATATTTTATGCCAATAAAAGTAATATTTTAGAAGATGGCCTAACTGCAGAGAAGGTCACAATACATCACGAAATGAAAAAAATATAAAAGAATAGTGTCTTAGTTATCTAGTGCTGCTATAACAAAAATACCACAAATGGTGCCCTTAAAAAACAGAAATTTATTTTCTCACAGTTTAGGAAATTAGAAGTCGAAATTCAGGGCTGATTCTAGGGCAAGGCTTTCAGCTCCGGGGGAGGGTCCTTGTCTCTTTGAGCTTCTGCTCCTGGGCTATCTTCATGCGGCTTGTCATCTCTCTTCTGCCTTCTCTGCTTTCTTCCCCCCGCTTGCTTATTTGATCTCTTTTATATCTCCAAAGAGATTGACTTAAAACACACCTACACTAATCCTGCCTCATTAATATAACAAAGACAATCCATCCCCAAATGGGATATAACCACGGGCATAAACCAAAACTCATTGCCTTCAAGTTGATTCTGACTCACAGCGACCCTATAGGCCAGAGTAAAACTACTCCACAGGGTTTCCAAGGAGTGGCTGGTGGATACAAACTACCAACCTTTTGGTTAGCAGTCGAACTCTTAACCACTGCACCACAACCACAGGCGTAGAGGTTAGTATTTACAACACATATTTTTGGGGGACACAATTCAACCCATAACAAATAGTAAAAGGATGATTCTAATTTTATGGGTAAACATCTAACATATATAGCCATAGAAAAAATTAAAAGGCTACACAGTAAGACACAGGTAGGATTAAAGGACAAAATTATTTTCTTTTTGTGTTTTTCTATATTTCTTACAATAAATATTTATAAATTTTGTAATCAGAGAAAAAAAGAGCAAATAAAAACATAGAATGCTTGAGATATGATATTAAATACAGATAACTCACAATATTATTTATCTCTGAAGATAGCATTCAAAGCACTATAAAATTTCAAAATAATGATGACTAATTTAGGTAGCTAATAACTGGACTGGTCTTATCTAGACTAAAAATACATGATGAGTTTCAGCAGTGGTTGAATTAAACTATTTGAACACTACTTTAATTTTGTTTTATTTTTAAATTATAATACATTATTGGTATATTTTCTCCACAATGTATATGAGGACGTAAGAAGAGACAATTACGTAAAATAAATCAAAATAGGAAATTTAGTAAGGGTCTTATTTTCTATGCTCATAAAATTCAGAATAGCAGACACAAATGAAAGCACATAACACCGAGTCTAGAAAAAAAGTTAAAGAATTTGAAAAGCTTATTTTCGCATGTGTTTCAATTCTGAGATTTATACAGTTTGAGTATCTAAGACTAACACATTTTCAGATTTTTAACTCAGAATTAAAAATAAAGAAAGATGGAAAATGGAGGGAAAGGATACTCCAAAGCATAAAAATTTGATGTTGAATCATAGCATAATCAAATGTTAGCTTCTATATTACTAAGAGAAGCAAGACCCCCATCATTCATGCTGGTGAAAGCCTGCCTTTGCATAAACCACTTCTGTTTCCACTGTTATAAAACCAACGACTTTGGAAAGGGAAGAAAACACAGAATGACGTGCAAAGTAGCACACACCATGTTATTGCAGCTGGATAGGGAATATGTCACTAATGACTTTCTTTCTACTCATCAGTTATAAGTTGAGTTTCTTTTTCTCCAAAATAGCAAATGGCCTTTATGAGTACAAAACAGAAGCAGTGCAATTCAAAATAATATCCAATTTCCACTTGATTTTGACACTGTATTAGTTAATGGAATGAGTTATTAATTATTCATTGGGAAAGAGATGACTTCCTTTTCTCTTCATTTGTGTTGAACATAACATCCCTGAACACTAGGCAACTTTCTGTATTACATTCAAAGTAACATTTTAATTAGATAAACAAAATTCATTGCCATCGAGTTGAATCTGACTCATAGTGACCCTATAGGACAAAGTAGAACTGCCCCATAGCGTTTCCAAGGCTGTAAATCTCTGTGGAAGCAGACTGCCACATCTTTCTCCCACAGAGCAGCTGGTAGGTTTGAACCGCTGACCTTTCAGTTAGCAGCCAAGTGTTTTAACCGCTGCACCACCAGGGCTCCTTTTCATCAGATAATATTGCCAAATCTTCCTCTTAAATGAGCTATTATCCACAGCTAATAGAAAGATTCACCTAAAATTGTTTGATACATTCA
The DNA here is from genome assembly GCF_000243295.1 of Trichechus manatus latirostris. NCBI lineage: Eukaryota > Metazoa > Chordata > Mammalia > Sirenia > Trichechidae > Trichechus > Trichechus manatus. The sequence goes on from NW_004443942.1 coordinate 8,541,861, forward strand.
GAAAACTAATGCAATTAAGTTCCCAAATGGTTAATGCAAGTCAAAGTAATGACTAATGAATGATCATGGATTCCATTCATGATACAAGCAACTAGGAATAAAGGACTTCATCTCCACAGAGGAATCAACAAGAGAGAGTTTGGTTAGGTAAGAAGTGTAACTTCTTGATTGATAGGGTAACTTAATACTGGAATGGATTGGGAATGTGCAATTTATAACATGTTTCAAAGTACAAATACCAAACATATATCTTCAAAAATAAGAATGCTCACCCTCATCAAAGTAGAAGGTCATGGAATGTTAAATTCCATGAAATCTGTTAGAGATGGATCAACCTATGTTCCTATGGGCACACTAATAATAACAATAACCACAACTTACACTTATGAGTGCTTTCTTAAGTAAAAGGTACTGTTCTAAGAGCTTTATACGTATTAACTCTCTTAATAAGCCTGTGAGCTAGGTACTGTTATTTTCATCAATTTAAAGATTAAAAATTTGAAATATAGAAAAATTAAATGACTAGCCCAAAGTTGCTCATCTAGTACATGGCAGAGCTGGGGTTTTCACCAAGCTAAATAAGACTCAGAATCTTCCCATAAAGCATTATGTACTAGCATACATAGTACATTCTATAAACTCTTTTTTTTTAAGGTGCTACAGTTGACCTCTTTTGATCAGAGGAAATTCAAATTAATGAATTGAATTTATAAATTTATTATTATGATTCTGAAGAGGAAAAACTAAGATTATCTTTCATTTGCTATCCATGTTTTAACAGAGTATTTTATTCTTTTTCATACTTTTCTTCTAAGTAAATTAATAAAGCAGTTTATCCTATAAATTTTATGTTTAAAGACTAATAAAAGAAAGGGTGAAGTTTTCATTCTGTAAACATTAGAAAGAATAGAAGTTCAAAGACACACTATACATTTACCCTTTCATATATAAACAAGTGTTAGAGGTAAGACTTTAGTGTTAGGGTACAGAAGATCAGCAAATATGCTGCTATACAAAACAACATCTCTGTATTGATATATTTGATATTTTGTATACTGTACCTTTAATTTCTCCAAGAAGTTCACTGGTATTTAGTCTTTCCATCTTTTCCTTCCAATCTTTTGAAAGTAGTTTTTCCATGCAGGAGGAATCTATTAAGATACAAAATATATGTACATTATATATTCCAAATACACATGCAAATATGTATATTTTTAAATATTTATTATTAAATTACTAAATTATTTTTAATAGATGTAAAAATTTATGTATATTTATAAACCCAGCAGGCCAACTGATAGAGAAATTCTCCCATTTAAAAATGCACAAAACTATTTTTTGGTGTTTTAACAGCAGGATATAGAAAATTACATTATTTTGTCTAGTTCAAAATACCACAGCTAAGTTTATTTTTACCAGAGGATTCTTTAAATCATTGTCTACAGGGAAAAAAAAGATAATACTCAATAATTTTATCTTGGTGTTATAATTTTATTAATACTCAAACCACATCTATCATTTCTTAGATTGATAGAACAGAACAGGAGGCTCTCTTTCCTACGTATTTACATTTAAATATTATTTCTTTTAATCCAGATAAAAAATTTTTAAGCCCAAGCAAAATTTATGTGCTATTCAAAATTTATGTGATCTTCAAGGGAGAAGAAGCCGATCAACCTGTAACTACTCAGTCCTTAAAAAAGAAACAAACATATGAAACTTTTGTAAAACATTCATTTAAAGCGAAGCAGGGAGAAAATAAAGCCAAGATGTTCACTGCCTCTCAGTAATGAAAACTGCTAAAATTTTTCTCTTATATAAAAAGACATTCATATTCTTATTAATGAAAATACTTATTTAAATACTAATATTCGCCCTAATGCTTTCTAAATAACATTCTAGATTATACAGAGTGATTGCACTTGTTTTTATAATGATTCATAAAGGTTACAGAATTCATACTTTAGAATGTCCTAATGATTACCAAATTTTTCTCAGTGAGTTACTTTTTTCTGTCTATTCGGATGAATTCGCAACGGGGGCTACTGCTTATGACTATATACTTATATCTTTTGAGCCTCAAATCTAAACAAATAGACCATGTTTCCAAAAAAGAATGCAGATTTAAATACTAAATCCCTAGTGCAAAGCATACTCCCATTAAACTTTAACATTCCAAGTGTCAAAATTATGATAACTTCTTTTTAAAATTGTATTTCAAATGGTTACTCCAATTCCAAATGCTTTCTCTCTCCCATATCGGTACCTATCTCTTTAGCATTTTCCCTTTCATTTTTTTCCTCCAGCTTCTAAATCCTCCTTGAATTTTTCAGAATGACAGTAAGGTCAAGATGGATCTAAAGAGTTTTAGAAGCTAGATAAGCTTTAGAAAAAGACAGTGAGCCCTGGGTAAGAGATGAGAAGAACACTGCATGATTAGAAAGTATTGGTGAAAACAATTAACATTTGTCCATGACATGATCAATCAATCAAGGACTGGATGGAATCCAGATCAGTGTGTCAGGAAATGGTTGATGAAGAACAACCATACTAGCTAGCTACGACAGAAGCTAAAGTTTTTTTCTAAATAGAAGGCAGCTTGATTCTATTAAATAAAAGCTCCCTGGCCCTTTCCTCATTTCTCTCTCTTTCCTTCCCTTCCTTTTTCCCTCCTTCCTTCTTTCTTCTCTTCCTTTCTTTCCTATAAAATATTTCTTAGACTTCAACAATCTACCATGGTAATTAAAAGTTGGATTCTGAATGACCTTCCAAAGGGCCTTCAAGCGTATGCATATGTTCAGGTTGTATTTAATTGCCAAAATGGTGTCTTTAAAAAAGAGCTGTTGAGTTGATTCCGACTCATAGCGACCCTATAGGACAAAGCAGAACTGCCCCATAGGCAGTTCCAGAGAGTGGCTGGTAGATTCAAACTGCCAACCTTTAGGTTAGCAGTCGAGCTCTTAACCACTGCACCACCTCTTTATTTCAAACACAGAAATGAGGTGAATACTGTGTTCTACGTGTGTTTGTTTCTATGCTAAAGTCATAAAAAACATAATACTAAGTTTGAGAGTGAAGAAGCAAATTTTCAAAGCCATGCCTGTAAGAGATTACTTTTTTCTCAGATTGGATTTGAATTTCTGATAGAAACTGATGTAACGTCAGATCACGGATAGAATGATCAACAAAAAATCTTCAGCTTCATATCCTACCCTTTCATATGTTATAACATTACATGAAACTGATAATTACTGATACAAGCACTAAAGCCTAACTTTTCTATTTAAAATTTAAGTTGAGAGTATACATTATAATGGCAAAAGACAAAATGCCCAATTTATTAGTAATTACTACAAATTCAGAGCAAGTTCATAAACTAGAATTAGATACATACATGGATATAAAACAGCCTAAAATATGCCTCTCAGTTCCATAAATAGGCCTGAAATCTTTCAGAGCTCCAGGAAAAGAATGTTGAAACTTCATGGGAGAAAAATAGAACTATATGGACAACAGGAACACACACTTCAAATGTAAATCAAGCCATGTGGAAACAGCTTTACGTAAAAGGCACTTATTAATAAAATGGTTAATAATGTCAAAGCAGTTTACATTCCTATTAGAAAATTAATCCTTACCATAATGCTGAGTTAATCTAGCTATACGAGTTCTCATTTCAGTGGGAGAAACTGAGAGAAAAAAATAAAGGAGTATTTGCCTGTCTACATTTATAGCCCATGAAAATATTTAATAACAATCACTGACTGCCTTTGTCGACAGGAAAACAAAAGTCACTGCATAAAATCTTGTCAACATTTAATCTTAGTTCTAGGAGATTCCAGGAAAAGTCAAAACTGTAAAGAAGTCTCTCTTGAAAAAGCTGGGTTTTTTTTTCTTCACCTAATTAGGTAGCTGCCAAACCTCTAAGGGCATGCCACAATTAGTGCTAAGCACTCTCCATGCTGTCATATAAAGCTAGCAGGGTGAGAGAAAAAAGGACCAGAAGAAGCAGATTGCTACCAAGTACCATTTAGGCAGAGGATACTGCTGCCCCTACTGAGAGGTTTCTGACTTAGAATGAGGAAATATATAAAAAATACAAAGTTACAAAGAAAAATTTGTAGTTTCAAATTTCCCACTCAAATCAATATCCTGATAAGAGTGCAATTAATAAGGATTCATCAAAGTTATGCCACATCCTCCCACTACATTAATAGGACACTAGTTTTACAGCCATTGAAAATCCAGTGGCGCACACTACTACTCTGACACACATGGGGTCACCATGAGTTGGAATCAAATCGACAGCAATTAGTTTTTTATTGGTAGTTTTACAGAGTCAGCTGATTAGATCAGACTTGCCCTATTGTGATCATGCACAAATGAAAAACAAAAGAGGTGAAAATAATTAAATAAACCCAGTTTGCATTGTGTACACAAAAAGAATAACACCTCACAGAACGGCTTTAACTCAGTAGTCATGTAGGGCTCCAAAGAGAAAAACAGGACTTAACATCCCACTATACTCTTGGATTATTTTACAGAAATAAATATGCTTACATGATTGACTTGAAATAACTAATAAAGTTTCAAGGAAGCACAATCCTTAAAACAATGAAACAATATACAGTATATTTTATTATCTGAGTTTGACTATTCAAGTTTTATTATTTTTGCCTGACTGGGTTGTCTGCAGCTGAAAAACAGGAGAAACTACATGCTTTTCAGAAACTGACATAAAGAAAACACAACTCTGTAGCATAAAACTATAACATATATATATATAAAATGAATGTAGGCCATAACATTTCAATATTAAAATGGTAAATGCCAAAATCAATTCCTCTTACTTTAAAGAATTAGTTTCCATAAACCAATATATATTCAATTAAAAGCAGGACTTTATATTTATTTTATCTAGTTTTTGTAAATAAAGGTGATTAAAACAGGACTATCAAATCAACAGCTGCTTTCTTCTATATTTTCACCAAAGATGTAAAAGGTTTTGATATGTTATAAATGATTCTCAGTTACAAAGTTTCTTTTTTCTTTCCTTTGCAAATATACGTATATCTCTTCCAAGAACCTTTTCCAAAGGAAAAAAGGAAAGACACAACTCAGAATTAATTTTTAAAAGTTAATTTTTAAGAAGCCTTCTATGAGTGCTAGTATAATGGGTAGAAAACCCATGTTTCTGCTTCCTAAGTACCTAGGTTTCAAGCCAGGTAACTTGTGAATGCTTCTTCACAGCTTGGTGATGTTTTTGCTTGCTAATAATTAATTTCATGGTACCAGAGAAATTCAAAACGAGAGTATTTGGGGTACTTATTTCCTACAGTGCGTATATGATATTTTAGTAACACGTTTAAATTACTAGTTAAACAGAGCTGCAGCAATATTAACTCCTACTCTGCACAAAATAAACGTATTTCATATGAGTATAAGAGAGTAAATAAAGAAATTATGATTAAAATTAAAGCATATGGGAAGTGGAAGGATAATGGGAAAAATCTTTGTTGTACTTTAAAACAAGTTACCTGTGAGTAAACACTTATCATTGTTCTTTTTATTTCAAAGTGATGTTTAACATTAAAATCATGACACAGAAAATCTTTTAGATATTCTAATGAGAAAAACAATGACTACTACCCCCATAAGCAGATTTCCTACTGCTTTATTAAATCTTTTAAGAAACTATTAAAGCAATTCCTTTTGTATTTTTACCACAGGAATGGAATTTCAAATGCAATAAGTTTTCTATATAGCCAAGAACAATGATAACTTATTAAAAATACCCATGGTCTTAGTTTACAACTAGTTCTGACAATATATATTTAATCCCTGATGATCATCCATTCCAAATTTTTCATTAGGAAACACAGAGATTGCACATGACAGTTACGGTACATTTTTCCACAGTGACAAGTGTTCCACAAGACAGTGTGATAAAATTGGAGCTTGGAGAGCCTGAAGAGCACTCTTAAATTTTAATTAAAACCCTCCAAGCTCACTAAAAATAATTAGACACTAAAGTGTGCCAGTTTTATTTTGAAGTCACTATAACATACAAAGCACACTCCCTGACGCCTGCTCGTGCTCTCCTTCTCTCTCTGTCTTCAATGAAACAACTGATTTTCCAAACAAGAAAAAGTGGGTATAGATAGAGGCTGTTTTCAAGCCAGCTCTTCATGCTGGGAGGCTGACAGAAAAGACAGTAGAGCGGGTTTTTCAGACCACACCAAATGAACCTATAGTAACTTGCCTAACCAAGAGTTCGAATCACTGAGAAACACGAGATAAAATTCAGTCTGCAAGGAACACCACGAGTTAGATCATTGATCTTTTTTGACCCTAAAGCCAAACCTTTAACCTTTTAAATGTTTTTGCTATCTTAAAATATCTCATACAATGCTATATTCCATCCTATTTTTAGCCAAGTAGCAAGAGAAAGCATGCTTTTCCCATACAGCAGGGCAATGATATAAACATCAACACAGATGCTCTGCCAGGAAGAGCTGGGCTTCTCAAGCACTTGATCATTAAGGAATGCACCAACTGTTTGGGATAATCTCGTGCCAGCTCCCCTTTTGCTCCACACTCCCCTCTGGGAGTGGCCAATCTTGTCCCGGTCCTAATTTTTCATTTTACTCCTCCATAGTACACCCCCACACCCCCCAAAAGATAAGAAATGGCGTTGTATGCCTAGCAATGAAAAAGCGGGCTCACTTCCCCAAACAGACCCAAACTTTAAAACAATTAACCCTCCTCTCTTCTTTCAGATAAATTACTAAGTATAAAATGCAATCTGTTTCCTTTGTTTATTCAATATGAACAATTTGTAAATGACTCAAGGATAAAATTCAGAAAATGTTGTGCTAAATTAGAACCATTATAAACATGCTAATGACTCAATGCTTGAGTAAAACATGCATGATCAGTGTGAGGAAATAGACCTAGTTCCTGTGAAATTCTGTTGTGCTGCCTTAAAATTATTCGGTCATTAAATCAGATATATTCCTTCCAGGAAAAATGTAAATCCCACAAACACTTTACTAGATAATATACTGTATGTGCGTGCGTGTGTGTGTGTGTGTGTGTGTGTGTGAATGGGAGGTAGTGAAGTGTAAGTAGACCAGCTTCGATGCAATATTATGGCATGTGCATAAGGGGAAAAAAAGCCCCATATCTGAAACTTGCCAGAATTGCACAAACAGACATTGCCACACTAGATGCAATATTCTCTCTCTGCACTATTTTTATCTACTAAAATCTTTGATAATTTTTCATAGGGATTCCTTAAAATTGGTGCTTAACATATATTCATGAAAGTCACATTGTTCCTTCCATACGTGCAGGTAAGAGGTATCTCATCTGCTTTCTAAGGCTTCCTAGCACCTCGAACAATGACAGAGGGATCGTTCAAAACCAAATTCCTTTGGAATACCCATCAAAGCCAAACTGCTACCAATGCCAATATAGAAAAAGAGGGAAACATGCAGCCGGTGATTCAGAGGTTCACAGCCTGCTGCTGGAGCTGGAAGAGACTTCAGTGATAATTAAGACCAACCCCCTCATTTTAGAATGAGGAAACAAAGTCAAGAAAAGCAAGTCATCCACCTTGCCCAAGATATAACAGCTGGTGACAGAGCTGTGCCTCCAGTTCAGTGCTGGTTTTACTGGAACAGCTATTTAAATCATCATTTGAACATCGGTTTTTTAGTCTCTACAATGTAGCAACCAGTAGCAGAAAACGAATAATTATGCCTATTATTAATTACTTCAGTAATGGAGTGAAGCACTCTAGTTCTTTGGAAAAGAGTGCTAAAAATTCAATGTTTTCAATAAAAGTCAATTTTGTTCAACAGTCAGTTCCCCCATAGATACTCCATTATGCTGGTCTTCTTGTTCCTCCATATTTTCTTTGCCATAATGCCTTATCTTGTTTGAACTAAAAGCTTTCCTCTCCAGAATATCATCCATTATAGAATAGTTAAGATACTGCTTAAAAATACTGTTGAACTCAAAAGGTAATCCCTTCCAAAACAGGTTTTATCTTCATGTACAGGAAGTATATGTGCAGCCTGAGGCCTTGCTTTTTCACTATAGCTCAATGATCAGGAGGCCTTCAAATGTGCCACAATTTTATTGGGATTAAAAATGTCCCATTAGAAACTATGACTTCCATATTACTAAAATATTACTCATCATGTCATCCTCTCTATACCCTATTCTCTGCTCCTCCAATGTCAAAGGCTAAGGCTTTCAAACTGTGTAACATGGAACACTGCTCTAGAGATTCAACAAATGTTTCATTTCAATGTTATTTTTTCAAATACATACTTCACTATTTTTAAGATTATACTGAACTGTGGAGACAATAATTTTTGTGTCCTCAGTGTATCCTTTCCTCCTCTTGGTTTCCTAGGGGAAATGTTTCTAAATGCCACCCCTTTCCCAATGGATTTGTCTATCACAGTACTCTATTACCCACCTCCTACTGCTCCTCCCAGCCACACAGAAAGGCTCTTAACCCAGTCAGAATTGTCTGCTGAAACTAGCCAGAAAACTCTCTTATGCACAGGTTGTAAGTATAAGCATGTTGGCCTGGGATTGTCATGGCCATCCTCCCTTGCACGTGGAAATACCTGGTCTTCAATAAGAGAGAATGAAGCTAAAAATACAAAGCAAAGTAGAAAAAAGAACAGAAATAAGAGTAGATAGATGTCTTAGTTGTCTAGTACTGCTATAATAGAAATACCACAAGGGGGTGTCTGTAACAAACAGAAATTTATTTTTCTCACAGTTTAGGAGGCTAAGGAGCCCTGGTGGCACAGTGGTTAAGGCTCTTGGCCGCTAACCAAAAGGTCAATGATTCGAACCCACCAGCCACTCCATGGGAGAAAGATGTGGCAGTCTGCTTTTATAAAGATCTACAGCCTTGGAAACCCTATGGGGCAGTTCTACTCTGTCCTATAGGGTCACTGTGAGTCAGAATCAACTAGACAGCAGTAGGTTTGGTTTAGGAGGCTGGAAGTCTGAATCAGGGCACTGACTCTAGGGCAAGGCTTTCTCTGTCGGCTCTGGGGGAAGGAACTTATTTATTGACTCCTCGGTAATTTTCATGTGGCATGGTGTCTATCTTTCCCTATATCTGCTTGCTTGTTTAATCTCTTTTATATCTCAAAAGAGATTGACTCAAGAACACCCTACACTAATCCTGTCTTATTAACATAACAAAGACAACCTATTACCAAACAGGATTATATCCACAAGCATAGAGGTTAGGATTTACATTTTGGTGGGATACCATTCAATTCATAACAATAGAGAAAAACATCTTTACATCATGTTAGCACACTTACCGAGAGCCCTGGTGGCTCAGTGGTTAAGTGCTTGGCTACTAAAGGTGATGAACTCACTAGGCACTCCAAGGAAAAAGATGTGGCAGTCTGCTTCAGTAAAGATTACAGCCTTGGAAACCCTATGAGGGCAGTTCTACCCTGTCCTATAGGGTCATTATGAGTGGAAGTGACTCAACAGTACACAACAACAACAGCACACTTACATCCAGAAATTGTTGCTGTTGGGTGTCGGAGAGTCATTTCTGACTCATAGCAACCTTACGTACTACAGAACGAAACACTGCCCGGTCCTGCACCATCCTCACAATCGTTTCTGTGTTTGAGCCCATTGTCACAGACACCATGTCAATCCATCCCACTGAGGGTCTTCCTCTTTTTTGCTGACCCTCTACTTTATCAAGCATGATGTCCTTCTCCAGGGACGGACTGGTCCCTCCTGATAACATGTCCAAAGTATGTGAGATGAAGCCTTGCCATCCTTGCTTCTAATGAGCATTCCGGCTGTACTTCTCCCAAGACAGATTTGTTCTTTATTCTGGCAGTCCACGGTATATTCAATATTCGTCACCAGAAATAGCTAAAGCCAAATTCTACTTTTGGGATTTTTGGTAATGTAAGCCAATACATTCCTGTTTTTGTTTAAGCTAGTTAGAGCTGAGTTTTAGTCACTTGTAATTAAAAAAATTGTAAAAGTCTAAACAATATGAAAACCATAATAAAAAGTGGCATACACAATGAAATGCAGCATGTTCCAAATTTTGGTGACCACCAAAGCATCACGTGTTCTACCAGCTTAAAACATTTATTAGGTAAACCTGGAAATAAACCTCCTACTTTATTGAAAGATATGCAAAGACTTTAAGATGAACTGTTATAACATTGTTATTTACAATTATTTATCTATGCAAATTAAGTGTTATTTGAACATCATATAACCGAAAGAAAATATGGCAGAAATAAATCAAAAGTTGAGGTGATTGAAAGAAAAAAGACTTCCATCTGAGATCAACATCTCTGATTTCAAAAGTTTTGTGTTCATCAAAACAGCTTCATTGTTTTGATTAATTGACTCTATATTTGGTGTTTTAAAATGAATTTATAAAATGTTTTTATATCCCTTCTTATCTTTATTTAGGTATTGGCAAATGATAAAGCATCACTTGTAAAGGCATTTACACCCTTAATTTGGTTTTAAAGAACCTCCTTAATCTGGCCCGTCGCATCTCCCTATTGTTCCTCCTACATGAAATCTTCATTCTATTCAAATGAGTACACCAAACATGTCTCACTCCCCTGTATATACCTTGTACTTTTTCACTTCTACCCCTTTGCTCATGACTTCTTCCTAACTTGACTGTCGCCCCACTACTCGCCACTTACAAAAAAACCTTCCTGTTCTACAGTATGTACCTGTATTAAATACCACTCTCCTCGGTTATGCCTTGATTCACCACTTCAAACATAAACTCTCTTCCTCTGAATAGCAAAATAATTAACACTTGCTGAGCACATATTATCTGTCAGCCACTGTGCTTTTTGTGATCTTTTTATGTATTAGCTCATTTAACACTGAACTTCATAACTCTTTCTTCTATATCTACCAATATTACTACTTATCAATTTTACTGCCATGTGATTAAGTATATATCACATTACCCTAACTAAATATGATATTCCTTGATGGTCAGAGAATGTTTCTGATATCATTTTGTATTCTTCCATAATGCTTAACCCAGAGCTGTGTACATAGTAGGTGCTAAAACAAATTCCTTGATAAACTGAAGATCACTTTTGGTGTGCATCAAGCAGTGAAAGAATCAGTTTGTTTTTTAAATCAAACATATTGATGTAAAATTTTCATATAATAAAATGTATCCATTTTAAATGTGCAATTTGACGAATTTTGACAAATTATGCATTAATGTAGCTGCCACCCCAAAGAAGATATAGAACATTTCCAAAAAGTTCCCATATGCTCCGTTTCAGTCATTCCCTCTTACTCCCAGCCCCAAGCAACCCTGATCTGATTTCTAACACTACAGATTAATTTTGCCTACTCTTGAATTTAATTAAAATGGAAGTATACTGTATATACTCTTTTAGATATGGCTTCGTTTATTTGGCATAAAGTTTTTGAGATTCCCTTATGATGCAGCATGTATTAACAGTTTTTTTTCCTTTTTATTGATGGGTAATTTCCATTGTATGAATATACACAATTTGTTTATCCATTCATCTGTTTGTACACATGTAAATACTTTCCAGTTTCAGGACATTAGAGATAAAGATAATATAGAAATTCATTCACAAGTCTTTTTATGAACATATGTCTTTTTTAAAGTGGACTTTCCTCTCAAAGTAGGGTAGACATGTGTCAGACCTTATTAGAAACTGACAAACTTCTCTGAAGTGCTTGCATCATTTGACACTTCCGCCATCAATGTATGAGAGTTCCAGTTGCTTCATATCCTCGCCAATACTTGTTAATGTTAGTACTTTAATTTTAGTCATTTTAGTTGATGTATGGTGGTATTTACAAAGACTATAGACTTCAGTATGGGTTACACCTGAACATGAAGAAAACCACAAACCTCATAACTAGACCAATAAACAACATCACGATAAATGAAGAAGAAATTGAAGTTGTCAATGATTTCATTCTACTTAGATGAACAATCAACCTCTATGGAAGCAACAGTCAAGAAATCAAAAGATGTATTTACACTGTGCAAATCTGCTGCAAAAGACCTCTTTAAAGTTTTAAAAAGCAAAGATGTCACTTTGATGACTAAGGTGTGCCTGACCCAAGTTATGGTCTTTTCAATCACCCCATATGCATATGAAAGCCTGACAATGAAAAAAGAAGACAGAAGAATTGATGCATTCAAATTGTGATACTGGCGAAGAATACTGAATATACCAGAATACTGACGGCCAGAAAAATGAACAAATCAGTCTTAGAAGAAATACAACCAGAATGTTTCTCAGAAAAAAGGATGGCAAGATTTCAGCTCACTTGCTTTGGATATACCATCAGAAAAGACCAATCACTAGAAAAGGATATTAAGGTTGGTGTCTTGGTTATCTCGTGCTGCTGTAACAGAAATACCACAAGTGGAAGGCTTTAACAAACAGAAGTTTATTCTCTCACAGTCTAGTAGGCTAGAAGTCCAAATTCAGGGCGTCAGCTCCAAGGGAAAGCTTTCTCTGTCAGCTCTGGAGGAAGGTCCTTCTTGTCAATCTTCCCCTGGACAAGGAGCTTCTCCGCGCAGGAACCCTGGGTCCAAAGGACGTGCTCTGGTCCCGGCGCTGCTTTCTTGGTGGTATGAGGTCTCCCTGTCTCTCCGCTCACTTCTCTCTTTTATATCTCAAAAGAGATTGGCTCCAGACACAATCCAATCTTGTAGATTGAGTCCTGCCTCATTAACATAACTGCCACCTATCCCACCTCATTAACATTACAGAGGTAGGATTTACAACATATAGGAAAATCACAGATGATAAACTGGTGGACAATCACACAATACTGGGAATCATGGTCTAGCCAAATTGATACACATATTTTTGGGGACACAATTCAATCCATGACAGTTGGTAAAGTAAAGGAAAACCCTCAACTGGACTGACAGAATAGTCAAAACAATGGACTCAAACATGCCAATGATCATGAAGATGGGACATGACTGGGTAAAGTTTTGTTCTGTTACACATACTGTCTCTATGAGTAGGAGCCTCCTGGACAGAAACTAACAACAACCAACATAGTAGTTCAAAATGGGAGGCTAGGAAGCCACTAAAAAAAAAAAAAAAAAACATGAAATACACTATGTGATAAATAAGCTTACAGAAGTAGAAAAACCAAATTAAAAAAATTCTTGATGGATACAAAATGAGGCCAAAAAAAGGAATAAAGAATAGATGGGCAAACAGAAATTAAACAGGAAAATGGCAGACGTAAAACCAAATATCAGAAAATATATTACGTATTAACAGACCAAATATGGCAAAAAATAAAAATAAAAAGATTGTGACACTGGATGAGAAACAGAACCCAACTACAGGCTACTTATAATAGAGTAACTTTAAATATGTTGCTGTTGTATGGCATTGAATCAATTCCGACTCATAGCGACCATATAATATGACAGAGTAAAACATCGCCACAGGGTTTCCTAGGCTATAATTTTTATGGAAGCAGACTGTCACATCTTTCTCCCATGGAGTGGCTGTGGGTTCAAACCACCAACCTTTTGGTTAGTAGCTGAGTGCTTAACCATTACGCCATCACGGTTCCTTAATTTTAAATATAAAAAACAAAACCCGCTGCCATTGAGTAGATTCTGACTCACAGGGACACTAAAAAGTTGAAAATGAAAGGGTAAAAAGTTAAATCATGCAAACACTAACAAAAAAAAACTGGTGTAGATATATTAATATCAGATAAATATACCTTAAGGCACGAATGATCAATAGAGACAAAGAACATTGCATGGTGATAAAAGAGTCAATCCAGCAATCTTAAATTTATATACAACTAATAACATAGTATCAGATACATACACCAAGGTGATAAAAATGATTAGACAAGCCACAATTATAGTTGGGACTTTAATATACCTCTCTCAGCAGAATAAGAGAAAAGTCAACAAAGATATAGAATGTGTGAACAATATAATTAACTTACATTAACTAATTGACATACATCAAACACTACACCAAATATGGCAGAATGCACATTCTTTTCAAGTGCACATGAAAAATTACTCAAACAGACCACATGTTGAGAGACAAAGCCAAGACTAAACAAATTTCAAAGAACTGAAATCATTGAGTGTGACCTCAGTGGAATCAAAATAGAAATCAATAACAGGAAGATAACTAGAAAATCCCTCAAATGATAAAGACTTAAACAACACATTTAAACCATCCATGGAACAAAAAATAAATTATAATGGAAATCAGAAAGTATTTTGAACTAAATTACAATGAAAATCTGACATCTGAAAACTTGCATGTCAGCTACTGCAGTTATTAAAACTTTATTGTTGTTGTTAGCTGCCGCTGAGTTAGCCTCCAACTCATGGTGACCCCATGCACGATGGAATAAAATATTGCCCAGTCCTGATCTTCTAAAAATTAAACACTTATGCTCATCAAAAGACTTCACCATAAGTGTAAAAAGAGAACCTATAGACTGGGAAAAAATTTTTGGACATTATAAATCAGACAAAGGTCTAATCTCTAAAATCTACAAGAAAATACAACATCTCAACAACAAAAAGACAAATAATCCAATTAAAAAATGGGCAAAGGAAATGAACAGACACTTCACCAAAGAAGACATTCAAGCAGCCAACAGACACATGAGGAAATGCTCGCAATCACTAGCCATTAAGAGAAGTGCAAATCAAAACCACAACGAGATACCATCTCACCCTGGCTCACAAAAGGACAAATATTGCATGAGACTACTACTGTAAAAACTCATGAAAAGGTTTACACACAAAAAGAAAAGCTCTTTGATGGTTACAAAGGATGGGGGTGGATACTAAATAGTCAATAGATAAGTGGTAACTTTGATAAAGGATAAGACAGTACACAATACTGGGGAAGCCAGCACAACTTGTACAAGGAAAGGTCATGGAAGCTCCATAGACACATCCAAACTCCCTGA
>NW_004443942.1:8556996-8584496 GCF_000243295.1 Trichechus manatus latirostris
AAGACAGTACACAATACTGGGGAAGCCAGCACAACTTGTACAAGGAAAGGTCATGGAAGCTCCATAGACACATCCAAACTCCCTGAGGGACCGAACTGCTAGGTGGAGGGCTGTGGGGACCATGGTCTCTGGGAACATCTAGCTCAATTGGCATAACACAGTTAATAAAGAAAGTGTTCTACATTCTACCTTGGTGAGTAGCTTCTGGGGCCTTAAAAGCCTGTGAGCAGCCATCTAAGATATTCCACTGGTCTCACCCCTTTGAGAGCAAGGGAGAATGAAGAAAACAAGAAACAAGGGAAGGATTAGTCCAAAGGACTAATGGACCACAACTACCACGGCCTCCACCACTGAGTCCTCCACCACTGACTGCTCTGACAGGGATTACAACAGAGAGTTCCGGACAGAGCTGGAGAAAAATGTAGAACAAAATTCTAACTCACAAAAAAAGACCAGACTTACTGACCTGACAGAGACTGGAGAAACCCCAAGAATATGGCTCCCGGACACCCTTTTAGCTTAATAATGAAGTCACTCCCGAGGTTCACCCTTCAGCCAAAGATTAGACAGCTCCATAAAACAAAACAAGACTAATGGGGCACAACAGCCCAGGAACAAGGACTAGAAGGCAGGAGGGTACAGGAAAGCTGGTAATAGGGATCCCAAGGTCGAGAAGGGACAGTGTTGACATGTCATGGGGTTGTTAAACCATTGTCATAAAACATTATGTGTACTGTTTAATGAGAAACTATTTGTTCTGTGAACCTTCATCTAAAGTACAATAAAAAAAATCTAAAAAAAAAAAAAGCCCAGGTGAAGCATAAGGTAAGGAAGAGGCAGTTATCTTTATTGTACAGTTAGAGCTATGTGAACTCAAAATGGATCTTGGAATTTTATGACTTTTACAAATGAAATAAAAACTAATTAATAAAAAAAAAAAAAGTTGCCCAGTCCTGCACCAACCCCATGATTGGTTGTGGATCAAACTGTTGTGATCCATAGGATTTTCACTGGCTGATTTTTGGAGGTAGGTTGCTAGGCCTTTCTTCCTAGTCCATCTTAGTCTGGAAGCTCCACTGAAACCTGCATCATATCAACATGCAAGCCTTCGCTGACGGATGGTGGCTGTGCATGAGATGTATTGGCCAGGAATTGAACCCAGGTATCCCGCATGGAAAAACAAGAATTCTACCACTGAACCACCTCTGTTAGAACTTTAAATACATATATTACAAAAGCAGAAAGGTTGAAAATCAATTATCTAAGCTTCCATCTTAAAAGCTAGAAAAAATGCAGTAAAATAAACCCCCAAAAAAGAAAAATAAAAGAAATATCAGAGAGCATAAATCAATAGAATAGCAAACAGTGGTACAGTAGAGAAAAATAAAGAAAACCAAAAGATGGTTCTTCGGAAAGATTAATGAAACTAATAGACCTTTAGCAAGACTGATCGAGTAATAAAAAGAGAAGACACACAAACTATTAATTTTAGTAATGAAACAGGAGACATTACTATATATTCCTACAGACACTGATAAAAATAGGATAGTATGAACAACTTTGAAGTCCCTGGGTGGTGCAAATGGTTAACGCATCTGGCTGCTAACCAAAAGGTTGGTGGTTCTAGTCTACCCAGGGTGCCTAGGAAGCAAGGCCTGGTGATCTACTTCTGAAAAATCAGCCATTGAAAACCTTGTGGAACACACTTCAACTCCGATACACTTGGACTTGCCAAGAATCAGAATCGACTCAATGGCCACTGATACTGGTATGAACAACTTTATACTAATAAATTTGAAAATTTAAATAAAATAGAAATATTTCCTGAAAAACTCAAATACCAAAATAGAAAACTGAAATAGCCAAAGATTAGACAGGCCCATAAAACAAAATGAGCCTAAATGGGCACACCAGCTCAGGGTCAGGGATGAGAAGGTAGGAGGGGACAGGAAAGCTGATAACAGGGAACCCAAGGTCAAGAGGGGGAAAGTGTTGACATGTCGTAGGGTTGGCAATCAATGTCACAAAACAATATGTGTATTAATTGTTTATAAGAAACTAATTTGCTCTGTGAACCTTCATCTAAAATACAATAAAAAAAGAAAGAATTTGAAATAGTTCTATATCTGTTAATGATACTGAACCCATAATTAAAAAGCTTACCACAGAGGCCACTCCAGGCCCTGATTGCTACGCTGTTGAGTTTTTCCAAACATTCAAGGAAGAAATTATATCAATCTTATACAAACTCTTCCAGGGAATAGAAAAACAGGAAACATTTCTTAACTCATTTTATGAGACCAGCAAAACCTTAACAAGGACATAAAAAAAGAAAACTAAAGACCAATCTCCCTCATAAACATAGATGCAAAAGTCCTCAGCAAATATAATGCAACAATATATAAAAAAGGACCAAGTGAGGTTAATTCAAGGAATGCAAAGTTACTTAATGATTCCAATGCCAATTAATATAATGTACCTTATCAAAATAAAGGTGAAAATCATATGATCATTTTATTAGATGCAGATAAAGCATTTTCACAAGATTTATTAGCCATGCATGATTCAGAAAAAGTTCTCAGCAATCTAGGAATAAAAGGATACTTCCTTATTCTTATCAAAAGTATCTATCAAAAACCTATAGCAGACATCATTATTAATGTGAAACACTAAATGTTTTCCCCTAAGTTCAGGAACAAGACAAAGATGTCTCCATTATCCTTCTATGCAACATTGTCTTAGAGATCATAGGCAGAGAAATAAGATAAGAAAAAGAAACTGTATATATAAATCTGAAAATAAGAAATAAAATTCATTATTCACAGTTTGACTGTGTACACAGAAAAAATTTAAGGCTTAAAATTGTTAGAATTAGTAAGTATATTTATCAATGTCTCTGGATATGAGGTTACTATAAAAATCCCCATTTATTTCCATGTATTTGCAAAAAAAGATAAATTAATTTTTTAAACAACAATAAATCTATAAAATGTACAGGATCTCTCTCTCCACACACACACACCAATAAATAAATAAACCCTACAAACTTTTTTTAAAACCAAACTCGTTGCTGTCAAGTCGATTCCAACTCATGGTTGCCCCATGTATTACAGAGTAGAACTGTTCCATAGAGTTTTCTTGCCTGTAATCTTTATGCAAGCAGATTGCCAGGACTTTTTTTCACAGCACTGCTGGGTGGGTTCAAACAGCCTACCTTTATGTTAGTAGTCAAGCAGAAACTGTGTCACCCATTTTGTAAAACCTAAATGAATGGAAGGATATATCGTGATCATGCACTGGAAGTCAAAATATTGTTAAGACGTGAATTCTCCCCAAATTGATCTATTGCTACAATGCAATCCCAGTTAAAATCTCAGCAAGATTTTTTGAAGAAATCAGTGCGCAATTATAAAATGTATATGCAGCCATAAAAGACTATAAACAGTCAAGAAAATCCTGAAGAACAAAATTAAAAGACTATACCCTACCATATGAATTTATTACAAAGTTACAGTTGCACTGCATTTGTGAAAAGATAATCATAGACCAATGGAAGAGAATAGAGAATTTAGAATCCAGAGAGTCCAGAAATATATACAATCTCTTGATTTACGACAAAAATATCAATACAATACAGAGGGGAAGGGATGGTCTTTGTTGAGTTAATTGGATATCCATATGGAAATAAATGAGCCTTAACCCCTACCTTACACCATCAATTACAGATGGATAATAAACCTAAATGTAAAATATAAAACAATTAAGCTTCTGGAAGAAAACATGGGAGAACATCTTTCTGATCTTGAGAGAGACAAAGATTTATCATAAACGAAAAGATTGATAAACCAGATTTAATTAAAAATAAGAACTTCAGTTCATCAAGAGACATCCTTAAGAGAGTGAAAAGAAAAGCCAAACAAACAAGAGAAGGTATTTGCCATATCCTGACAAAGGATCATATTCAGAAGATGTTTAAAATTCTTATAAATCAATAAGACAGACAACCACTAGAAAAATGGGTAAAATACTTGAACAGTAGCATATAAAATAGGATATACAAATGGCCAATAAGCATATTAAAAGGTGATGAACATCACCAACCATTAGAAAAAAGAAAAAAAAAGTTCAAATCACAATGAATACTAACACACACCTGAAATTAGGCTACAATTAAAAAGATGGAAAATACCAAATGTTGGCAAGAATGTGAAGCAACTAGAACTCATATCTTGGAGTATAAATTGGTAAAACCAAATTGGGAAATCTATTTGGCAGTACTTACTAAAGCTAAATAAACAACTTCACAATATTCCAACAATTCCACTACGTGTATATACTCAAGAAAAATTAGTGCAATGTCCTTCAAAAACCAATGTATGAACAGTCATAGTAAGATTATTCATAAAAGTCACAAACTTGAAATAACCCAAATTCTATCAACATTAGAACGGATAAATAAATTTTGGTATATTGATACACAGAATACTACACAGCAACAAAACAGGGCAAACTACTACTCCCTAGAACAATGAGTACAAATCTTAAAGATATAATGTTGAGTGAAAGAAGCCAGACACAAGAAACTATACACTTTATGATTCCATTTATCTGACGTTCAAGAACAGACAAAACTCATCTATGATGATAGAAGTCAGAATAGTGATTATCTTTCAGAGGTTATGATTAGGAGAGGGAATTAGGAAGTCTTCTGGGATACTGGAAATGTTCAATTTCTCACTGTAGGTGATGGTTACAGGAGTATATATATGTATATATATGTATATACATAAAATATATATACATATATGTATATATATATACATACATATACATAAAAATTTATCAAGTTGTACAGTTTAAGATTACGCATTTTATCACATGAATGTTATACTTCAAAGCAAAAACTTTTACATAAAGAATTATTACCCTACATGTAAGCTAGTAATTGTTATGAAATATATGTTATATTGTGGAAATGATAATGGAAAACATTTTTTAAAGTTACTTCTCAATTTGTTAAGGTGAAATGTTTACGCTCCTAGGTCCCCACAGACTTCTTCAGAGATGAGCACAACTATTACCTAAGCTAAGAAGAAGTCTTCTGACAATTGGCTATGGAGAAGACAGGCTCCTGAGAACAAAAAATGAAACACATTTATAGGATCCCACCAAAAAAAAAAAAAAAACACCACTGCCATTGAGTTGATTCCGACTCACAGTGACCCCACAGGGATTCTGAGACTAAATCTCTACAGAAGCAGACTGCCACATCTTTCTCCCGCAGAGCCACTGGTGGTCGTTTTGAACCACTGACCTTTTGGTTAGCAGTCCAGCACTTTAAACACTGCACCACCAGGGCTCCTATAAGATCCCACAGTGACTGAGAAGTGTATGTATCTGCCTTGGATCAAAACAAACAATCCATTTATAGCTCCCTGTGGCTGGAAGTATGCTGAGATCCTCCATGTGACCACTGTCATGTGAAGACAAGTAGCTGGGGAAGTAGAAATTAAGGAAGCCAAGAAAGGTACAAAGTTTGGCCAGCCTTTGATTTCAAATCCTCCAAACGTTTACCACATTTACCCTTAGAATGATGTCCAAATTCCGTAATATAGCTTTAAAGTTCCTCCATGTTCTGAAATCCACTTACAACTCCAGCCTTTTCTCTCGCCACTCTGTAGTTTCTCCATTCTACTCCATAATCACATCAAACTGAAATTTTCAGTTCCTCCAAAGCACCACCTGTCATTGTGTGCTAATCGTGTTGATTTCGACTTAGAGGGTTTCCAAGGCTGTATCTTTACAGAAGACTGATGCATCTTTCTCCTGCCGACCTGCTGGTAGGTTCAAACCACTGACCTTCTGGTTAGCAGTTGAGTGCTTTAACTTCTGTGCCACCAGGGCTCCTTTAAAGTGCCACCTACCACCTGCTTAAATTCTCTCTTGCCTGTGACCTTTACACATGCTCTTCCCCTGCCTGAAATATTCCACCACTCCATTTTATCCAACTAATTCCTATTCATCCTTTCAGTCACCACTTAAAAGTCATTTCCTCAGGGATGCCTTCGATAGGCTATGTTAGAATCCCATATTTCCCAAATCATGCCTTTCATCATACTTTATTATAATTACTTCACCGTCAATCCTCTCTACCAGACTGTAAGTTCTATAAAACCAAGAACCATATCTATCTTTTCCACTACTATATCCTTACTGTCTGGCATAGCCATTTGCATGTGGTAGACATTAAATAAAAATATGTGGAATCAGTGAAAATGAATGAGTGAATAAATGAATGATGAGAAATTTTAGGGTGCAGTAAATCTTACTGGGATCCTTAAGCAAATAGTTCAGTATTGACTTTTTTTTCTTACTTTTTCTATGATTATTTACCTCTTGTTCTGCTGTAGATTTTCAGTTTTTTATAGCGTGTTTTGGCTATGCTGATGGGCACCAAAGAAGGCATTTCAAAAGAGTCACAGATCCCTAATGCTCAATGTAATGGTAGTAGTAGAGAATCAAGAAGAAAATTCTAGGGGAAGATGCAATTTAAGGTGGCAGATTCAGGACACTTTGTAAATTTATCCAACCCACCAGGAATTTCCCTTCTGGTGTTCCACTCTCAACTCTACAGTTTTGTGTAGTTTTTTTGCTTGTTTGTTTGTTTTTGTTTTTAATCGAATGCTATCCTTTATAAGAAAAAGTGAACTGAAGATGAGTTATAGCTTGTAACTTCAAAGCAGACTGGGTCAGGGTATTAGTCTTTACAATAATCATTTCTCTGGGGGCTAGGGCAATAAATGAAGAAATCACTGGGATTTTGAAAACTACCTAAACACATATTTTTTAAATCTATTTCAACCTGGCCTCATTTTCAACATTTACATTTTGAGTGAAAGGAGAATAAAAGCAAACCGATGCCCCTGAAAAGGAAAAATTTTGTAGCCAGCAAAATTGGAACTTAAGTAAAAAAAATAATAAATCCCATCTTATTATTGTGAGGGAAAACTGATAGCAAATTCTAACTAAGTAATCTTCTGTGAAAATTCCAAACATTGACCAGCTCTCTTGATTACATAAGAGCACCAGGGCACTTTCAAGAGCCCATGTACAGCTTCAAGATGAACTCCATGTGCCTCTTTATCCTCTATTCAAATTTGGTAACAGGTAACATCAAAGGGAATTCAGCTATGAACTAAATTGGAAGCTCATGATGTTATATGTCTATGTTACTTGGCCCTACTATGAGCATCAAAATTTATTACTTTACTTGCATGTGATATTAATGATATTGTTTGGTAATTTCTGTATTCCATTGGATTCCTTTCTCTGGAATGGGCATGAATATGGATCTCTTCCAGTTGGTTGGCCAGGTAGCTGTCTTTGGACATGTTATTAGGAGGGACTAGTTCCTGGAGAAGGGCAACATGCCAGATAAAGTAGAGGGTCAGCAAAAAAGAGGAAGACCTTCAACGAGATGGACTGACATAGAGGCTGCAACAATCGGCTCAAACATAGCAACAATTGTGAGGATGGCACAGGGCCGGGCAATGCTTCGTTCTATTATACATGGGTTCGCTATGAGTTGGAACTGACTCGACAACAAGAACAACATGAGCATCAGAAGGTCCCTGCGTGTCTCAAACTGTATGCACTCCACTACTAACCTAAAGGTTGGTGGTTTGAACCCACCCAGTGGTGCCACAGAAGAAAGGCCTGGCGATCTGATTCTGTAAAGATTACACCCAAGAAAACCCAGTGGAGCAGATCTACTCTGTAACACATAGGGTCACCGTGAGTCAGAATCGACTCGACAGCAAGAGGTTTGGTTTCTGAGTATCAAATGTGATGCTTAACAATTTCTTACTATTAAATGGCAAGTCAAGTTCATTAACAATGTAATCCTGAAATTCTCAGTATTCCAAGATTATCTGAATGTATATAGAAAAAGATAACAGTAAGATGATAGTAAAATATAGGCCAGGTCCTGAGCTGCAATGGGGGAGATAATCATCACCTAGATGGACAAAAGAAACACTCGCAGGATGCCTGAAGCCGAAGCTGAAATGTGGTAGAGCTGAACAACAACAAAAACCAGAGTCAGTATAAAAACGAACTCTTTAAAAGAACAATGACAGTGTCTTAGAATGCAAGTTCTGTAAACTATTGACTATAGCCACAAACAAGTGTAATATTTAAAGAAGAGCTACACATCATATCAATAAACTGTCACATGGATAATAATATCTATAGATGTACAATCTTTAGAGTAGTTACATTTCCCAGGCAAATGAAACTGCTTGTTACACATGAAATTCTATTTTACATACAGATGCTTGAATTATAGAGGTATTGGCTTTACTACAAGAAATTGTTCTTGTATTGTGATTCACCACCGGAAGAAAAACCATGGTAACATCCTATGGTCAGATCAATGACACATTAAGATCAAAGTGCAAAGAAGAATTCTTAGGTCTTTCCTGAGTCTGATGTAAGAGTCTTGAATGGCAAGATAATCAGCTGTTGAGAAAGAAGTTTCCATGATCTGTGTGACAGTTCCGTACCTAGAAAATTTATCACTTCAATCAATTGCTATCTCTTTACTTAACATCTGCTATATTCTCAAAATTCACACAAGTCTTGTCAAGTTATCTACTGACAGATGATTTTTCCCTCCTCAGACCCACTTGCATTGGTCTTTCTTTGTAAGATTTTCTCAGAATCCAAAACTTAAACATCTGTAGGAAAACTCAGCATTTTGATTTTCAGGGGGTTTATTTCAAGTGAATTCCATCAAGGGCAACAACAGTAATAAAAGTATTAATACTAACAATGATGGCAATGAGCTCTAAACTTAAAGAAGCCTCCAACAAGAGCTGAAATGACTAAAAACAATACCATTGATTTCATCCTAATTTATAGTTTCCCAAGGACTCCCAGAGTTCTCCTAGATGCAACTTCTGGATCACAATACTAACTGGGCCTTAATCACTCCCATTGCCTTTCTGACCAAAATAAAATTTCCAATAGTAATTACATTCAGCTCATTTATAGTTTCAATTGTACTATAGAAAGAAAAAGCATTCTTTGACTCCTGTTTTAAACTTTCACGAGGAACTCTTATGAGCCATTGACTAGGATCCTTGCTATACCTTCAAGTTAGCTGCCTATGAAATATGAAGGAAGGAATAATCCAGGGGTACCTGGGAATTTGTATATTTGTTTCCTTAAGGTCTTGAAGTAACAGACACTGGGTACTTGGTGTTCCCAGTAATTGCAAGACATCAGAACAGAGCTGCAGGTCTAAGTGACTGGGAAAAGTAAACCTTAAAAAAAATTTTTAGATGTTCATCAGCGAAAGGCATTTTGTATATATTAATTAATGGTCAAAGTTTCTTCTTTTTTTAACCGTTTGCTGTGAAATATCTTCAAAAGTTGCAAAAATAGTAGAAAGAATTTCTGTGTATATCCTTCATACAGATTCCTTAAATGTTACCATTTTACACTTGCTTAATCATACATTCGTATTCATTCTCTCTCTCTTTCCCCCCCTCTCTCTTTCCCTCCCTCCTTCCTGTCCTCTCTCTTTCTCTCCCTGTGTATGTGTATGTGTGTATATATATACATATACATAAAATACATATGTGTGACCATAATTTTTGGCCACTGATTTTAGCATCCATTGATGATTCTTGTCTGAAACAATTATTACAGTGATGATTGTCAAATGGTGTTTTACTAATTCCATCATTCCTTTTACATTTATTAGTTGCAATTACACTATAAGGAAGAGCTTTCCCTTGCCCCCAATTTATTTATTTATTCATGTATGTATGTCAATATGCCCTTGTGGATTCTTATTGTATCCTATGCATTAAATTCATAACCATCACTATTTATTTTGTTATTCTTATTTTCCAGACTTGACCAGTGGGAGACTCTCCAACATTGCTCCTGTTTCCTTTTGACATGTCCCCATCATTTTTTGAGCACTTTATTACTTTCTAGCATCACAAGATATTTCAAATTCATCTTGTATATTCCCAGTCCAGCCCTGAAATCAATAATTTTTTTCAAGGAACCCTAGATTCTTTTATTGGAAAATGCTAGTTAAAACACAAGATCTAGGTATGCTCACTAATACTGGGCCTTCTGATTGCTAGGTATGCTCATTGCTTCCAGACCCTTGCCAAAGACTGAAATAGAAAAAATGTGTATATATACATATATATACACATCAGCTTAGTAATTAGTATTTATATCTACAGCAATACATACATATAGATAGAGAGAGAGAGACCAGTTCTCATTGAGTCGATTCTGACTCATGGAGAACGCATGTGCATCAGAGTAGAACTGTGCTCCACAGGGTTTTCAATGGCTGATTTTTCAGAAGTAGGTCGCCAGACCTTTCCTCTAAGGCTCCTCTGGGTGGACTTGAGTCTCTAACTTTTTGGTTAGCAGCCAAATGCATTAACATTTACACCACCCGGACTCCAGATATAGGTATACGTGTAGGTGTAGGTATAGGTGTGGAGGTGGCCGTGAATATGGATATAGATATGGATGTGGATATAGATATAGATGTGAATATGTGAATGTGGACATAGCTGTAGACACGTGTGATTTTTAAGGTTGTATGTCACCTTGGCTGTGCCATGATTCTGAACGGTTTGGCAGTTGTGTAATGATGTAGTCATCCTTCATGATGTGATCTGATATAATCAGTCAATCAATTGTAGGAGTTTCCTTGGGGGTGTGGCCTGCATCTTATCTATATATAAACATTCTGGTAAAGCTCGCTTGCTTGCTCTGGATTCTGCATCTGGCTCATCATCATCTGACCTCTAGCTCTTGGAACTTGAGCCAGCTGTCATATTGCCTGCTGATCTTGGGATTTGTCAGCCTTCGCAGACTGTGAGCCAGCAGCCTTCCATCTTACCTGACAATCTTGGGTTCATCAGCCCATGCAGCTACATGAGTATATATACACATACAGAGCTTAAGGAGCCCTGGTAGCACAGCAGTTAGGCATTTGGCTGCTAACTGAAAGGTCAGTAGTTTGAACCCACCCAGCAGCCCCACAGAAGAAAGACCTGGCGATCTGCTCCTGTAAAGATTACAGCCTAGAAAAGCCTATGGGGCAATTCTACTCTGCCGCATGGGGTCACTATGAGTCTAAATAGACTCCACAGTACCTAACAACAATAACAACATTCTTCTGGCACAAAAGTATAATAGTGTAATGGTGTGAAAGTAGTCTAGGCAAGAGACACTGGAAAGATATTTCTTACTTTTAAAATCTCCCTATTACGTCAGAAAAAAAAAATAAAAGGAAAAGGAAGAGAAGAAGAGGCTAATAAAGTCAGTGTGCCAAAATCTTAAAAATTCTAGAATCTAAGTAATGGGTATATGAGAATTCATTATATCATTATCTCTACGTCTGTGTATATTTCAAATTTTTTATAATACATTTTCTCAAATCTTGCTTATATATTAACATAAAGTAAGGATTCTTTGCATTTCATAAGCTCATCTTTAGAACAAAACATCTCCTTTGGAGAGTTAGGCCAACTGGTCATTAACATCTTATTGTGAACTATTTTAATCAAATAATTAGATCTTTTTCCTCCTATCATCTAAGATTACCTGTGCAAAGGGCCTATTTGATTAGGGGAAAGGAGGCAAGGGTAATTTTAGAGAATGGGGCATTTCAGCAAGGTCAGCCAGAGATAGGAATAAGGTTGAGGAAGGAAAGGCAATTTGTACAAGGACACCAAATATGTATTTTCCTTTCTCTGAAAATTTGTCTAGTTTTTTTGTTATCATTTGAAATCATTTTATGAACTATCTTAGCTTTCCCCAGAGCATAAGGTAAATAATACCTTCTTAAACACTGTCTTAAAATTGGGCAAAAATATAAATGGATTCGTATCCTACTTCATGCCTATCTGTAGCCTCCTGGGAGACTTTTGCTCTCTATCTACTCATAATGACAATAATAACTAACATATACTGAGTATTTGATATTATAACACTCAAAATAATATGATACACATTGAACTAAGTGCTTTAAATGTATGAATTTCATTAATATCTACAAGTCTGTGGAATGAGGACAGACAAGTTAAGAAACTTCCCCAAAGTCAAACAGCTAATATGTAGTAGAAACAGAATTCTAACCCAGGCAGTCTGATCCCAGAACCTGTGCTCTTAAGTACTAAGTTAATGTTTATCAAACTTATTTCTACTATTTTCTGTAAATGTCACTCAAAATTCTGATAGGACACAAAAATATAACTGCTCAGATTTACAAAAATATGCCTATATCCTCACTTAGCAATATTAGAGACTCTGCATGAGAGGAAGCAAGATAAAATCAAAAGAACTGCGTTAGAATTATAGCACCATGAGAGACTCCATTGGTTAGAGATCCAAAAGCTACTTAAAATCCTCTTCTCCCTCATCTGATTTCCCCTAGGGAGGCTGGAAAAGCAAAACATTTGCTTTACTAGTCTCCCTTGCAGCTAGAGTTGTTGGCCATATAACCTCGTTCTGGACAATGAAGCATATGAGAAAGCCTGCTACAGGGGATCTGAGAAACATTTTCTTTCCTTGATGAAAAAAGAAGTGCAAATGGAATAATGCTCTCCCTTGCATCTTCCTCTGCTCCCTCTCTTAGAATGTGGGGCTGCTCTGACCACCTTATAATGATGAAGGGAAGAACAGAACTGAGATATGCAGGTCAAATTCATTGTTAACCTCAGGATCACCTACCTCTGAACTTCTTGTACATGAGAGAATTAAATACCTATTTCTTTAGATCACAGTGGGTTAGATATCTTGTTTTGTTTTATTTTGTTTTGCTTTGTTATTAATACTTATAGCCTAAAGCATTCCTAACAGATGTGACTTTCTCCACTTCATAGTTATGCCTTACAGCATAGCTGAGTCTCAATTTATTTATTTATCACAAAGATTAAATGAGATAACATTTGAAAAACAGTTCCCTTTTGACACACAGTGGTTTGCCTGGTAAAAGATAGTTTAATCTGAGCCATAAATGTTCATTATGCCTAGCATCAAAGAGCACTTCAGTGGGGGAAGCTAAATGTTAATAACTGTCACCACAGAGTCCTAGCTCTAAGGCAAAGTACCTAAGGATTACTGGAAGACTATGAGATCAGTCCCACTCACACAGAAGCTGATAGGACAGAAAGGAAAAACTGCACTCCTTAAGAAAGTCTTGTATCTTCCACAAGTATTAACAAATGGTAAATCCTCTTTATAGGCTACCTAGCTTCTGTTCATCCCTCAGCCTAGAGCAGTAACTGCCCCAAGTCTCCAAAGTTTCTTTGGATCAGCAGTGGAGGAAGAAAATCCCACATTCATTTATCTTCCCTCCTCCCCTGCTGTGAGAAGAGGGATGGTGAACCTCACTATACAGCCAATTTTCCTTATAACTTACTATATAGCGTAACAGTTAATCATAATAGATTTGCAGTTACTCAACATGGTTTCAAATCTTGGTTCTGCCAATTATTAACTTTGTGGCCTTGATTAATTTTCTTATTTGCAAAGTAAGGATAATAAAAGTACCTATATCATAAGGTTGTTGTGAAGACTACATGTATAAAAATCACTTAATCAGTATCTGGTATAACAGAATGTATTTGATAAATGTTACAGCTAAAAAGCATCTAGGATCAATGATGAGTAATATAGGCAAATTTTACCCTCTTTTTCTATACTGCTTAGCGTAGTTTATTTTCAAAATGTCAAAGAATTACAATTAAAAAAAAAGAAAATATGCAGTTTATTCCAGTTACCATCCATTTAAATAAAATATCCCAAATTAAATCTAATTATTACCCACCTGAGCACTTTCAAGTTAAAAACAAATAATGTTTCAAATACCTCAACAAGACATAATTGCCGAATGAGTTTATTATCCTATAAACACTATAGCAATTATGACCTATGGTATAAACACAAAACAATACAACCTACTTTCTTCCCACAAATACACACTCCATCTGGTCAAAACTATACACTACAAGATATTACTCAGAGTTCATAACTTAAATGCCAAGCTTTCTAACAGGCCTTAACTTGCACCTGTAAATGATTGGTGAATGCCGCTCTTTCAGGCAAAAACTAAAGCAGCCCCAGAGCACCAATACCAAGTTTAGAGTTTGGAGAAAATAAAAGAAGAGGGGTTCAATCACCCAAACTGTGAAAGAAAATCCAAACATAAGCATATAGTGTTTTCATCAAATAACTTGGACATGGGTGAAGATAAACACTGCAAACCACTTTACCAATAAAAGCTCGAGACCTAAATGACAGTAAATTCTTATACATTATCAAATAAGGGTAGAATGCCTAGTTCTGATCAGGGAAAGGAAATTCAGAGTGCTCCAAAAATGGAAACCCAAACAGAAAACATCAGTAGTAGCTCTCATTCTTATATGTGTAAGGTTGAAGGGTAAATCAGTCACATGGAGAGAAAAGAAAGCACAGGAAGGCTAATGTGAACTGAGCCAAAACACTAAAAATCCTATGTGAATGTCTACTTTTTCTACCTCCAGTAAAACTGCAGGATTCTTGATCCTTGCACAAGAATGCTGTAGCTTTTATATTACCATTCTTTCACTGAGAAAGATTTAATTTATTTCAGTAACAGTGAAAATGATCCACTATTGAAATACAACAGTTGATGCACCCTAAGTGTCAAGAAGGGAATTAGAGAAAAAGAGTCCAAAGGACAAAAACTGGATACTGTAAACTGAGACCTAAAGTCATTCAAATTCCTTAGAAACTTACATTTGGATTACTTAAAACCTTCATATGACTGCATTTTAATTTAGCTTATACAAAACAAAATAATCTAATGAATTTGGGGAAATATAGAGTATATCAATAATCATTCTTTCTCCAGTTTTTAGACTGTTTTTTGAAAAAAATATTAGCGTATTACTTTTATATGATTATTTCTGAAGAGTTTAGCTGTTTTAACTAATTCCTTCATATGCTATACATTACAGCATATATTTAAAATTTATCTTCATCATTACAATGTTGCTTACTAAACATCTTTAATAGGTCTTCCTTGTCTAACTGCAAAAATATCATGCCTTGAGCTCCTCAGAGAATTGGATAAAAAACTTACATTTATTTTTAAAACAACAGTATTTTAAATAAGATGTGCCATTTCTGTATGCTGTAGGTTGGTTACAAATTTGCACAATTTAAGTATTGTACAATAAAAGACATCCAAAACTTAATTTTATATTTTTATTTGATTTAGTTTTTAAAAATAAGTCAACTTTTTACTAATTCATGAAGATAAAAATGCCAGTTTGGTTTAATATATTTTATGCATTATAGCTTCATTACTGAATAATGAAATTCTATACTGATGAGGCAGACTAACTCTTGAAAAATCTACATTCTGATTTCATGTTCATATTTATTTTAAGATACATCAGAGAAGGATGAAGACAATTTCAAACATGATCCAAAGCTTCAGTCTACCCACATTGTTTGAATACAATGCCTTTTAATACTAACGTGAACAATAAAACCTATTGAGAAGCAGAAATGGATTGATCAAAAAAGAACAATTTCTTTCTAAATGCGTGACTCCAGTAGTATTATTGGTCACACCAGGGACATGTGTACTTGTTTTAAGTATTTGTGTGTTGGAAAGTTCTTTGGAGATGTCAGTTTTGTCAAAACTGCAGATAAAGTACTTTCGATGCCAAAACAGTATCAAATTAGTTTCCCCCACATAAATTTTAGATTTGTCCTTGATTTATCAAAAACAGAGACCTCTGTGAGAGGAGCAGCACTCAAATTGGTTAGCCCACCAAAATGCTAAAATAGAAAGTTATGCTACTTTATTTGAGCTGATTTTTTATAGGAACCGTATGTATGACTTTCACTTTCTAGAAAGTGGTTTTCTCTTGAACACACATCAGAACCATTCATCATAATATAATTGCAAGTTGTCAGTCAGGGCCGCACCCTTCGCTTTGTGGCAAACCGCCAACACATCTGTCAGAAGCACTCATAAGCTTCCGTGTGTTATTGTAATCCCCTACAAAGAGAACAAGCCCATTCACCAATTTCACATTTTCCAAGTGAAACAATGACTTATTTAAACCCCATTCCAAATGAAATTGTTGAGTTTCTCTTGTAGGCCATGAACTACTTTCTCACCAAGGGAATGATCACACCAGTAGTCAAGGGAATCGTGTATCCTGTATACAGTTGATTTCTTTATGTACTGGATATGCATTTTTAAAAACAAGGAAGGGTGCCTGTGTTATATGGTTATGTGTATATATTAATAATTGCTTATATAAGAGAAAGCAATAGCATGCTATTTCAATAAATTCCTTTTCCTTAGTAGCCCCCCATACCTTCTGTCATACAAATGCTACATATTGATAGAAATCAAACCCATTTTCACAAAGAACAAAATGTACTCTAGGCTGATAACAGGTCAGTTCAATGGTCATTGATTTTAATCAGCCTTACAATCTGAAAGAATCAACCTTCAAAAGAGTGGCACAGTAGAAACAGGATAAAATTCCTTGTAGTTATAATCAAGCAAAAGAGTTAAATAAAGAGATCTTTTTAACTCACTCTATATCTGACCTTCCAAAGAAGTTTCCAAGGATCAGGACAAGTAAAGACTAAAAATGTTAACACCAACATGATAAATCTCTTGTAAAGAAAATTGGAAGCAATGTTCACAAGTCAATTATTCAAATTACATTCAGTTGTATATAAGTGTTCCACTGCTAACTTGCCTGCATGCTATCTCTTCTTCCATGCAAGCATAAAGCAGAGACCAGAACTACTATGTCAAAGAAGCTTTTTTCTGTTTATTTTCTGCAGATTTGAATGAAAGATACATGACTTGCTGGTATCAAAGCTATGAGTAGCATTCTACTACAAGATCAAGCAATCCTCACACTTTACACACACACACACACACACACACACACACACACACACAGAAGAAGTCCCTGGGTGGTACCAACAGTTAGTTAAGCACTTGACTACTACTAACCCAAAGATTGGAGTTTTGAATCCATCCAGAGGTGCCTCTGAAGAAAGATCTGGTCACTCACTTCTGAAAGGTCACAGCCTTGAAAACCCTAAGGAGCACTTCTATTCTGCATACATGGGGTCGCCATAAGTTGGGATCAACTTGATGGGAACCGGCTATACAAGCAATTTTTCCTATTTTATGTTTCTCAAAAACAAAATTAAAATTTTCAGAAGTGATGGAAACAGAAACTCCAAATCCATAAAACTTTACTAGCTCTCAGTCATCAATAAAATATACATTACAGACCTGGCGCAGTGGTTTTGGTACTAACCAAAAGGCCGGCAGTTTGAATCCATCAGCCACTCCTTGGAAACTATATAGGGCAGTTCTTCTCTGTCCTATAGGGTCACTATGAGTCAGCAGCCAGTTTGGTTTTTTGGTTTATGGTGACTATATAAAACACATAGATTCCATATTAATATCTGTTACTATCGTACTTTAGTCAGACGATTGAGTTTCAAAACTTTATTTAATGTTATTTAATGCTGTAAAGTAGGTGACAACAACATCCCAATATTACATGAGATTCAGAGAGGGTGAGATTCCCAAAGTCATACTACAACAACGACACAAATTCCTATCTCCACATTCAAAAAGTCATGGTATTATCATGTGTATTTCCACTGAGTTACATGCAGGCACAGGTACAAACACTGGCATACCTACAAGGTATAATGTATATAGAATTATTATTATTTTATATATATATATATGTATATAAATACATATAAACCCAAAACCAAACCCATTGTCGTCGAGTTGATTCTGACTCATAGCGACCTTATAGGACAGAGTAGAACTGCCCCCATAGGGTTTCCAAGGAGCGACTGGTGGATTTGGACTGCCGACTTTTTGGTTAGCAGCCTAGCTCTTAACCACTGCACCACCCAGGCTCCATATATAGAGATAAATAGATATATGTAGTTGTTGTTGTGTGCCATCAAGTCAATTCCGACTCATAGCAACCCTGTAGGAGACAGTAGAACTGTCTCCATAGGATTTCCAAGGAGCAGCTGGTGAATTCGAACTTCCGGCCTTCTGGTTAGCAGACTGAGCTCTTAACCGCTTTGCCACCAGGGCTCCATATAGATATATATAGATACATACATATATAGAGAGATAGAGATTTATACGCATATACGAACCCTTATACTAAAAAGAACAACAGATTTGGTAAACGCAAGACATACAATACACAGTAGTTGCAAGAAAAAAATTAATTCAGTATGCTTTATGAATCTCAATAATTTTAGCAGCAATATTTTCATATATTCATTCCACAATAAAACATACAGTCATGAAACCCAAATAAAATGCCTCCTATCTATCCCTTGCATTGAGGTTAGGGAATACATTTGAAGCATTTGAGAAAAGAATAAAAAAACTATGCCTGCCAGTCTTTCTTGGAAAATAGTACAGATATTCATTTATTTCGCTTTTCATAAATAAACTGGCAGATTTTCTGGAATCAAAATAAAGTTTATTCAAAAATATGTTTGCACTTTTTAACTACTAGAATATTACTAACGGATACATGATTTTCTTGATTATGGAAAGTAACACTATCAAATCGATCAACTGTAATTGTTTCTTGATACCGTTAGCTTAAAATGACTGCTCCCCTAGAAATTACTTGTCCAGGCCCAAAATCTTCTGTTATTCAACTTGTAATGCAAAAAATATGTTTCTTTTGTCAAAATTCATCACCAATGTGTTCATTTATTTAGAGAATGTTTTCAATCAATTGCTCTAGTGTAGCAAAATACTAAGAAGGAAAAGACATTGTGGGAAAGTTAAAGCAAAAAATATAACTAACCAAAAACTATAATCACTTTGTATCATAAAACTTATCCATTTCTAGATAAACTGTTTGTATCTGTAATACTAAGTAGCAGAAACTGCTGTAAAAATAATTATAACAATTATTTGTTTTACGATAAAATTTAATTCTTAAAAATAATATATATTATTAATCTCTGAATCCCTCAAATATGAGCAAGGTCAAAAATAGATGTAGAAGCTATTCTAGCCCAGCTAAAGACCATAAGGTAAGATTTTCACTAATACTTTAATTTAAAAAAAAATTAGCACTTAGAAAATAAATTTCTGTAAGATGAATGTTTGACCCTAAGCAGTTTTTTAATATTTATTTGTTTTTAAAAAATATGCAAAGAATTTACTATTGTTGAATTCTTTTTTATTGTTACTTAGACCACAGAGAAAAAGTATGAATTTAGGTGTTATTTAAAGAAAAATTAGACTAAACATCAATTTTTAAAACATATATATATACCCAAAAATCTATATATTTTGATATTTCATTCCTACTTCATTAAAATTAAGGGCATTTGTAAGCCACCCTACTAAAATTAATACTCTCATTACTTAAAACTTGATATATATATACATACATACATAAACACATTCCCCAAAGAAATTTTGATTCCACCATATGGGCTATTTACAGTGTTGTATTTGTTATTTTGCCAAAATATAAGGAGAGACACATTATTACTATTCGCTTTTTACATTGAGTCCTTTTGGACAAAATCAAACATTTATAGAGCTAAATAATAAATTTCACATATAGGTCATGAACTGAGATGCAATGGCCTGAAACAATTAGATAACGCATTATGAATTGTGAGGTAGCTTTAACACACACACACAGAGACAGAGAGAATCCTATGATACCTATATGTATCTTCATACATGACTTCAATGAGGGTCAAAGTCAAATATAAAAATAAAAATTTCTGTTGATACCAATTAGTTTGTATCAATTAAATGGCAAATAAACCAACCAAATTTTAGGTAGTAGATGATTCAAATGATTTTCACACAAAAATTGGCAATTTGTATTGTCTATAAACAAGAAAATCTGTCAACCTACTTTTTAAAATTTGCATCAATAAAAAATATTAACAGTAATATAACATCAAAAACATTTTATGTAATTCTTAGATGGTTTCATAATAAGAAGTAGATGATTTTGTATCACACAATACAGGTGTCCAAACAGCCATACTTAAAAGATGAGCAAATAATTACTCCACCTAGGATACCTCTAGATAGTTTATCAAAAGATGATTTTCTTTAAACTGTAAGTTACAAAATGGATCATACATACACACACAACACAGTCATAAGAAGAACTTTTTCAAAAACACTAAAAAATTATTTGTGTGGTTTTAATTTTATTTCAATTAAGGCTGCTAAAACATTAAATATTTTTTATTTTGCTCTTAAGCACTATATAGCACAAGAAATCCTCTCAAGTAAATGACACAAACAAAACCATACGTATAACAAGAATGATTATATCTGCCATATTTTCTATCATTATCTTGTTATGCCAAAGAAGAATCTCCATTCAATGGGAATAATGTTCATAATATCATTAACTTAAATAAAAAGAATAACAAAAAACATATTAGATTTATGTAATTCTCCCTTAACCACTTAAGTTTAAAATAACATTTTAAGCATTTAGTTTAAAATAACTAAAATTCCCCTTATGTCTGAAAGGAAGATAAGTTTTGCTGAAAAATATAAAAAGATGACTAATTCAGATTATAATTATGCAGTTTCTAACACTGATATTTAAATAATACACTTACATTTAATAACGAGATGGAATAATTTTTATACTTAGGCTAATATTTAACAGCAAAAAAGTGTTATTTCCCACCCTAAGATGTTAATTTCCAATTACATAAGACTACAGATAGCCTCTCTCAAGTCCACCAAACTGCCTCTGGTATCTATTGTAGTAGAGGACAAATCATGCTCATCAAATAATGTAATTAACAGAGTTACTATATTCATAGTACACGGGTTATTAATTTTCATAGAATTTTTGTTATTTGCATTTGAACATAATTTGGGTTTTTTATTGCTTCAGGAATTATTTTGTAATCTTGCAAATGTCACTGTCAAATCCATAGGCAAAAATATCTGCTAAATGAGTGTTCTGACAGATAGAATACAAATAAAACTAGTTTTAACTCTATCTAGAAACAGACATATTTTCACACTTATACATTAACAGAAGATGTGTCAGCTCTACTTTTCTCTTTATTCTATACTCCCCTCCTTATTCATGCCTGTTATAGAATGTACCATTTTACATTAATATAGCTCTTTGTATTCACTCACACAACAGATTTATTGATTGCCTCCTTTCTACCAGGCAACATGCTAAATTCTGGAAATAAAAAGGTGAATGAAACAAATAAGGTGCCTACCCTGTAGAGCTTCAGTTTAGTGAGGAATACAGACATATAAAAACCCATTGCCATAGAGTCAATTCCAACTCATAGTGACCCTATAGGACAGAGTAGAACTGCCCCATAGGGCTTGCAAGACTGTAATGTTGACGGAAGCAGACTGCCACATCTTCCTCCCATGGAGCAGCGGGTGGGTTTGGACCGCCAACCTTTTGATGTACAATGGAGCACTTAACCACTGTGCCACCAGAGCTCCTTATAGGTATATAATAGGGGAAATATATAAGTATGTAAGAAGTGATTTGGTAGCGGTAGTATGATTACTATAGAAACCCATGGTGTTAGTCTGTCCCCACACCCATACCACACCTATCTGTATTACATCCCACACAAGTAATAGGGACGTCTTCAGGTCAAGGACTGTACTTTATTCCAATTTTTGTCCCTTAGGCCTAGAACTTTGTGCGTTTAATCTGTTGAATGTTTTGAATTATTTTGCAGTAATGATGAAACATGTGTCTTAAATTCCAAACACCTTCTTACTTCCTCTTATTTGTGACCATTAGCACATATGTGGAGCCCTGGTGGAGCAGTGGTTAAGAGCTATGGCGAGGTATGGCTGCTAACCAAAAAGGTGAGCAGTTCGAATCTACCAGCCACTGCTTGGAAACCCTATGGTGGAGTTCTACTCTGTACTATAGGGCTGCTATGAGTCGCAATCTACTTGACGCAGTGTTTTTTTTTGTTTTTTGTTTTTTTAGCACATACCTAATGGGCATTATAAAGCACACTGTATACAATACAATTAAAAATTATAATTCATAATATGGAATAGACTATTTCAAGTTTTGTTTAGAAGGGTAGGTGGCAGTCAAGTGAAGCTAACTGGACCACAGATAAACCATACCTGTCAGCTTGCTTTCATTAAATATAAGAAACAAATCAAATATATGACAGTAAAATCTCAAATAACTGGACTCTGACAAACATAACTCTAATTAACTGGGGTTTTTGGCATTAAACATGTAGAAAAGAACCATTAGAAAACAATCTCTCAAAAATAAATTTAAAAAAAAAAATTCCAGAATGTTCTTCATGTTTCTAGTGCTTGGCACTGTACCTGGTACACAATCGGTGCTTGATAATTGTTTGTTAATAAATACATGAATCAGTAAATGAATCTATTTCCTAAACATTCCATCATGCTGTATCATATGATGATCACAGAGACTCGGTGATACCTGTAAAATGCTGCATGATCCTGAATCAATGAAAACACATTCATTAATATATTCCCTATACTATCTGCTATGACACAAAATTACCTAAAATTTTTGCAAATATTTACAAAACAAAATCAAAATTTTGTAAACATTTCAATTATAAGTATGGAAACAAATGATTTTTCTGTTGAACCCACAATAAATAATATCCACTTGCTTGTATTTTCCACTCCTTCAGTTTCCCAAGTAATCAAAATTGTGGTATAGAAATAACATTGTAAAGCATTTTCTGTCATATGCCTTATAAAATGGCAAGATGTATTATCCCAAGGTAAACAGAAACCTCACAAATTCTAGAAAATGAGCTTCTTGAAATATGATTTGATATAGTCATGTTAAAAGTAAATAAAATGAACTTCCATTCTTTGTCTTATTCAGTACTTCTGAAGAGGATTTCTTTCTCTAACAAGAGAATGTCTATTTGAGACTTTCAGGGTCTACTGTGATTTTCAGAATATGGTGCTAAATAAAAGTATCTCAGTGTGTTCTAGAGTCAATACATACTAGACTTGAGGCTAACCAATGACAACAACGGAAGTCTAATGAAGTTACAGCCAGATGTCAAGCACTGTAAGGGCTTTCCCAACAGGCACACCTGACAGCAAGACAGTGTGAGTGTATGCCAAGAAGGACAGAAATACTACAGGACAATTTATGACTCATACTGTAGATCAAACTGACTTAACTAAAATATTCCTATTTCTAACAAGATTATCAATATGTTCATTGAGGGATTTATAGGCTACATGAATTGGTATGCACAGTGCTGTCTTATAAAAATAAATTCCAGCGGGCATATTCTTAGAAATTACAAAATGCAAAATACTTTTTTTTTTTTACCGTATTCTTCCTATTTCCTGTGTTCAGTCCCTATTTTTAATCTTGAAATGATTGCAACCTCATGTTCATGTGTAATAAAAAGAACACAAGTGAAAAATATGATAATTTGCTTTAAAATAGTGGTGAAAATTTCGATGCCTATTCTATTATTTTCTGTATGTCTGACATTTTTCATAATATACATTTTTTACACTAAACTTTCCTCAAACCAAAAAAGGGATGGTATAGATGAAATAAGAGTAACAAATATTGATAATTTTCAATGCAAGATGGGTATATAAGGGCTCATTATAATATGCTCTCTACTTTCGTATAAGTTTGAAATTTGTCCACAGTAAAAAAAAAAAAAAAGAAATTTAAGGGAAAAAAAAAGAACCGTCATGAAAAATACAAGAAAAAAATTAAAACTTGACAGTTTTTCAAGCAACATGAAAAAACAAATATATTTTCCTGTTGCTGTCGTTTACATGGTCATGTAAATCAATCCCTGAAATGTAAACTTGTTATTCTGATTAAATGAATCACTCAAGAGAAGGTTAGATATTGGGGGCATAGGCGGGCATGCTTCTCCTAAACTGACTGTTCTGTCCCAAAAGAACCACCTCACACCCTGAAAACAAATTAGCAATGGTCAAATACAGCAACTAAGTTTACCCAATCCTTGACGGCAACGGGTTTGGTTGGTTTTTGTTTTTTTTTTAAATCAGATATGCCTATAAAGCAAGTTAGGTCAAACAGAGGGTCCCATTACACCCAACTGCTCCACCTGGACACCATGCTTATGAGGTTGAATGAACAGAAAGAATACTGAAGTACTAGTGACCAAATGACCCAAATTTTTACTCCAGATTCCCATTTACTAGTTATTCAACACACTTGTCATTAATTTCCTCAGTTCTAGAATAAGGTAAGAATAATACTGCCCCTCTTACCTCTCAATAATTTTATGAAACTCAAATAATGCATGTGAAAATCTTTTGCAAACTGTACACTACTATGTACAATTAGAGCAACATTAACCTAACAAACTAAGGCTAACAAAATTCCAGGTCCATCCATTTATACAAAGTCACATCACTACATTTGACCCTATACATAGATGCTTAGTGGGGCTTGGGAAGTTGGGACTGTCAAGAGGTTCCTGATTTCCGATGTATCTGAAATAGTGGGCAGGGAAAAGAAAGATCTGTTGCAAATGAAATTTTAAAATATTTGAAGCTCATATATATTGAATCCACCCAGAAAAGAAGGGGAGGAGCTGAGCCAAGCTTCTTAGTAAAAATGTCTCCCACTTTCATATATACCCTTTCATACTTTAAGGTTACACTGGCTATTCATTAACCTGATTTTACCTGAAAAATGTTCATGAGAGGAAGTGGAGAAAAGGTAGGAGAAGTAATTTCCCAAGGGTCCAATATTCCCTGGGAATGACCCTGATTCAGAAGACTGTCTCCCAAACATATCCAATTTCTTCAACCCCTGCTCATTTCCAGATTATGCTTAGGCCTGTAATATCAACATATTTGAATTTATAAATTATCCTACTCTGGATCATCCACCTAAATACTTCATTCAATTTCTGTGCACATGGCCTAGTACACCTGCTCTTTTGATTTGTTTTTTTAGTCCCATTTTTACCATTCCCAACCGCATAAGAAGATGGTTGGTGGCTTTGCATTTGTTCGTTTGGGCATTAGATATACTAAGTACAAGAAAAAGTGGTTATCAGTGTGCATATCAAAGTGGAGACAGAAGATATGATCTAAAACTAGAATTTTCTTCAAACCACTGAAATGCCATGCATTGTTACACTCCTATACAGCTTTCAGTAAAATATTTTAGGGCTTATTCATTCATTTATTCATATATCCTAAGAACCTTTCCTGGGTAGTATAACTAGTTAACATGTTTAGCTAAAACCAAAGGGTTGGAAGTTCGAGTTCACCCACACGCACATCGAAGGAGAGGCCTGGTGATCTACTTCTGAAAAATCAGCCATTAAAAACCCTACGGAACACAGTTCTACTCTGACACACACGGGATCACCATGAATTGGAGTTGACTCAGCAGTGACTAGTTTAATGAACTATAGGTAAGCCTATGAGGGCTTGTCAATGGTATTATATCAAAGAGTGAAATTTCATAATGGTTCAGTTGTCAAAATGTACACCTTTGATTTCCCCTGCTATATGACGTCTTTACGTAAGTAATCCCTTGACAAAGGGTAAGTATTTTATCAATACTTGCTTTTACCAAACACATCCAGAGATCCATGACTCTGATTTATATCACATTTATTTCTCAGTATCTATTACATGAGTCATATTTAACCTTAAATCAACCAATGTATAATTTTGTACAAATTAAAAGCTAATTTTTAACCTTTGCTTTTTAAAATTCCAACCCACAAAATGATGCTTATTTGAAAATCAAATATTATAATGAATTTTAAGCAATAAATATATCAATGGGCTTAATAAGAAAACATTTACATAATAGCACCAAAACAAATTGTAAGAATTAAAACAAAAATTTTAATTAACCAAGACAA
The DNA here is from genome assembly GCF_000243295.1 of Trichechus manatus latirostris. Taxonomy (NCBI): domain Eukaryota; kingdom Metazoa; phylum Chordata; class Mammalia; order Sirenia; family Trichechidae; genus Trichechus; species Trichechus manatus. The sequence goes on from NW_004443942.1 coordinate 8,583,025, forward strand.
ATTTTCTATTAACTATTTGCATAGTTAAAACAACTATTGCTCTCTACTAAAATCATTTACATGAAGTAATGTTAAGATTGTTCTCAACATTTTAAAACACGGTCACCTAAGTGACTGGAATGAAAAATAATGTCACTTCATACAACTTGTGGGTGGGTTATGTGAGTGGCAACTGAGGTGCAGGTTATGCAACCAGATCTGTAGTAACTGGTACGTTTGGCATACTTTGGGGGCTTCTGTAATCTACTCTTTGAGCATGGCGATATCAGGATTTTTATCTTTTAAGTAGCTAAGGTTTTTAAGCAGGCAATAAATAATGTGAGTTCCAAAAGAACTGGGGTATCTCACTTTTGTCTTTTTAATCAAGAGTCAGATTGCTATGCCTAAAGACATTTTTCCTCTTCAACTTAAAGAAATGAACATGTCAGACTAGATAAATCACTAGACAGCTGCTAACAAAAACCCTAGGTGTGCCTCTTAATTTACTAAAGTCCAGATGCATCCAAATCAAAGAACAGCACATAAATGATAAGCCTCCTAGAAAACTTTCTGGGTACACTTGGGCTTTATTCAGATCCTAACAATTCTGTCTCTGACAAAACCAGTTCTGGATTTAAATCCATGAAGAAATAAACAGAAACTGATTGGCCCAAAAAGGAAAATGGGGTATATTATGGGCCTAAAAATCCAGCTCAATATTCTGTGATGGCTACGTCCCAAACAACACCAAAACTCATCTTCAAGGGAAGAATACGATGATGAAAATGGCCTTCATGCATTGCCACAGTGGCTCTGCTGGAAGCAGAAGGTATCACACTGCAGCCTAATTAGGGTGATTAGATATAAAATCTTTTAACAAGCATAATTTTAATAAAGCATAAAACATGAGATTTCCTACACCTGCAATAATTTACCATGTTTCAGTTTCAGTTGCCATATTCACTGTACTTGTTATAGCTACGACCTACAGAATAGAGCAAGTCAACCCAGACTCATTGCTTCTTACAGTATTAAGAAAGTGTCTTCCTCTAAGGCCATGAATCTTCACTTCTGACAAACACACCAAAGCACAGATGATCTCTCAAAAATCTGAGTGAAAATAAACAGCTCATAATCAAAGAGAAAATAAAATAGCTTTCAAGTTTTCCTAGTTGGTGAATTATTTCCATCTGAAACTTATGAAATCATCCATTTTTATGATGCTTTTAATAGTAATATTTAGCATTATTAGCATGATAAACTTCTCACCTATTCATCTTTTACTTTAAAAAATCTGCTCATCTTATGACTAACACCTTGGCATTCAAACAAATACTATGCTGAGACAGAAAAAATAAAACCTGTATAAATGACAGAGTGTTCAACCATGAACACATTGTCTTTTATGAATATTATAATCACAGAATCAATAAGCCTACAAAGAAAAAACAGGACACAAAACGTGTTTTGTCATTTCTGACGAAGTTATAAAA
>NW_004443942.1:8586996-8597595 GCF_000243295.1 Trichechus manatus latirostris
TGAGAAAGTTATGTCTTCCTGACCTATCCCCATGTTGTAGTTGGCCAGCTTTCGTCTTTTGTAATTGTAGATAAGAGACACCGGAATTTAACTGTTGGAACTAGTTACAGTGATAAACAGTAACCACGTGGACATTTCTGATAGATGAGAAAAGGCTTTGTTATTTATAGAAACTTAGGCAGAATAAATTCTATCCAATTGCTTCCCTATTAAACAACTACTATAAACGTTTTTAAAAGAGATCAGTACTAAGACAGTATTGCCCTACTTGTTTCTGCCGTTTATTCCTTTCAGATGCCTGAACTAACTTGAGCTCAACAAGCAGATTATCAGACGCAACAAATCACGTTCCCATCTAAAAACACCTAGCGCTCTCACTACATTCTTTTGGCAATACATCCTTAATTAAGCAGCAGTGGAGTGGGGGGAGGGAGATGGAGAATTTTATTACAAAGGAGAAGAATGGAGATGTGACTCTTTCCAGCCTAAGGGCACAGCTTCACAAGCCTCAAAGGAAACCCCTGTGAAAATCCAGCCAACAAACAAAAATCTACCCAAATAGCCACTCTCTGAAAAAATTACATTTTATTTATGATAGCCATGGTTAGTAGGTGGGTCATCATAGTAAGAGACTGCCAGGCATATCTCCTATGCCAGCATTGTTCTGAGGCTGTCAAAAACCTTATTCTCTGCAATCAAATGTAAATTTATCACCAACTTGCTTACTTTCTCTCTCTCTCACTACATATATATATATACATATATATTAATTACTACCTTATATACGTATTATAGCAGCCTCAATAAAAAAGAAAAGAAGCTCTAAAAATTAGAAAACAAAATTTTAGGGGTTTTAGGTCAGCATATTAATAGTCTGAAATTCAAAGAGGCAATCAATCTGATTTTCTTTCTTAAATAATTTTTTAATAAGCATGGTCAGATTTATAAGAGAGGGCTTTCTCCAGATAAGGTGCTAAAGGACCTTTCAAATGATACTTCAGATAAGCCACACAGAGAGAAAAATTAATAATTAGTAATTACTGTATTAGTAATTTCATTGTTTTTGTTCAGGGATTATTATTTTTCAAAGATATGATCTTCATTTTGTATATATGCCAGGCTTTACTTATATCTAGGAGTAAGTGACAACTTTCAATACCTCAGGGCATTTAGACATCCTTATTGTAATATATATTTTACTCAAACTTTAAAACTCTCCTCAGTATTGGATATTTTTGAAATGTTAACCTGGTGTGGTTTATAGCTCTACGAAGTCTCAAATTGTCCTACATTAAACGTTTAACACTAAAGAAACCTAGTCATTTCTAGAAAACTCAAATGCTAGAAAAGTCTGTGTACAGTCCAAACAAATATTTAAATGGACTTACCAATTTTTATCCTGTTATAATGGCTACTATTATTTTATAAAATTCCAAGATTGCATGCTTTGAGGTTTAATGGCATTCAACATTGTTTAGAATCTTTAAATGCTGAAAAAATGTTTTTATTTGTCATTACAGAATATGGAAAGAAACCTATGTATCTTATTAATATCTTCTGAATTGTTTAAGAGGATTTTAAGATATGAGTTAAAAGAATTTCATAATCTTAATTTCAATTTCTCCTTTTCATTTAATAGTAGACATTCATTAGGACCCACACACTGTAATAAATTATAATAATTTCAAACAAGAATTAAATTACTAGGTACCTACTGAAAGAGCCATTTTTTCTTAGGTACCCTGTAATCTAACTGTCAGATTTAAAATCTATTCCCAATCAACTCTTCACAACATTCACATTTATTCATCTATGTTAAATTAATAAAAGGTGTGAATAATACTGACAAAATTGATCATTATTGTTCATGTAGATTTAGAAAATTATAAGGTAATCTAAAATGTAAAAGGAATTGAGAGAAACTATTAAGGTTTTTATAAATAAATTCTTCCTATGCTATTTTTTCAAATCAAGACTGAAACTTCTATGAGACTTATTTAAATTGACTATACAAGCTATTTGATAAATTGTACATTTTTAGAACATAAACCATATTCATTATTTTTGACAAATATCAGTACAAAGACTGTACTATAGCATTAAGGTTCAACAAATACTTTAGGAAGCTACGCCAAAATGATGTCGGAAAGTAAAACCTAATAGTAGTTTGAAATACTTTACAGCCAATACAGTTTGATGAACAGAAGACACAATCACAAAGGAACATCAAAGAGAGCTAGGCCTCACAGAAATAAATAGCATCTCCTTCATTTTCCTCTGCATACGCTAATGTGGGTATAATTCTTACTGGACTACCAAAGATAAAAACAATTATATTGACTAACATCCCAAAACAGAACTCTCTTCATAAAACAAGTTTGCACACTTGCTGTATTTCCTACCATCTAACCTTGCTGACCCTCTCCTCTTTAACTGGCATCCCTGAAGATAAAGGAAAGCATGTCAACATCTGTTCCCATTCACACCGATTTTAATTTACCAAAAGAGCTTTGCTATTTTCAGAGCCGACTCCAGAGCACAATGACAGATTTAGGGCCTTTACTGGGGTTGCATTTCTAGTGTGTCAGCATTTCCTCCTCACCATGAGTAGATTCCAGGGGGTCACAACAAAGGAATTGCTGAAATTCAAACTTCATTATAGAGATTTTTCCCACCCTTACTTATTTCATCATAACTTAAACTACCAACCTGCTATCCTATTTATCGGGGCATCATTGGTGCTGCAGAGTAATTGAACTAAAAATATCCAGTCCTAGAGCAAAGATGAAGGTCTTTTAGGCCCTTTGTGTGAAGTTATACATACGTAATTATCTCTTCCAGAACTTTATATCTGACTGAAATTTAATAACCATAATATAACAGTGTTAAAACTCTTTACACTTATAAAGTACTATATGCTTTTTAAAATACTTCCACATATGTTACCTCCGTTTCATAATGTGATCATAAGTAATGAATTTTAAGTCACAAATATTCTTTCCAACCTAAGGGTCCACAGTTGTGTATTTTAACACCATGCTTTATTCATACATTTTTAATGGATGTAAAGAAAGTCCCTCTCACACCATCCCAATTTCCCTGGATAATTCAGAGTTTTTAAGACACAATATGAAGAGCAACTTGGAGAAACAATGCACAAGTTGTGTTGTAATCAAATAACAACTAAGACATGAGCAGCTGAGCAGAAGGAAGATGGGCAACGGAATGCCGTGCAGCAATCAGCACTGTTGACTAATCAGAATTTGAGACACTAGAAGGTAATAAGGGTATTATAAAGAATGGCTTATTGAAGGAGCAGCTGTTTATGTGTAGCTCACTGTTTAAATGAGTTCCACTAGATTGCCATGGTATGTTTTGGTGAAAATGTTTAACTCCTTTTAAAATGATCATTAGAGAAGAAACAGCAAGTACCAAATGGCAAGTCTGGAGATATTAAAGCACCCACTAAGATTTAACAGCTTTAGAACAGTTATCTGGGTGTTTGGAAATTGTAGGAAATGCCAATTTCAACGTCTTTAAAGTCAAAAGTATTCATTCTTCTCTTAAAAAGGTTAGAAGTTAGGCCTATGCAACCATCCTGACTGGACTGATATGGGCATAAGATGAGGTGGCTATATAATAGGGAATCTTCAGGGGATAACAAAAAGAAAAAGTAGAATAAAAACACCCATCAGGAAAAACCACAAATCAGAGAATGTCTTAAAATAGAATTCATAAAGTTGTCCATCTTCTCAATAATAAGAGAATAACACCTGAATTAAACGTCTAAATACAGTCTGTAATGTTTTGGGCTAAAACATAACACTGAAAACACTCTCCTATCCTAACTTAGAAGTAAATAATTTTTAAAGCAGAGGAAAGAGAATACAAAATAACATTTAACTCACTAATGTTATTTTCATAAAGCAGTAGTCATCTCATTCAAAGCAATCTGTCATACAGTTGTGTTGACTTTGCAACTGGATTGATTTACAGGGTTTTGTCTTCCCTACTTTAACCCAAGAAATAATAGTCTATTGTTTCTTCTGCTCCACTCTCCAAAAAATCCACAAATTACAACTGAATAATACTTCAATGAATTTATCATAATATACTATTATGAATATTTCATTTTGACAACAAGTGTGGGATAATATTTTAAAGCAACCAGCAAGCGGTCAAAACTCTGCAATCTTTTGTAACAGTTCACATGTCAAACTGGCAAAGTGCCCACAGTGTAAGGCAGAAAAAAAAAGTCTATTTAATGTCTGCCCCACAAGGCGACATGAGGTTTGATTGGCAGAAAGCAGAGAGTGGCTTTTGATCATGTGTCCTAACAAGCAGTTCCAGCTCCTGTCTTTTCAGCTGATGGGCTCCACATTACTCATTCAAACAGAAGTGACAGACCACTGCACTACTCTCTGGCTCTAGTCACACGCAGTGGGAGCTATGCTGGAGACAGAGTCACTGATTAGATATATCACTTTTTCAAGACAAGCAGGTTGTCTGAATCAAAGTTGGACAGAATAGACTCAACATTATTAAAAGAGGATATAAAACTGGAATTGAGTGATGTTCAGCCAGTTTGCACAGCCTCAGGGATTCCAAGGCTGACAGGGGGAATAAGGAACAGCAGAACTCATAAAACAGGGTCAGAAATTAGCTGTGACACCTTGGCTATTTTCCCATCACTTCAGGACCACTGGGTTTCAAAATTCTGGAGTCTCTTTTACCTTTTTTACTTTCGTTTTTTAAAATGAACTCAGTAGAGGGGGGAAAGCACATGAAAGCATGATTACTTCAGTTTATCGACTGTAGTCTTAAAGGGAATAAAATACTAGATGCAAACCTTTTGCATCTCATTTTAAAATATACTAATATTGGTTTTCTAACTAGGACCCTTATTTTAGAATTGATTGTACTTTTGGTTTGGTATTACAGAGTAACTTCAAAAATCCAGTAATATTTGTCATAGAAATCATACAGTTAATATTTTCTAAATGTCCTGATTACCAGAGGATTACCCAAGTGCTAATTATCATATTTAACCATCTTATATTATTTGCTATAGCATGCATATTATTTAAGCTTTTGCTTAAAATATATTTAGAGTCATAAACATCTAAAATGTACAGATATGATCGATACAAATTTTTAATTGCCTAAATGTTTTTTTAATTATTGAACACAACTTCTTATAATCTATGATACATTATCAGCTACCTATACAATGCAATAAAATATAATCTACAATTGTTTCTTATTTGGAAAAGTAACAATAAATGTCCAAAGAGTTAACAAAAAAAAAAGCGCCAAAACTATCTGGCTACAGGAACTAAAGAAATCTACCAAAATATAAAGCAATAATCTGAAACAAATCAGTTGAAACCAAAACATACAATCAAATAAATGGCACATTCAGATGTTATCTCAAAACATCCTTCCACATGATTTTAAGTTGTTCTCAACTAGTGGTATACAGAATTATTTTTATTTTTTAGTAGCACGTTCCAGCTATTCCTTGCAACATTATGTTTATTATTTATTTTGGCTTCACTATAAATATTTAATAACAACCTGCTTGTTACATATTTAAGATATGATGAAAAAATTAAATACTCCTAGTAAGATGAAGATGCAGTTTTAATAGAGAAGAATAAGAATTAAGAGTAACCATGAAATAGGATACTGCACTCATTGGGGATAGAGAGGGACAGGGATTGACATTTGCTAGAAGATGGTGACATTACAAAGTAATAGAAGATGTTAAAGAAATCTGTGAAAAGTAACATTTTATCCTATTATGTTACTCGTTTAGTTAAATTACTTTAAATTTTAAAGTTAATTATAATACTTGCTGATATATATTGGTTAAAGAATATGACATTTCTCAGAATAATCTTAATATAAATAGCATTTGATTTGTATTTCATACAATACAGAAATAGCTGTCTCTGTTTGATAAATAACTCTACATTAATCAAATATGTATTTTACTGCATGAAAAATAAAGTTACATGTTATCTGGCTTCTGTATTTTATGTCTTCAGAGGTCTTTGAGGAGGATGATGATGATGACAAATTTTATCCCAAGTTACCATAGGTATAACCAATTATTTAGAAATCTAGGGGCTTTCAAAAAATTATTTTGAAAAGAATATTTTGATTTCCTATGTGAGCCCAGATTAAAAAAAAAAAAAACAAAAAAAAACAGGGGAAAATCTTTATTGGCACTTGCTTCCCAAAATCTGAAATACAGTCAAAGGGCATTTAATTTTTTCCCCTGAGAAATGGATTATATTTAACACCCTTGTCTTTTATCATCTACCACCACCGTGTGCCATTTTATTTAAGACTGGTGGGGAAGAGGACGGTAAAATGCTATAATGAGTAGTGAACTACAATAGGTAAAAGGAGACAGAATCTGCGTATGTATTGCCAATGAAAACACAACAGACTAAGTAAACCTGAAGCTCTCCAAAACACATTTTTCCCTTCCGGTAAAAAACAACGACGTGTTACCCATGCTTTACCAGACGGTCTTTTATATTCTATGCCAGGAGAAGCGGAAGAAAGGAAAAAAATCTGCAAAATATTTTGCAACACTGTCAAAAAGAATACTTTCTTTAAAAAAATACAAAATAATTAATTATTTTAGCCACTATATTATTGCTTACAGTAATACACAGCAATAACATTTACATTGATTGAATTCTGTTTCCTTAATGTGAAATTTGTTTGGGGTTAATTAGCACGGCTGAGGAATAAGCTTAATAATTTTATGTTGTTTACACTGGAGGCAGTTTTCCATGAGCACTGCTCAGAGAGGAAGTGACATCTTCTAATTTCAGACAAAACATGGAGGTGAGGGCAGCTGCTCACTATAGGACTGCAAGCCAAGCCCTTCCTCCTTCAGCAAGCCTCCCCACTACTTGGGGTGTCTAATGGCAACAATACAAAGTTGTTCAAATTATTTCTCAGGTGCCATCAGTTTCTAAGCCAAATACTGAGCTAAGCAGGGAGAAAAGGAAAGGACTTACACAAATGGAGAAAGTACACAGTATTAGACGTTTTTACTATCCCTTCCTTAAGAAAAAGCAGGTCTAATTACTTGTCTTCCTAAAATGCGTACCTAGCATTTTTATTATGTATTATAACATTTTGCTCAGAGCTGACATTTTTATTCTGACAAGCACTGTCTGGAGAGCTCTCAATAAATAATACATTGACAATTTTCAGTAAATAAGCAGTGGACACAAATCGTTATCCTTACTTACAGCTGCCCCACTCTAATAGTGCTTTTACAAGTGAGGTGACTATTCAGTCTAACGCAATCCTCTCAGGGCTGGAAAGACATTTTCATTCCTCCCACGGTCACAAGCACTTAATGCACTTTTAAGCCCTGTTGCAAAACAGCAGGAATGGCAGAGCAAGTAGGGCTAACGAAAACTAAAGTTCATCGCCAGAGAAACCTGAGGCTGTTCACCGAAACAACCAGGAAATTCCCTTCTGTCCAGGCCACCTCAACACTCCTAGATGCACATATCTAACAAGAACACGAGATTTTCTTTGTCAATTAAATGTTAATCTTCTTAAAGCCCAGCCACTGTAGGCTTTGTTTTCCATGTTAAATGTGATTCATCATCCAATATTATTTACTAAGCACCCTAAAATAAAGGGTCATATGCTATAAGTGCTACATCAAGGTACAGAAGCTGAAATAAAGTCTGAATCCAGAGGAATACAATTGAAACCACACAATAACTTTTCTTCTTTCCCTCATCAGCTTTTCTTCCCTACCTAGAGCTCCTAACACCATCACTCTAACTAGACACTGAACCACTAAAGCAGTTCTGAATTTCCTTTTTCTTCATATCAGATCAATTTAATTTTCTAGCTACTTAGAGATACAAACTTACATAAAATAAGATTTAAAAAAAGAGTAATAAAATGAAAAGGTAATATCTATACACCTTGAAATACATGGCTTGTAGAATGTACTTCTTAATCAAATCAATTCACCTGTTTTATCTTCACTTATTAAACAATTAATTGATCATAGAGATGGTTGAAAATACATTGTCCAGACAGCATCATGGTATCAAATTTATGGTTTGGGCTATAGTATAATATAGTATCACGTAGCTGCTATACCATAGCTCTCAATCTTTATGCATCAGAATCACCTGGAGAGCTTGTTAAAACAGGTTACTGGGTCCCACCCTCAGAGATTCTGATCAGTAGGTCTGTGGTAAGGCCCAAGAACTTGCATTTCTAACAAGTCCCAGGTGATGCCAAAGCTGCTGGCGATTTGAGAACTACTGCTACTGGGCTAGGAGCCCTGGTGGTACAATGGTTAAAGCACTCAGCTGCTAACTGAAAGGTTCATGGTTCAAACCCACCAGGTGCTCCATAGGAGAAAGATGTAGCAATCTGCTTCCATAAAGATTTACAGCCCTAGAAACGCTATGGGGCAGTTATTCTATAGGGTCACCGTGAGTCAGAATTGACTTGACAGCAGTAGGTTTGGTACATTGAGTTCACCTGACATATAAGACATGCCCCATACTGGGGATTAAGCTTATATTCACTTGCCTTATATTCCCTTATATTCATTCTATGAATAGAATGATGGATTACAGAGTTTCCCCAAATGGGCCAACTTTAAAGCATCTGAAACCAACAGTGACTAATCAAAAATTTTCTCTAAGAAAAAGGGGATTAAATCCATAACTCTGATAGGAAAGGGACCCAAAGGGTATTCATCTCTCTTGATGTCCAGGACAGTCAGTCATATATCTGCCTGCTGGATGTATACACTTTCACAGGATGCTCAGACTCCATATGTCTACAACCAAACCTTCTTCCTAACCCTGTTTATCTGTCTATATTCAGTGTTTATATTAAATGTCTATATTCAATGGACTCTGCTAGATGTCTTAGTCATCTTTGAATATCTCCCCAGCCTCACCCCCCACACCTAATTAGAAACCTCAAATGTATCTCTAAAAGCTGATTTCTCCTCTCTACCCCTTGCCGCTATCTTAATTGCTTAGATTCTTATCAGTAGATGCTTGGACCATTAAAATAGTCTACTAACAGATCTTCCTCCATTTGGCCTTGCCTCAGTTGATAGTCAAAATGTCACCAGAAGTTACTTCTCTAAGAAATATGTCCAATTATGTCACTCATTCTCCTACTTAAAAAATATTCGAGTGCTCCCCTCTACCCACAGGATAAAATTCAAACCCTTTAGAATGGTTCCAACCTATTTTTTCAGTTGTATCTCCTGTCCAAGCCAAACCAAACTAACTGACATTTGTCAAACTCACAGTATTATTCATACCATTGAAACTTTACTGTTTCTCTCTACCTGGGGTTCAACTGTATCTCTTGTTCACTAGATGAACTTATGAAAAAAAAAAACTTACACCTTCTTTAAAAACCAGCTCAAATGTCTATAAAGCCTTTCTAGATTTCCTAAGCAAAATGATAGGTTTTTTTTTTTGTTTTTTTTTGTTTTTTTCTGAGCTCCCACAGCGTTTTATTCCATCTGTTACTATAGTATTTAGGAGCCCCGGTGGTGTAATGGTTAAGTGCTTGGCTGCTAACCACCGAAAGGTTGGCAGTTCGAACCCACCGGCAGCTCCGTGGGAAGAAAGACTTGGCGATCTGTTCCCATAAAGATTAAAACCAAAAACCCATTGCCATCAACTCAATTCCAACTCATAGCGACCATATAGGACACAGTAGAACTGCCCCATAAGGTTTCCAAGGAGCAGTTGCCGATCTTTTGGTTAGCAGCCTGGGATCTTAACCACTGTGTCACCAGGGCTCCTCTGTAAAGATTACAGCCTAGGAAACCATATGGGACAGTTCTACTCTGTTTTATGGGGTCACTACAAGTCAGAATCGACTTCACAGCACACAACTGCAACAACTATAGTAATTACTGTAACATAATTACTCTATATACATATATTTCTTCCACTAAACTATGAGCTACTAAAAAAATATATCTATTCATCTTTGTGTTCTTCTCCTTCTCCTCCTACTCCTCCTTCTCCACTTCTACCCCTTCCCATCCTAGGTCCACTGCAATACCAGATGAAAGCACTTAATAAATGCTTATTAAATTAAAGAGCATATGGATATGTGTATTTAAATATGTATGTATGTACATTTTATTTAGATGAAGAGGCACTCCCTAAAAACTGAATCTCTTCATCTCCTTTGAGCCATAATATCATTGATCTCTCTGAAACAGATTTTTAGGTTAATGCATTATTATATGCTAAGCTCTGTACTAGGCATTGTGAAGACAGACTAGAGATACGGTGTGTGTCCTCAAAGAAATGAAAATCTTCTTGGGAAGATAAGATCAGTAAATATAAAATAACAAATAATACTTTTCATCTTTGTCAAAAATCCATAGAGTATATTTGTGTGGATCTGGTGGCATAGAGGTTAAGAGCTACAGCTGCTAATCAAAAGGCCAGCAGTTCGAATCCACCAGGTGCTCCTTGGAAACCCTATGGGGCAGTTCTACTCTGTCCTATAGGGTCGCTATGAGTCAGAATCGACTAGACGGCAACGGGT
>NW_004443942.1:8597695-8652695 GCF_000243295.1 Trichechus manatus latirostris
TTTTTTTTTTGGTTGGTATATATGGGTTCTCTATCATGTTCCATTGATCTGTGGGTCTACCGCTCTGCCAATACCTCATTGTCTTGATTATTATAGCTGTTAGTTTTGTTGTTGCTAGGTGGTGTCAAGTTGGTTCTGACTCATAGCGACCCTGTGTACAACAGAATAAACACAGCCCAGTCCTGCATCATCCTCTCAATTGTTGCTGTGTTTGAGCCCATTGTTGCAGCCACTACGTCAACCCATCTCGTGGAGGGTCTTCCTCTTTTAGGCTGACTCTCTACCTTACCAAGCATGATGTCCTTCTCTAGGGACTGGTCCCTCCTGATAACATGTTCAAAGTACATGAGATGAAGTCTCTCCATCCTTGCTTCCAAGAAGCACTCTGGCTGTACTTCTTCCAAGAATAGCTATCAACTAAGCCTTAATGTCCAGTAAAGTGATTTCTAACACTTTATTCATCTTTTTCAAGATTGTCTTCGATATTCTAGGGCCTGTGTCTTTCCATATAAATTTTAGAATAATCATGTCTATGTCTACAAAAGTTTTGCTGGGATTGTGATAAGAATTGCAATAAATCTATAGATCAATTTGGGGAGAACTGGTATCTCTACTATGTTGAGTCTTCAATTATGAACGTGTCTTACCATTTATTTAGGTCTTCTTTGATTTTTTTTATCAGCATTTTGTAATTTTCAGCATACAGATCCTGTACATGTTTTTTTAAGTGTACACCTAAGCATTCCATTCTACTTGGAGCAACTGCAAATGGTATTCTGTTTTTAATTCCAGTTTCCATACGTCCATTGCTAGTACATAAGCATGTGGTTGATTTTTTGTGTTAGTTTCATATCCTGTGACCTTGCTGATTCACTTATTAGCATAGGAGCTTGGTGGGTTTTTTAAAAATTGATTTCTTGGGATTTTCTGTGTAGATAATCATGTCATTTCAAAAGCAATTAAGTGGAGGAAGATGAGTTTTTTCAACAAATGGTGCTGGAGCAAATTAGACATACATAAGCAAAAAAAAAAAAAAATTAACCTTGACCTAAACCTCACACCTTATACAAAAAATTGACACAAACTGGATTATAGAGTTAAATGTAAATGAAAGTTTCTCATCAAACTGATAAACTTCTGCTCCATGAACACCATGTGAAGAGGATGAGAAGACAAGCTACAGCTGGGAGAAAATATTGATTAAACCATATCTCCAACATAGAACTAGTATCAAGAATAATAGGTTTGGTTTGGTACTGGGCTATGGAATTCACTGAGCACCTGCCATATAAGACATGACCCATATTGGGGATTAAGCTTTATATTCATTTCCCTTATATTCCCTTACATAAAATGATGTTAACCATCATTAGCCATAAGGGAAGTACAAATTAAAACCACAACACCTATCAGAATTGCTAAAAATGCTGGAAAAGATTAAGAGAAACTGGATCACTCATAAATTGCTGGTGGGAATGTAAAAAATGGTACAACCACTCTGAAATATAGTGTAGGAGTTTCTTATAAAACTAAACATGCAATTAACCATACTAGCCAGCAATTATACTCATAGACATTAACTCCAGAGAAATAAAAACCTATGTTTACACTAAAGTGTACGTGAATGTTGATAATAACTTTACTTGTAATAGCCAAAAACTGGAATCAGTCCAAACGGCCTTCAACTTGTGAATGGTTAAACAAACTGTGATATATATATGCCATGTAATAGTACTCAGCGATAAAAATATATTAAAAAAAAAAAAAAAGAATGAACTACTGATACATGTAACAACTTGTATGAATTTCCAGGAAATTATGTTGAGTGAAAAAAAGCCAATTCCAAAACATTACACACTATATGATTCCATTTACATAACATTTTTGAGATGAAAAAATTTACAAATGGAGAATATATTAATGGTTGCCATGGTTAGGGACAGAGAGTGGAGGCTGAGTGGGAGGGAGCTGGGTGTGGTTATAAAAGGGCAATAAGAAGGATCCTTGTAATGCTGAAACTATTCAGTATCTTGACTGTGGTGGTGGATACATAAACCTACATAGGTGGTGATTCACAAGTGGTAAAATTGTATAACCCTTAATATATACACATGCACTTGCACACACACAAATGAGTACAATTAAAACTGGGGGGAAATGAGTAAGATAGGTGGATTCTACCAATGTCAATACCCTGGTTGTGATATTATGCTACTGTTTTGCAAAATGTTACCAGTAGGGAAAATTGCATAAAGGGTTCAGGGAGCTCTCTGTATTATTTTTTTATAAATGCATGGAAATCTTTGATTATTTCAATAAAATTTTCAATTAAAAAGAAGAAAATAATATAATTAGGTATGTAACCTAGTGATAAATGGAGTGGTAATTTTACAGAAGGTAGAAGTCATGAGGGCTAGTCAGCAGAAGACCAGATATAAGCTGGATTTTGTATATTGGATAATGGATAGATGGAAAATTTAGATAAGCAGAGGGGAGACAGGTTATTCTGGGTAAGAGAGATAATGGGTAGGCATGAATGTGTTTGACTAAATAATTCAACTTAACACAGTTCTGACGCTTTAGATAAGAAAGCATCTCCTGAGACTATTACATCTTCAAGTTTCTTAATCAGAATACTCACTAGAGAAAGATTACAAAAGAACTCCAGGAACCAAATTCTAATGATGTGTAGTGGCTCTAATGTGACTAAGGAATATCCAAGTTCTATTCTCATCAAAATCAAAAGAAAAAGCACAGCAGATGTTGGAAATAATGAAGAAGTATTACTCTTAGAAGAAAATCTAAGCTAGAAAAAAATCAAAGAGGCTAGTCTCTATCAAATAGCCAAGATTACCCATTAACCCCTCAAGCTAATACTGACCACACAGCAAGCAAAGGGTGGAGTAGCCACAGAGAGTGAGAGACAGTGACTCTTAGTTTTTACCATAGATTGAAATAATTAGGGTATATCTAAGAAATATATTCACTGTTTAACTTCAGGGAGTAGGTTATAGCTCTGTGTACAGTGATGGTGAATTGAGAACTAAAAGGTTGTAGTTTCACAATAGTCAAAAAGTATATGTCTAACCTAGTGGACAATAAAAAATGGAATCATATCTAGAATCACATTTCCATTGACAGCATATGACTTTTAAGTAGGTACTGAGGGCAAAGAAAGAGAAGAAAAGGCCATGCAAGAAAAGAGGTAATGATTTTGATTTTCTACAGTAATCTGCAATACTACTAAATACAAAGAAAGGTGCAGTTAAGAGAGGCCTAAATGAGTGTGGAAAAAATGTAAATACAAAGACAAGAGAGGCAGAAGTAAAAACAAGAAGCACCATTCCAAATTATTTAAAAATCTATGCATTCATTCATTCATTCAATCAACAAACATTATTAAGGTCTTGTGAAGCAGACAAAAAAGACAAATGAACAAGAGCATATCAGGTAGTGAAAAATTTTATGGTGAAAATTAAATAATAATATGTTAAAGAGTGACTGGGGTCTACTTTAGATTTAGTGGTTAAGTAAAGCTTCTCTGATGAAGTAATAATCAAGCTTAGATCTGAATGGTAAGAAGGAGTCAGTATATATAGATCTAAGGGAAGATCATTCTGGATACAAGGAAAAGCAAGTGCAAAGGTTCTAAGACCTGTTTGAGGAAAATTTAAAAAGATCAGTGCAGCTGGAATGGCCTAAGAAAAAAGTAGAGTATTATAAGATGAGCCTTGAAAATCAGTTAAAGTGTTTGGATTTTAATCAACGAATTTTATTTCAAGCATAATAGGGATAGATTATCTATCACTGACCAGACACCAATACTTCATTCAAGGCAAGTATGCCTAAATCCCCTGAAAATTAGATAACCCAATAAAGAAGCGAGAGTGCATAATTACAACTAACTGAAGTTAAATTCTGAAGTTATTAAATTCACCCAGAAATGAGACCAAACTTTCTGCTATTAGGCAGAATAAGGGCTTAAGAGTTAGATTAAAATTAATTATGGAGAAATAAAATTTACACATGAGCTTTTGTACACAAGTTTTGTGAGAATAATATTTATAATTTACTGCTGTCCTCTATATTCCAAAATAATAATATCGCTATATGTGACATCATCGAATATTATCAAAAAGACAAAATATAATTTTTAAAACTTCGTACATTGAGTACATACGGTAGTTTCTCCCAGTCTCCCTATTCTACCTGAAAACTGAGGGCAATATCTCCAAAACAACATACTGCTTACACATTCATTCTTACACTTTCAGACAGCCTCTTCCTTACCTACGACACAACCTAGAAGTGCAAGATAAGAGATATTGCTGGAGAATCTGCTAAAAAGTGCCAGTTACACTAATTATTGCATTCTGGTAGAGTGGAATGGAATCTCAGTGCACACAGTTTGTTAGCCACTTTTTAAAAACTGTCCTTTGACAACAGGTTACCTTCATTCAAAATCATATATTAGCATACTAATTCTGCGGCTGTTGCTACTGCTGTTGTTGTTGCAAATAATTTAACAATTTTCCACATTTTTTGTAGTTAACCATATTTTTACACAAATAACACGTACCTTCTACATTTGTTTGCCAACTGCTCCCCACCTCCTGCAAGGTATTTTTGTAAGCATATGTCTTAGTTATCTAGTGCTGCTATAACAGAGATACCACAAGTGGATGGTTTTAACAAAGACAAATTTATTCTTTCACAGTCTAGTAGGCCACAAGTCCAAATTCAGGATGTCAGCTCCAGGGGGAGGCTTTCTCTCTCTGTCGGCTCTGGAGGAAGGTCCTTGTCATCAATCTTACCCTGGTCGAGGAGCTTCTCAGCACAGGGATCCCAGGTCCAAAGGACATACTATGCTCCTGGCTCTTGTTTCTTGGTGGTATGAGGTCCCTGTGTCTCTCTGCTTGTTTTTCTCTTTTATATCTCAAAAGAGACATAAAAGACACAATCTAATCTTGTAGATTGTGTCCTGCTTCAATAACATAATTGCCACTAATCCTCTACCCAATTAACATCATAGAGGTAGGATTCACAACACACAGGAAAATCACATCCGAGGACAAAAGGGTGGACAATCACACAATACTGGGAATCATGGACTAGCCAAGATGACACACACATTTTTGGAGGACACAATTCAATCCGTAACAGTGTACTATGCTAATTTTTTACAGCAACTGTCATAGATAGAATTGTATCTCCCCAGAATATCTGTCAACTTGACTAGGTCATGATTCTCACTATTGTATGATTGTCTACCATTTTGTCATCTGATGTGATTTCCTTGTGTGCTATAAATTCTATCACTATGATGTAATAAAATGGATTAGTGGCAGTTATATTGATGAGGTCTACAAGATTAGTGTCTTAAGCCGATCTCTTTTGAGATACAAAAGAGAGAAGCAAGCAGAGAGACATAGGTACCTCATACCACCAAGAAAGCAGCACCGGAAGCAGACCGCATCCTTTGGACCTGAGCTTCCTACGCTAAGATCCTCCTAGACCAAGGGAAGCTTGATGACAAGGACCTTCCTCCAAAGCCAAAAGAGAGAGAGAAAGCTTTCCCCTGGAGCTGACGCCCTGAATTTGGACTTGTAGCCTACTAGACTGTCAGAAAATAAATTTCTCTTCATTAAAGCCATCCACTTGCAGTATTTGTTATAGCAGCACTAGATGACTAAGAGAGCAATGTATAAAAAACATTGGCACAGCGGCGCTTACAAAAATACCTCACAGAGGGAGGCACAGTTGGCAAAAAACCATAGAAGGTACGTGTTATTTGCATAAAAATACGATATTCTTCATTATACCTTCAAATTTTTCTAGCCATCAACTTGTACTTACTCACTTTCAAATGCTTATGTAAGAGCAATCAGAGAAATCCATAGGCTTCTAACTTCTGCACTCCTAGTGCTAGTGGATGGCCTATATTCTATTACTTCATTGTGGGTGTACTTGTCTGGCCTCTCAGTGCCAGTTATACCTCTTCAGTTATACTTAAACTCTGATGACATCAAGTAAAAAAACTAGGATAGATCAAGGTGTCATGGTTCTTTAGCATAAAACCATAGCCTCATATGGCTAAAAGGGATCCTAAAGACCATCTAGTCCAACTCTCCCATCACAGGCCTGAATCTCCTCTAAGACCTGAATCGCCTCTATAACAGCCAGCCCAATGGATAGAGCTATTGGTCTTTACCTTCTCCTGAATCATGGTACACTAATAATACCACCCTCTGTTTTACCAGTCTCTAAAACCACTCTACCAGTATAGCTCTCTCCGAACCAACTTTCTACTGCTCTGTCTATAAGTACTTCATTGGACAATAACTTTTCAGACATCAAAATTGGAATGTCAGCTTTTATCTCTATCTTTATAAAGATTCTAACATCAGAAAGAAGAGATTTGGAATAGTAAAACACAGTTTCAAGCATATTAAAGAAAATGAAGCATGAGATTGGTTCAAATGACTGATTTAGTCTGAAAACAGTTTGAAAGAGAAAAATGCTGATAGTGGACTCTGAAATTTGTATACAAATTCTCTAGAAGAAAATCAAAGCAACATAGAATTTTAGAACTTGGCCTTTAATGCTTATCTAGACCAACCTCCAATTTTATAAATTAAGAGACTAGTGGTTAGATCATTTGATTATTTAACTAATTAATTATTAGGTACTACCTAGTAAGCTACCAGACTCAGGACAAGAATCCATATAAAATCTAGGCCAATATCTGAACAGATTCCAAATTAAACATTCTAAGGGCAGAGGTAACGATTTCTAGCTAACCAGTCAACTGCTTGGCTAGATAAATATCTATTTCAATAGAAAGGGTTAGGCAGAGCAGAGGCAATAATAAATAGGGTTTGCTAGTTAATTCTGAATTTAACATAGGTATTTAAGAAAGAAACGACTGTGAACTTGATTTACTTAGAGATCAGAAATTACTCTAATTCAAAAACCCCACCCTGAGTTGGACACTTCAATAAAGGAGATCAATAGGGAAGAAAATGTGCTTCCTAACAAACCTAGTAATCCCAGTCCAACAGGAGAATGACAATCCATGTGTGCTCATAGTTGAAAGAAGGTCCGAAGACATTCTATTAAGATATAACAAAAGAAAAATTGCAGTGAAGGGTCCATCAAAAGCTCTTGTGAACGTTTCAAAATCTCAGTGATAAAAAGAAACCTGTACTAGACATTTTGGGGAAGATGGAACCAAGGTATACACAATTAAGTGAAAGCTTTCAGGGATTATAATATGTGTGTGTCGGGGGGGTGCATGCACACACACATACATACACACAGCAGCAGCAGCAGCAGAAGCAACAGAAACCTCTTTGTATTATACTTCCCAGCAGAGTGGAAAAGTGCAAAAATTTGTCAATAGCAATTCCACTCCTGGGGATACACCCTTAAGAAGAAACACATGCACATGTGCATCATAAGACAGGTGCAAGAATGTTCATACCATCACTGTTTGTACTAGCAGAAAATTGGAAATAATCCAAATGCCCAGAGACAGAAGAATAGACAGGAGAACACGCTTCTGCATGACATTACATGGAATACTATACAAAAGTAAAAGTGAACTAAAGAGATTAAAGCTACACACAGCAAAACCAATCTTAGAATACAATTATAAGTGTCAAAGCAAGCCAGAAAGTTATAGTGTAATACCATTTTTATAAATTTAAAAAACAAGGCTAAACAATATTATTTAGGGTCACAAACAAAACTATTTCAAAATAAAAAAAGGAAGATAATGATAAATACAAAGATCTAGCAATAGCTACCTCTAGGTAGAAGACAAAGAGATTGGACAGGTGAAGAAAACATAAGTAGATTCAACAATATTAGTAATATTGATTAAGTTAGGTAATGAATTCACGGGTGTTCGTTTTATTATTTTGCCTTATTTTATTTATATGAGTGTGTGTGTGTAATTACATAGTAAACAAATGTTTAAGTTTACTGCTTCCTTTTATTTTATTTTTCTTCCTTTTATTTCTTTTTGTCATTCAATTTTACCTACATATTGTATAAAGAGAAAAAATACAAATCCAAAAACTGTGTCCTATATCATGGGACCCTGGTGGTGCAGTCATTAAGCATTTGGCTGCTAAGCAAAAGACTGGCAGTTCAAATCCTCCAGCCACTCCTTGGAAACCCTATGGAGGCAGTTCTACCCTGTCCTATGAAGTCGCTATCAGTTGGAAACGACTCGATGGCAATGCTTTTTTTTTTTTTCTTCTTCTTCTTCTTCTTTAGTATCCCAGAAAAATTCCTCAAAAAGTCAATCTAATGAATTTTCAGTGGAAAAAAATGCAATACGCTAGTAATCCACTCAAACTCTACCAGTTAAAAAATCATTTAAGAATATGACTTATTTTATTAAACCATCAGGGAACTGCATCCTCTTTCTAAACAATAAAATGCCTGGAGAGCACCTTCTTGCTTCCCAGGTGAGTTAAGAGGAAAACTCAGAAAAAATTACCTGCATCTGTTTTCAGCATTCTTGGAGAAAGAGCTCTAAGAAAAGACTTACTAAATCTGAAGATATAGGACAGGCCCAAGAAATGTGAAATGTCCATTCAAGGCAGAGACACACAAAATGAAGTTTAAGAAGAGGATTCAACCAAATAGTATACTGCTGAAACTAAAAGGGAGTTGCAAAATAATAGCAAATTGAAATAACCGAGATTTGTCCAGAATGTCTGGGGTTCACAGGATTCCGGAAGATTATATCTTTTTTGGAGTTATGTACAGGATGACTAGTTTCCAAAGAATGAGAATGTAAGTTTACTTAACACCAAAATATGCTAAAATGATTTAACTTTTGATAATTCAAAAACCAGAAGTGTTAGCTCCTCATTATGATCTCTAAATATCATTGTACAATACTTTCAGAAAATACCTGTTTATTTAAACTATCTGGTACTAGATAAGTATTTGCTATGAATATGATACAGAATCTTTAAAACAGGGGCAAGGACACAAACACCATTGGGAGAAAAAGGGTTATTTCAAAGAGAATAAAAAATGAATTTAATTGAAGTTGCATCAGTATTGCTCTGAATACCTGATTGCTTCTTTGCCAAAAGGATGAGTGGTCTTGGGAAACTTCAGCATATAAATGACTTGAAATTTCCAGATTACTTGAAATAATAATTTTGTAATGAATACTTAACGTACTTCTTATACAAAAGTCCAAAATCCTTCCAATTTCTCCCATGAATGAGAAACATAAAGAAAGGATTTGGATCTGGGATATTCTAATTGCTTCACCAACATAACCTTCAATCCCAACAGTGGTAAAAATCTAATATCCATAAATGTTGCCTTAAAAGATGATTTTGATGTTCTAGCATGGCATGAATGTTAAACTTTTTTTTGCATGGGTTTTTAATAAATTTTTACTTTAACACAAGCACATTGCTCTTAACTGGGTACTATCTAAAAACCTCATCCAAGGCTTGCCAGCCTCTCTCACTGACAACATCACAGTCCACATATTTCTCGGCAGGGAAGATTGGCTTCCAGTGGGGAAACTTTAGTATCAGCTTTTCCAAATAGCCCGAAAGGAGAGTTAAACTGAATTGCTCTTCCAGAACACATGAACATCATTGCTGCCAAATGCTAAATCCCCTAACACCCTGGGACATTTCCTATGATTCTGTCTGCGGTACAAGATGAGATTCCTGTAATATTTCTCTTTAAAAAAAAAAAAAAAAGTTTTTCAAATAATAACAATAAAAACAGTAACTGTAGTTATAATAGCGATAGTAATAATAATTATAATTATAGAAGCTATGAAGAGCCCTGGTGGCGCAGTGGTTAAGTGCTCGGCTGCTAACCAAAACACTGGCAGTTCAAATTCACCAGCTGCTCCACAGGAAAACAATGTGGCAGTCTGCTTCCGTAAAATTTACAGCCTTGTAAATCCTACAGGGCAGTTCTACTCTACCCTATAGGGTCGCTATCAGTCAGAATCAACTCAGTGGCAATGGGTTTGTTTTTTTTTGTTTTTTGTTTTTTTATGTAGCATTTTATATATATATAATGTCAAATCTTTACAACAACCCTGCAAGATAGGTATTATTCATCCAGTTTTACAGATGAGGGAACTGAAGTGCAAAATGATTAAATAATTTCTCCAAGGTCCTACAGCTAGGAAATAATGTTGGCTATGCTTATTGAGGAAATCCTGATGGTGTAGTGGTTAAGTGCTATGGCTACTAACCAAAAGGTCAGCAGTTCGAATCTACCAGGTGCTCCTTGGAAATTCTATGGGGCAGTTCTACTCTGCCCTATAGGGTCGCTATGAGCACTTACCGGCAATGATCTAAATGCTTTAACTGCACTAACTCATGATCCTCACGAAAACCTTATGAGTTTAGAACTACATAGTGCCCATTTTTTGGGTGAGAAAACTGAGGCACAGAGCAGTTAAGTAATTTTCCCTATATCATCCACCTGATAAGTGCTGAACTGAGATTCAAACCCATGCAGTCTAGTTCCAGAGCCCACACTTAACTATGCTACATTGCCTTTCTAAATATTAGAACTTAGATTCCAACCCAGATCTAGTTCACTTAAAAACAAATGACTTTCAAAAATGAGTTTTCTCATTGTTTAAACTACACTACATTCCTCCTTAAATGCAGCAAAAGCTATCAGATAAGCAAAGATACCAGCATATATGCTAACTAAATATACTTCAATGCAAATATATGTAGAAGCCCAAATAGATTGTGTAGAGATGTGAACAATGATCATAATCCATCAGATATACACATAAACACGTGCTCATTCTTGTGCTGAGAAACAGCTGCATAATCTATTGGAAAGCCTATCCCACTAGGAATCCAAAGCTCAAATGCCCCTGCCCTTTCTGTACATGAGAAGTAAAATGAATCCACATACTCTCATTAACATGATAGCTTGAAGTACACTATTCCACTGGATAAATGCTCTGATTTCTGATCAAGGTACAATCTATGGCCCTGTACCTAAACCCTGCATAAGTTGCATAAAGCGTATGGCCTCTATAACAGCTCATCTATTCTAATATTTCTACCTAACTGCAATCTTCGTCACTCCCTCCTGATCACAATAAGTATCTCATAAAGAATAAGTCTTCATAAAAAGGGTGGGAGTCAGAAAGTTTTTACTTTGTCAGAGAACTGAGGTTTTTATCATTGATCATTTTCCCAGAAATCTCATATGACTCCAGAACCTAACCTAAACCAGTTCACTGGGCCTAGGATCATATACTTAGTAGTATGATACACAAGACACAACAGTGGCTGAAGCACTATTATTAAACAGAGATTAAAACAGCTGTACATTATGCTGAAGCACTCACTCTTCCCTTTACAAACAGACGGTCCTGGATTACAAGCAGCACTTGACCATTTAAATCACGACAACAACCAGATTTAACCAGCTGGGCCATATTCTCCTAGGCAATGCCTGTTGACCTCCTCAGTCGCAGCTGCTCAAATGAAATTCTCATTAGACAACTTATTTTCAGAAGCCAAAGGACTCTCTGATTAAATATATGTATTTAGATATAGAAGTCCTTTTTAAAGTATTCATTTTCTGACAACTGTCACTTAATGTTAGAGCCCAGCAACACTGGCAACAGGATGGGTGATACAAGGATAACTAAAATTCATCATTTAAACACAGCTAAAAGATTTTTCTCTTGGAATAATTTTAACCTGTATCTATTAAAGTCTTTCTGCATACCTTACTCATGAATATCAGCAGTGTTTTAAAAGGCAGACTCTGGTATTCATTCATTCTATCCATCTATCTATCCATGCATGTATGCATCTCTCTATCTATGAACTAAATGAAGGTTAAATTTACTAGCAACTTTCCTGTTTTTCCACAAGCCTCACTTTCAGAGGGGCACTTCAGACAGAATCGATCTGTTCATCAGTATTTTGACAATCCAGTCAAATCGCTGTTCTGGGGAGCACATTTGTAGGAGATATGGCAGATTAAACACTAGACAATAAATTGGTTAGTCAAAAAATCTGCCTGTCAGGGAATAACCTTTCTATTACTATGTGGAGAGTTTTTATTTGTTTTAAAATTGACCATAATAAACAAACTTGCTTATAGATCAGTTCCTATATATACAGGGAAATGAGAGGGAAGGTATTTAGTCTGACAGAGTCAAAACATTCTCCAGGACAAGAATGACTGAGGAAAGGTCATCATTTATTATGTCAATTACATAGTCTTGTCAATCAAGCTAATCATGAGGTATAGTCCTCAAACCAGGAAGCAGAAATGAGGGAGAGGTGGGGAATCCATTTGAAAACTCTTATGTTCCATTTGATAGGAGGTGTCCCAAATAAGGAGACAGACCTGGAGCTTCAAAGTGTCAAGGGTAGGCAAATAGTGGTGGAGTTGTTATACCTTCTTCAACCTAGAATATAATTATTATAGAATCAGAAATCTATCAAAACCTTTTTAATAATCTTTTCTGTAATTATTTCTGTTCTCCCATTATACTATTCTGTTCTATTCCTCCAATCTGATAATTAAAATTAGAATTCAAACTCAGGATATCAAACTCAGAATTACAAAATAGAAATTTTCATTGTATCCATCTCCAAAACATGTTCCTCCACTTCTTTTTTAATTAATTGTATTACCACCCTCCTGCTTACCCAAAGTTTAAAAGCTCTGAGCTACCTTTGAACCATTCCTCTCTCTTGATCTCCACACTTAAATGTCAAGTCTTAACAATTCTATGTCTTAATGTCTTTTCCATATGTACCCCTCATCCCTTCCTTTCTTATTTCCACTGCCTTAGTTCAGGCCTTCATTATCTCTAGCCTGAAACAATTTCCTTAATACCTCTCCCTGCTCCCATCCATCCTACACAGTGCTGCCAGATCAACCTCCCTGAAGGAAAGCTCTAATCCACCACTTCATTGTGCTACAAAATAGTCAATGGATCCTCCATCACCTTCAACATAAAGTTCAAACTGCTAGAATAAAAGGGCTTTCATGATCTGAACACAACCACTGAGAAAGTTATATCCCATATGTATATTCACATATCTTAAGTTAGAGCCTGACTATTGGCTGTTTTAAAGCTCTCTGCCTGTTCCTTCTGCCTTACATATCCTTCCCCTCCATTTCTGCCTATATAAATCCTTTCATGCTCCAAAATTAGTTAAGATCGATTTCCTTACAAAACTTTTCCATGGCTTCCTAGGCAGGAGCAATTTCTATCTTATAAACTCCCATAATATTTTGTCAATATAGCTACCATGGTACTTATCATACATTAGACATTGAATTAGAGTTCATTTTACATATATGTCTTATATCTATTATTGGAGCCCTGGTGGCACAGTGGTTAAGACCTCAGCTGTTAACCAAAAGGTTGGCAGTTCAAATTCACCAGCTGCTCCTTGTAAACCCTATGGGGCAGTTCTACTACTGTCCTATAGGGTCACTATGAGTTGGAATTGACTTGACAGCAATGAGTTTTTTTTTGTTTTTTTTTTTTATCTACTATTAGAATATGAACTCTTTAAAGACTGTTGTTTTACTTATTATGGGTGCCCCATATCATCTAGTATTAAGGCTCTTAACTTAGGACCACACAACCAAGAGCCTATGGATAGAATTCAGGGGTCTGTGAACTTAGATGGAAAAAAAAGATCATTAATCTGTAACTGAAATTTGTACTTCCTTAAACTACAAATGCAGGAAACAAGCAACAGGGTCGTAGTAGTACCTAAGACATTGTCACCAATAGAATCACAATAGATATTTTTGTATCAAATTATACTTATTGCAGATATCTCAAAATATCTTTTATGGTTATTACTACCTCAAAATTATGATATTGTTAGCCCCCCCATTATATCTTGTTATTTAATGCATTAGTAAAGTAGCACATTCAATCATATCACAAATTCTTGAAATTATTTAATATTTTAATATAATTTGTTTTCTCTGTAATTCCATGTATCTTACTTTATGCATTTAAAATTATTCTAAGAAAGGATCTGTAGGCTTCACCAGACTCCCACAGCAAAAAAAAAAAAAAGTCAGAAGGTAAGAATCCCTGAGTTCTAATATAGTACCTTGCACATAAGAAGAAAAACTTGTAGAAAAATAATCATGAGTTTATGTAGTTCTTAATTATGGCTATAAAAGATAAACTATGAACTACAGAATATTGTTCATAAAAATTCATAGAGTCTTGGCATTGGGAAGAAACCAATCCTCTGTCCTTTACAATAGCCCTATAAAAATGGTTATTGAGATTGCCACACAACTTCAAGGACAAACAATTTATTATCTTCAAAGAAGCTTATTCCATACAAGGACAGCTATGACTGTTAGTCGGTCTTGATATAAACCATAAACTGGTTCCCTGTAACTTCTCACCGATCTGCATTCTACCCCAGGGAGCTATATAGAATAAGCCCACTCTCTCCTCCATGTGACTTTAAAGACAACTATTATGTCATCCTTGATCTTCTTTTCTCTTGGCAAATTACTAATTCCCTCAACCTTTCCTCTTATTAAAGAATTCCCTTGACTGTCATCATGCTAACTGTTCTCTTCTGAACATATCCCAATGCTTTTTAGTCCCTCTTAAAGTGTAGTAATTCTGAACTCAACACAATACTTCAAGTGCATTCTATTGAGCAGAAGAGTTCAATAGGACTACCATCTCTTGAATGCTACATACTGTACTTCTATTAATGTCGACTGATGTAGCCTTGGCAATTTTAGGGCCAGTGCTGACCCCACTGTGCTTTCTGTGAACTAAAACTCTAGCTTTTTTTCCATCCATATGACTACTATTTAATTTCCTTCAGTAACTTCTTGTGCACCTGAGGGTTTTGGTTACAACTTCTGAACTTAAAAGTATGATCTATTAAATTGGATCTTGATGGTTGGTTTTAAGTTCATATTTTCAGTTTGTCAAAATGTTTTGAGTTTTCTCTCATACATTATATTCACTGTTCTTCCCAGACTAGTGGGATCTGTATAGTTACTGATCATGTTTCCTATCACTTCAAATTTGTACTTAATATATGAAATACATTAATATGTACTAAAAATGCCTTAATTTCTGATGTCTAAAATACATGTACAGTAGAAAACAATCAGATTTCTGTAAAATAGGTGAAAAAAAAATTCTTTGCTATACAAGTATAGTAGTAAAGGACTCTTAAATGAGTAATCTCATCTTGCAAGAGCCTCTCTTACATAAAATTAACTATGCACATAATAATGAAGAGAGAAAATAGGAAACTAAGCATTACTTGCAGAAGTAAACTAACTATTGTTATTGTTAGGAGCTGCCAAGTCGATTTCAACTTATGGTAACTCCAAGTGACAAAGCAGAACTTTCCCATAGAGTTTTCTAGGCTGTAATCTTATGGGAGCAGAACCGCCAACCTTTCAGTTAATAGCCAAGTGTTTAACCGTTGTGCCACCAGGGCTCCTAACTATTACTTGCAAATAAAACCCTAGCATTACTAGGGATTTAAAATTCCCTAGTAGTCCAGAAAAAGAAATCATCACAAATCAATTTCTTCATTTTTACACTGAACAGCCCTCTAAAGTATTTAGAAAACCATGTACTTGGCTATAGTAAAACCATCTTCTTTTTGTGAATCACAATTAAAAGTTACCTAGCAACCTCAGTCATTCAGACATCATTGATCTGGCAGCCTCAGTTATTCTAGAACATAGCCAAGAACCAGGAAAACAAAGTCTCTGAGCAACCAGAAGGCTCAACACAAAGTCCATGCACTGAAGATCACGTTACCCATCAGAGAATCTCTCAGCAACTTGCTCAGAACAAATCTGTTCATATTTTATATATAGTCCGGAATATCATAATCATCTAATTTCATAATCTATAGATGACTGGAAAGATTAAATTAACAAAGCAAGAAGTAACAACCTGCAACCTTAT
The DNA here is from genome assembly GCF_000243295.1 of Trichechus manatus latirostris. Lineage (NCBI taxonomy): Eukaryota > Metazoa > Chordata > Mammalia > Sirenia > Trichechidae > Trichechus > Trichechus manatus. Next base: position 8,613,684 of record NW_004443942.1, read on the forward strand.
ATTGAAGAAGGAGAAACACACACACACGTGCACACACCACACACACATATTCTTTACAAATACATTTATATTTTGGTGTGTGTATGTGTGTGTGTATCATACACAAGAACTCCAAAGTTTAGTAATTACAGGGAAATAATCATAAAGCTAAATAGTACTAATCATCTCAAAGATCTCTGGGGACATCATTTCATTATAGCACAATAAAATACATTTATAATGTGATAATCCTGACACCTCAAACTTGTATAGTTTTACAGTTCTTAAGAGACTTTTATATTCATTATTATAGTTGATTCTCAAAAAGTTTGAGTTGCCAAGTCAGATATTAGTACCATACCAAATTCTAAACTTTGTGGTTTAGAGGGGTTGAAAAACTTACCGAGGGTTATACAGTTGGTAGACAGGTATTGAAATTCCTAGTCTACCACATCATGACCCTGAGTCATCAAAAAAAAAAAGTTTACATTTTGTATGATATAATCTGATTAGTAAAACAGGGAAGCAGGTACCTCCACAAATAGTTTGAAACTTTAAAAATTTTGATCCCTTAAAGGAATAAAATTAAGTTACACAAAAAAACCTATGATATCAAATCTCCATTCCCCTATAGTGCCAAAGAGGTCTGAATTTAACTTACAATGCTAGTAATAAATCCAGTCATTACTTACCCTACATTTTATGGCCTAAAATCTGTAAATTAAGAAAAATGAAAAAACATACATAGTACAGCAGTCACTTAGACTTATTTAGTTTAAAAATATTACTGAAGAGCCTTCTTCACCTGTTTTTTAGGACCTATGTGTACCTAAGTGAACTTGTGGAGAAAGCAAAGAAGGTGGATGTGGGATCCTGCAGCAGATGTCACGTGTCAAAGCACCCCTTCCCCTTGAACATTTAGCCTCACGATATTGGAAACCTTCAACTCTCAATTCCACAACATTTGAAGGTAAAATAATAATAATATTCATAAAAATTAGGATAATAAATTTGATTTTTTTTTGCTTCTAAACATTTGATACTAGTATAAGGAAACACTATCCACCAAAAGGAAGTAAAGGAGCATAAATGAAAAATAAAGTCGTAGTTGGGAAAATTCCCATAGTAACTTTTGTCAGGGTAGGCTTACAGTCGGTTTAAAACCTTGATCTGTTATCAGAAGAACCAAATAAAATGCACCAAGTTTTAGAAAAACAGAGCTATCTGCTTAACACTTCTAATGGATCACAATCTGCCATCACCATGGTAACCTCTGAATAACTTTTTCCTAGCTAGTGCCAATTATACACTTTTCTGGCCCTTGAAATCCCACTCTTTTTTTTTTTAAAGGCCTGGAATCTTTAGAAGAAAAAAAGCCCAACAGTTAAGTCCACACATACCCTCTTGTTCAGTCCGAGTCATTTCCTCAAGCTTCTTCTGTTTCAGTGTGTCCACCACATCGGCAAGGCTCCCTTTGCGGCGTTCCGGGGTTCCAAAAGTAACACTGGTCATTATCTCGCGGTCCCGACTCCCTTCGTCAGGCTTATGTGGTGAGGTAGAGGTATTTCGGAAGGAATATAGGGAACATAATTTATTACTCTCTGATTCCTAGGAAAATAAAACAAAATAAAACCATTAGAACATAAGTTTCTTTGCTTACATTTCAAGAAAACTCCCAAATTCAGAATGACAGTATATGATGTTAAGTAGGACAAATAAAATATATTAACTATATCTGCTTAAACAATACTAAACACTGAATAAACAATTGTCAAAAATTGTACATTCAAGCTGTTTAGTTTTGGGAATTATAAAGCAGCCTCATTGGTTTAAAAAAAAAAATGTAACTTTAAAACAGACAAAAATGTCTTACTCATACCCTTCATTTAGAATAGTTCAGATTCAATGAATAATTATTAGGATTGGAAAAGTTTTTCTTCTACTAGGGAACTTCTATTAGCAACAATCTTCCCACAGTTTAAGAAATACGTAAAATACAAAAGTATTTCCCTTTACACTTAGAACCAGTAGAAAAATGAGCTTCAGTCGTCAATGTTAATTGTTCACCAGAAAATATATAAAATATTTAAATCAGTAGTGGAAAGTTAGCCAGTCTGAATATTTTTGTGCTCTGGAGTTGGAGGAGAATCGTTTTTTTTTTTTTGTCTGGCTATACATCTGTCTAAAGTTACAGAAGCCTCTTTCTATCCCTTAACCACTGATACTTCACCACATATTTACATGATATTTTTTTCATGTGGCATTTAAAATATTCTTTTAAAAAACTACAGATCTGTTACAGAAACATTTGTACAGAGAAGTTAGCTAACTGGTATGAAGTTTAGATCCATCAGCTGAAGAGGAAAAAGCAAATCTTAGATTGAAAATAACAAACACCTGAAAGTTTACAGCAAGGAACTGTTTGTATCTCTGTCATAACTGAGGGTTGGCAGGAACAAATATATGATGATAGTGTTCTGTAATCTTGTACCTTATCTGTCTGAACATAAGCATTCTCCTTCCCTATTTAAAAAAATGTGTGAAGAAAACCATCTTCTGCTTTGTGATTCTCATCAGAAGCTTCAAAATCCTAATTGCTTCTATAGCCCTCTTCTTCACCACAAAGAAGCCCAGCAAGCTTCAAGATGTAAAACAAAAAAGCATGAGGCAAATGATAACAGAGATAATAACTGATGGGAGTGGAGGTGAAAAGGAAAACGGAGTCTAGAAAAATAAGTTTTCAAATACATTAAGTGAGATAGTAATTGTACTCAATAAATGTTAGGTATTTCGGTATTACTGGCACTGTATATAATGTAGGAATGAACTTATTTCCAGGGTTTCTGGGAGCATATAGTGAGAGAACATTTGTAAATCAACTAGGTACAATGCTGACCTCATAGGAAGTGGTGTTTAATATATGGTGTTACTATTATTCTGAGGGAAGGAAAAGATCTAGGAATGGGGGCAAAGAGGTTCTCTAGTGGCGTAGTGGGTTAAGAGTTTCACTGCTAACCAAAGGTCGGCAGTTCAAATCCACCAGGCGCTCTCTGGAAACCCTATGGGGCAGTTCTACTCTGTCCTCTAGGGTCGCTATGAGTTAAAATCAGCTCAACAGCAATGGGTTTGATTTTTGGTAGACCTCAGGAACTGTGAAGTAAAAAATGTTGATATGAGTCTTGAACTAAATTAATTATTATGAACTTACTAAATTTACTAATAACCACTGAATTGTATAAATTGTTAAACTGTATGGTGTGTGTATTATATCTCAATTAAGCTGATGAAAACTATTGTGAGACAAATCTTAATCTTATCTGAATTCCCATGGTTATTATCTGTGGTTCAGGGTGACAGTGACCATATTCCTACAACTAAAGATCAAGAAGTCATGTACTATGGCTGGCATCTAAAGGAAGGAGTTACTCTGCATTGTCCTACAGAGTTATTATAAATATTAAATGAGATAAAAAAAAATTTCTTGGGGGAAGGAAAAGATCTAGGAAGAAGATAAGGAGGAGCTCTGTTCCCTGCCCTGTCCCATTTATTTTAACCTTTTTAGTTTATTTCAGTACAAATGTATTGAGCATCTGCTCTGTGCTAGACATTGTGCTAGCAACGGGAATGCAGAAAAGATTAATGACTCTATTAAAAGGTCAAAATGACTTTGGTAAATATATCTGAGTATTAGTTTGCTGAAAGTGGAGAATGAACTGACCATTCCAAGGAGCTGTGATCATGATGGAGCCCGGCTGGCTCAGTGGTTAAGAGATTAGTTGCTAACCAAAGGTTGGCAGCTCGAATCCACCAGTCGTTCCTTGGAAACCCTATGGGGCAGTTCTACTCTGTCGTATTATGTACAGATTATAAGGTATAATTAGACCATGTTCCCTGATTTCTGTACCACAGACAATAACCATCGGCTCCTATTGCAAAGATGACCCACACTGTCCTCAGCCTTATAATCTATGCAAAGTGGTTTAACACTAGCAAGCAGAAGAGAGAAAAAGGCTGAAAAATTATGATTTCTCCAAGACAGTCTCAAGAACTACTCGCAGTATGTAACCAAAGCACCAATTTAAGCAGTGACTAGCACCATAAATGACTTAAGTTGTGTAAATCACCTTATACCATCCTCAGGAACACTGGAAAAAGGCAAAAGTTACCATTTATGGCTCTCACTTTTTTACCTTTTAAAACTTAAAAATTGGCCTTTAATGAAACGAGGTCTATAGGCAATTCATTTGATTAAGATAGATAGATTAGATAGATAGACAGACAGATAGATAGCTGCTGTTATGTCTACTCTGCCTTATGACAACCTTATGTACAAAGAATGAAATGCCCAGTCCTGCATCATTCTCATGATCACTGGCATGTTCGAGTCCATCACTGCACCTATTGTGCCAATCCACCTCACTGAGGGTCTCTCTCTTCCTTACTGGCCATCTACTTCACCAAACGTGCTACCCTTCTCCAGTGATTGATTCCTCCTGATGACATATCCAAAGCAAGCTAGTCAGACTATCTGTTGTGATCCTTAAGGTTTTTGTTGGCTACTTTTTGGAAGGAAATCACCAGGCCTTTCTTCCTAGTTTATCTTAGTCTGGAATCTCCGCTGAAACCTTCCCACCATGGGTGACCCTGCTGGTATTTGAACTACTGATGGCATAGCTTAGACCAACATGCAAGCCACCACAGTACAACAAACTGACAGATGGTAGCATTTGATTAAAAAGACCCATAAATCCAAATGTTTACAACAATAAGGAGATTACTGTCTGATATAAAATCAATAATGCCAAATTAAAAAAAGAAATAACAAAAAGATCTCTAAATTTTTTTCCTAGGGAGCTGAGCAATTTTTAAGTAAGTTTTCTTCAGGGGAAAAAAAAAAAGCATCTTTTGTCATTTCCTAAAAATAAAACAGGTCCTATGACATACCAATTGAGGCAAGATGACCAGTGATAATATCTATCAAGTCTTGATGCATGTCGCTACAGCACAGCCATGGAGAGATTTGAGGCACTATTTCCCCAAAGCAGCGGTTCTCAAACTATAATGTGTAGAAGAATCACCCGGCAAGTATATTAAATACAGATTCTCTCACTCCCCTGCCCAAGTGTAGGACCAGGAATGTGAATTTTGAGTAGCATTCCAAGTGATTCTGACGTACAAATCCTGACCCCACTACACCCATTCATCACTTATCAACATGGTTAGTTTCCAAAGACCAGGTTGTTATGTGAAAATCGGCATTATGAGAATATGGAGGATGACCACATCAGATCACAAAATGGAAGATGACTATATTGTTACATAACTGCCAAATTATATCATTACATAACTGCCAAATTACATCATTAAACAACTGCCAAATCACTGAGAATCATGTCCCAGCCAGGTAGACACATAACCTTAACCATCACAGCCAGCATTACTCTTCCCTCACACCTTGGCGTTCGTTACTGCCAGATGTACATTGTCAATGTGCAAAATAGTCAGACAGGAGATTTTTTACCACTGTCATAAATGTGAAATGTGAGATAGTTGATAAGTAAAGAGTAGGTGTATAAGAAACACTGCTCTCTAAGAAGGCAATGAAATAAATGTGCTCTGCCTTAATGTTACAGTGTGGATATAATTATAAAAGTGTTCAAGAAGTCTGGTTAGTTGTAATTTAAAAAAGAACATAAGGAAGATTATTTCTCTTCATTTGACCCTTCTCATGAAAGAGCCATTATATAACATAACTGAGCACATGAATATCACACACAAAAAAATAACCAGAGCACATGGAGTTAATAAACATTAGGTCATTTGAATAAAGTTTACTATAAATTTGTTTTCTCTCAACTACTAACCTCGGTGGCCCCACCAAACCAAACAGTGAAGAAAATTTTTTAAATATTCTTTTAAAAGACCCCAAGACCAATGCAAGAACTAAAGTGATGTTGATTTGGATTATCTAAACAGCATTTCACTGGAAGTCAGTTAAACACAGTACATAAAATATATGTAGATGACTGAAAAAGCAAACAATAGCCAAAGAAAGAGTCATTAGGCAGAGTTGCTAAAAAAGAAAAGCAATTTTCACAAATCAAGAATATTTAATTAAGATGTTTCCCAGTGTCTAAAGGGATATGAAAGTAAATATTACAAAACACAAAACGTATTATAATAAATATTGCTCATATTTTTCAGAAGTTGCTATTCAATACTGACTGCTTACTAGCAGTATTCAAAAGATTTTAACTTAAATAGCCTTCTCATAAACCAGAAAAGCAAACCCACTGCCGTAGAGTCAATTCCAACTCATAGTGGCCAATAGGACAGAGTAGAACTACCTCATAGGGTTTCCAAGGGTGTAAATCTTCACAGAAGCAGACTGCCACATCTTTCTCCTGTGGAGCAGCTGGTGGGTTGAAACTGCCAACCTTTTGGTTAGCAGTCAAGCAGTTTAACCACTGCGCCACCAGGGCTCCTAGCCTTCTCGTGGTACTGTAAACATACAAAATTTACTCAGATCTGTCCCTCTGTACATTTTGTTCCTTTCCTCTGGAATATCCTTCTTCCTCTTTGACTATGAACCCAACCCACTCTTCAAAGCTCATATCAAACTTCATTTCATCCTTGAAGCCCTTCCTGGCTACTCTGGGCTTTACTATCCCTCTACCCCCCTGAACTACACATCAAAGCACTTAATCACAACCACACAACCTGGCATTTACTAATACATTGGGATAAATCATTCATTACAATTTTGCATGTATTAGTCATATTTACAACTAAATTTTAACTCTTGAAGGGTTGGGGTCATATCTCATGCTTCTTCTACATACCTCCAGAGCACCAAACAAAAAGATAAGTAAATCGTTGGCGGATGAACTGGTACGTGAAACAACTGCTCATCAAATTATGTCAAAAAAAATCAAAAATTAAAGCCAAGGGCAAAGATTTGCCCTAATAATGACAGGATTGTTTAAACAAAATATTAACAACTGAGATATTAAAAAACGAGATTCATTCACTAAAAGATAATAAAGCTACACAGCAGACTTCTACACAGTCATTAAAACAATGTTATATATGCTGAATTTAGTGTTGTTAATAGTGATGTGTATATGCTTTTTAGATATTTTGTGTGTGTGTGCATGTGTGTAGTTACCATTGAGATTATTTTATAACATTTTAACTTTATAACAATTTAAATTTGAAACATACTTACAAGCAACTGATGTGTCCAATTTGGGATTATTTGAGGATATGGTTTTAGCCATACTCTGACATTATTAAAAATTATATTTTGCAGAAAATTTAATGGTGCACTGGTAAAGAGTTATGGCTGCTAAGCAAAAGCTCGGCAGTTCAAATCTACCAGCTGCTCCCTGAAATCCTATTAGGGCAGCTCTACTCTGTCCTATAGGGTCGCTATGAGTCGGCATCGACTCAACGGCAATGGGTTTGATTTTTTTGCTTTATACCGAAGAATGACCAACGTACACTTGAAAAGAAAAAGTATTCTGCCATTGTTGTGTGGACAGTTTTATCGCTTAGGTTTAGTCAGTTTGTAATGTTGTTCAAGTCCTCTATTTTTTTATTTATCTTCTTTTTAGATATTCTATCCATTATTGAAATTGGTGTATTGAAGTTTCTAACTATTATTGCAGAACTGTCTATTTTTCCCTTCACTTATGTCAATGTGTGCTTCATATATAATGGATAGTTTTTATTTTTTTTTTTAAGTTCTCTATACTTTGTAAATGTTCTATCATAAAAAATATTTTTAATCAGAAAATAAATACTATTTTCAAAGCTAAATATAAATAGCGAAAAAAAAGCTGTATAAACAGTTTATTCACAAGGAAAGATATATTAAATGGTAAAATGGATCTAAAGTAGTATTTATAACAATTTTGTTATATGTGTGCACAGGTAAATGTGACCACAAAAAAAAAGAAGAAACTGGAAATATATATAACAAAATATTTATAGTGATTCCTAAATGGTTGTAAGATTATTGGTAATCTTTATTTTCTTTTTGCTAATCTATATTTTTTAATTTATCCTCAATGAACAATATTACCTATGTAACAAAGAAAAACAAAAGTCATTTTTAAAAGAGATGCTCAGAGAAAATGAAAAACAGAATAATTTATGAGAACAGAGTTCGGCCGTAGTTGGTAGTTTCCTCTCTAGCAAGCCTGAATACTTTTGTTACTCATCAGTTGATGACGTGCTTATCGATAGTTGTGTTTGCTCTCAAACTCATTTATGCTATTTTTACTTATTACTGATATTACTTACTTTAATTAATTTAATATTATATAACAAATGAAATATAAATGTGAAAGGAGCTTTTTCTAAGAAGATTAGACTTAATGCAATCAGACTCAAGGCAATAGGATTTGCATTGTCTGTAGAAACTTCTTTTTTTAATTAATGGTTGTATTGAGGTATAATTTAGAAATCATAAAATTCACCTATTTCAAGAGTACAATTCAATTATTTTTAATATATTTACTAAGTTGGGCAACCATCACCACAATCTAATTATGGAACATATCTATCACCCCAAAAAATAACCTTATGCCCATTTACAGTCATTTCCCATTCCCACTCCTGGCCCGAGGCAAACACTCATCTACTTTCTGTCTCTACAGATTTACTTTTTCTGGACATTTCATATAAGTGGAATCATACAATATGTATTCTTTTGTCTTGCTTCTTTCACCAAGCATATTGTTCTTGAGATTCATCCATGCTGTGGCATGTATAAGTACTTCATTCCTTTTTAATGCCAAATAATATTCCAGTGTATGAATATGGCACATTTTGCTTATCCTTCACCAATTGACGGACATTTGACTTGTTTCCCTTTTTTAGGGGGTGAGCGGTTGTCAATAATGCTGTTATGAACATTTGCATGCAAGCCTTTGTGTGGATATATGTTTTCATTTCTCCTAGAAAGATACCTAGGAGTGGGATTGCTATGTCACATGGTAACTCCATGTTTAACATTTTGAAAAATTGCCAAACTGTTTACCAAAGTGCCTGCACAGGGATCTATTCCTACCAGCAATGTACAGGGTCCAATTTCTCTGCATTCTTGTCAACACTTAATTATTGCCTGTCTTTTTGATCAAGCCATTCTAGTGGGTATGAAGTAGCGCCTCACTGGTTTTTATTTGCTTTTCCCTAATTACTAATGATGTTGAGCACTTTTTCTTGTGCTTATTGGTCATTTGTATACCTTAGAGATGTATCTACAAGATATTTATATATCTTGGTCATTCATATTTCCTTGGAGAAATGCCTATTCAAGTCCTTTGCCCATTTTTTAATTGAGTTGTCTTTTTATTATTCAGTCGTAAGCGTTCTTTATATTAAGTCCCTTCTTGGATATATGATTTGTTAATATTTTCTCCCAGTCTGTGGCTTGTCTTTTCACTTTCCTGATGGTGTCCTCTAACATGCAAAAATTTGTAATTTTGATTAGGTCCAATTCATTTTTTTTTCTTTTATCACTTACGCTTTTGGCATTTTATCTAAGAAATCATTGCCTAACTCAAGACTACAAATATTTACCCTTATGTTTTCTTCTAAGAGTTTTATAGTTTTAACTCTTACATTTAGGTTTATGGTCCACATTGAATTAATTTTTGTGACTGGTATGTGGTAGAGGTACCAATTCATTTTTTTTTTTTTTTTTTTGCATATGTATATTCAGTTGTCCTAGCAACATTTGTTAAAAAGACTATTCCTGTCCCATTGAATTTTCTTCCCACTTTTGTCGAAAATCAATTGGCTGTAAACATAACGGTTTATTTCTGGGTTCTCAATTTTATAATGTCTGTAGAAATTTTAAAAGCAATCATACGACTGGGTATAGGAAATAAGAGTGGAAAGAAAAGAATAGCCTCTGACATCTGAAAACTGGTCTGACACTTACAACCAGCCCTCAGTGTTCTTAGAAGCTGTCCTGGAGCTAACATCTAGGCCATGTTATTCTCCTGTTGGACATAAACAATCTCCCCAAACACCAACACCAGTCAAGGTCACTCTGAGACCATAATAAGGTGAGACAAAACAAGGCCACTCCGTAATTTTATCTAAGTCCAGACAAAAACAGTCACTATGCAACCCACAACTTAACAAATTACCAAGAACCCCATTCTCCTGGCTAATATGAGTGTCAGGTGCTTCTTTACCAATTACAGTTTTATCCTCTCTCTAGTCTGCCCTCCTTATAGACAAGATTTATTGAGATACCCAATCATAGATCGTCCCTGCTTTCTGACAGCACCCAATCTACAGCAAACCTCCGCTTCCTTAGACCCTACCCAAAACCAGCTAAACAACACCCAAATTCTAAAATAGGATCTTTCTAACACCCTCTTACTGAGACATCCCATAGCTCCTTACTGCAACGAGTAATATACCCAAGTTGTTCAACTACAGGTATCTTCCTGATAGTCTTTTTGTTTTGTTTCAAATCACTATGCACTGGCAACCCAACCATGTCAGTAATCAGTCTTCTCTGCCAGGGCAGATGGCTGCCACCACTTCCCTACCCCCTTGGTATACACTACATTTATACATTTTAAGTTACAATTAAGTGCTTGAGTTATGTATTTTAATATATTAAGTTATAGTATATATGTATCGCTTTTTCTGATTCCCCACCTTAAAATTTTTTATTAACCAAAAAGCACTGCCCCACTGTGCTATGTAAAAGGCCTTCTACTATAGTATTATTCAGTGACTGACAGAAAAGCTTTACCTAATCTTAGGCTCCAATAACTTCCTGCTAACAAAGAAAATCTAACCTTTTTAATATGCTGAAAACTAAATTGCTAACATTTATACATTCTTTCTCAGAGGAAAAACTATGTTTTTCTCTAATGTGACACATTTTAAGGAAAAGCATTGGATTAAAGAAGCTTACATAAATGAAAATGCTGAATTTTGTCCTAATTACCAATAGATTATTCCTGGCAAAAGCAGAATTTGCTACTACTCTTTTTCTCTTTAATTAAAACTGATGTTTGGTAGAATATATTAGGTTTACATAGCTGTCTCAAAGCCAGAAGAGCATTATGCCACTTTACATTATTACTATACTGTTTAATAACAATAAAATTACTCATAGATATGTCAGAATATAGATTTGTTACCAATATTTGTTACAATGCCATGATTCTTAAATTCTAAGAAGAAAAAGCTATTGTTTTCAAAATGTTATTTTGATTCAAAGAAAAAAATCACAAGACCAAAAATTTTTCAAATGGCCTCATCATCATGATATTTAATAAGTGGAAGTAAATACAGTGAACAGAGTAAATATGGAAACATTATTAAAGTCCCCAAACCTGCCAAGACAAGCACGTAAAAAAGCCTTGCATTATCTATTCACTATCAGTCTCGTATACAAAATCAGAATCTCAGTATTTAAAGGTCCTCAAAAATCCAATTGGTCAACACCATCTAGTACTTGAATCCCTGGTGCAGAAGAAGGTGGCATAGTAAAGTAGTCAACAACAAAGGTACAGGCTCTCTGGGGGCAGATTTTCTAGTTGAATCTCAGTTTTTCTACCTACTAGCAATTTAAACTCTGACAAGTTAGTTAAACTCTCTGTGCCTTAATGTCCTTTTCTGTAAAATGGGAGTGGTAATGATAACATTACAGAATCTAACTCATAGTGCTGTTATGAGAATTAAATGAGTTAATAAAAATTAAACACTTAAGAGTACCTGTTACATAGTAAGTGCTCATTAAATGGTGGTGGTGGTGGTAGTGGTGGCACCTATTACAATATCCGTGAAAGTGGCTTTTCGGCCTCTCCTTAAATACTTCCCTGAGAAAGGACTTAACACCTACCAAAGTAGTCCATTCCACATTGGAGAGTTGTCATAAAATTATTCTTCGTAGGAATATGAAATCTACTATTTCAGCCTATAGTTCTATCCCATGGAAACATTCACAACAGCAGCCCTTTCAATATACAGTTACTACAGTTACTAGAAGTACCTTGTACCCGCTCTTTTTCTACAAAAACATCCCTGTTTATTTCATTCCTTCCTCATAAGACATGGTTAGGCCATCCTGATCATTCTCCCCTGAGTGTGTTCCAATTTGTTTCTTTCTCTTTCTTAAAAAGTAATGCCCGGAACAAAGTGTAGTCAATATAGTCTGAACAACAACAAACCACTACTGCTGCCTTAAAGCTACCACGCTTTAAAGATAGGATGCTATGGGACAACACCTCACAGATGAGACTATCTTACAACAGTTTGGTAGTGGAACAGTAAGAAGAGCTTTAAGGTAGGCATGCAGGCCTGATAGGGAATTCCCCATTAGACAGAGCAACAGTCTAGCAAGGTTCAGCCACTGGCTGATTCACGTGCCTACCAACTCTATGCAGTTACTTTCATTTGACAATTTACTAGTACTTTAACTACCATGGATACCCTGGTGGCATAGTGGTTAAGTGCTACAGCTGCTAACCAAAAGGTCGGCAGTTCAAATCCACCAGGCGCTCCTTGGAAACTCTATGTGCCAGTTCTACTCTGTCCTATAGGGTGGCTACAATCAGAACTGACTCAACAGCAACGGGTTCTAACTATCATATGATACCTAAACTAAACAGCACTACCAGGCTAGATAGAATTGGATAAGACAATTTCAACCCTGAAACCAAGAAAGTTACAAGTGGCAAGTTTCTTGACTGCTATGCATAGAGAGTCTCAAATGATTCTACAAAGCTTTTCTTAAGATGTAACTACTTACTTAACATCAAGTCTATTAACCTCACGCTATCCTTCTTTGCCAGATGTTTTGTTTTCTTCCTTGTTTGAGAGACACCAGTACACTTATAAAAAGAAAAAAAAAACTATTTTTTTTAAAATCAGCAAAGCAGTTAGTAAGCTTTAAATGAACTGAAGACCATGATGGGAGCTTACATTATATGCATATCACAGGAATCCAGGATATCATGATAGATCACCAGGAACCCATTGTGCATAAGGATCACTCAAATGAGGAATAATGAAAAACACTATGAGACAGTGGACAAGCCTCAGACATCAGAATTAAGAATTTTAAGCAAAGGAAATAAAGTAAAAAAAACCTCCCTACCCTCTACTAAAGACACAGAAATAGCCTTGAAAATAGGAGAATCAAGGTACCAGGGCCCTGTTGTAAGACACAACTCAGAGCTGGCAGGAATGAGGAGTGCTTGCAGTATGACACAGTAATCTGTTGAAGTGTTCTTTAACCCGGCTTCTCTGAAACCTGTCCCTAGTTGCTCCTGACAGAAACTGAGGGAGAGGGAGACAGGGAGCTATAATAATTCAAGGTAGCTGGGATCCACTAAGAAAAGGGGTAGTAAATTAAGCCCCCAGAAACAAATACAGACATGATAATTACCTAAATCTTGGTTGTCTGTAAAAAACTGATGAAGCTAGGATCACATAAAAAGAAATAGTTTGGAGTATGCTCTTCAGAATCATAACTCCACCTCACAAATTTTAACATTAAAAAATACTAGGGCCCAAACAAGGTTTGTGAAATCCATGTGTTCCTTCTTGGATGCTGCTGTATTAACAGTGAAGTCCTTCACAGGCAGGTTTGCCTAGGGAAGACAGACTAGAGAACAGATTATTCTATGTGTCATTCACACTGGGCCCTCAGGGCCACCCTGTGAGTTCAACAATCTCCTATCTTCACTGGAATCTTGCCCATTAAGGTTCCCAATTTTGAGGATTTCACTGCATGAGCCTTCAAATTTCCCTCTACTATGTCAAATACATATGATGGGCTTAACAAGAAACTCTTTTTAATCCAGAATACTGTAAATAACATCTCTAGCTCTTTGATTTAAGTTCTAGGACAAGCAAAAAGAGACTAAAAATGAGTCCTCGGAGGCTTTGTTGCTTTTAAAACAACTATTTATCCATCTATCAATCAGTGTTTACACATCTGTGAAAATGTCACCAGTTTAACACAAAGCAGCAAGTAAGAAGTCTAATTCTGCCACCAGGTCTTCCCAATGTCTGGAAGCTCTGCAGTTTCCCCACCAGAAGGCAACACACAGATGTAGACTGATGGTTCAGTTATAATCATATAATAAAGCCCATGCTTTCTCTCAGTTGGGGGGGGGGTGTGAGTTTGTATTTTTCTTTCAACTTCCAAATACCCAAATACTCAGATTCATACCTCACTCTATGTATGTTATTCCTGTTGGATCCAAAAGAACAAAAGGCCAAAGGAGAGTCAAACTCTTAATTTATTATCAATTAAAGAAAGCAAAATAAATAAACTACAATCAAATTCACTTAGAAAATGCATCCATGTGAGAACAAAAAAAAATGAGCAAGCTATCTTTAGTAGAAATTTACCAGGTGCAAAATAAATTAATACAACTGAAGGCCAAATATTAACTCTGAATTTAACAGCAAAAATTTTCTCAATTTTTTTAATGGATAATTTTCCATTAATCCTGGCTAACTCAGTGGTTATGCAAAAAAATATACTAACTTACCATTGGAGTTGACCAAAAAGTTCCTAAATAAAACTAATTGTCACACAATTGTTCTTATTCTTCTTCCTGTTAGTAGGTAAATGAATCTCTTCTAATCTATCTATGTTTGAATGGGAGCACATTTCCTCCCAGAAGTTTGACTAACTTGAGAATATCATATTCAAGGTACTCTCAGTACATTGGCAGTGGAAACAAATCAGAGTTAAATTATAATGAAAGTAAAAGTTTACAAAATAATTTCCAATCATTTTATTAAATAAGGTTTCCCATTTCCTAGGGTGCTAATGAAATATAAAGAAGATAAATGAAATGCATAAATATTCATTTCTAATTTCTAGCTGATTGTAAAATTTTATTAGCAAAGGTTTATAATTTATACTTTGGATTTGAGAATATGGTTTACGCAGAGATATATTACTGAACTCAATTTGCATTGCCTAGAAAAATAATGCCTAAGGTCATGGGAACGTAGTAACACCAAAATAATACTTAAAAGGTTAACATTATAGAGAACAAATATGTCATCACATTGAAAGTTGTTGTAAGAAAAGGAATAATAGCTCAAAGTTGTTCTTTTAAAAGGTTACATTTCTCTTGGAAAACTTTTTATTGCTGAAGACAATCAAACAGTGAGATAATTTGCATATCAAGGTAATTAAGGCACATTCATTACAGGCATTCAAGAAAGATTAGATATGTTCCTGGAAGGGTCTTTCCTGCTTGATGCAGGTGGTTTGACTCAGTAATCAGAGAGGACCTTATCTGGGAATGAATGGTACAAAAAGAATTCATTAGGTTAAAGTTGCGTTTACGGAAAGCAAACCTCTTCAAATTAAAGAAAGAAGGTAGATCTCAACAGTGCAAACACAATTCCAGCTTCTTCTTCTCAAAGTAATATGCTGCCCATCACAGGCATGACCATTTTATTCATACTGATCTAGAAGAACCTTAAGATTCATATCTCATTCCAATCATGAAAAGTTCAAATTAGTCATGTAAATGACTGCATGCCAT
The DNA here is from genome assembly GCF_000243295.1 of Trichechus manatus latirostris. NCBI lineage: Eukaryota > Metazoa > Chordata > Mammalia > Sirenia > Trichechidae > Trichechus > Trichechus manatus. The sequence goes on from NW_004443942.1 coordinate 8,629,220, forward strand.
ATAATATATACATTACTTTCTCCAACATGTTGCTTAGAAGCATTACAAAAATGTACAGATTTCATTATTCCATTTATCATATATCATTATATTTATATACCCAGAAGCCAAACAAGAAGGAATTTTGTACATAGAAAGTATACATGAATCGACCACCTATAAACTGAAACATGCGTCTGGGGTTCTGCTTTAATCAGAAAATTATTGGTGTCCTGACATCAGCTTCAACTGATCAACATGGACCAATTTTGACAAGAAGCTTACTAAAAAAAAATTCTATATTCCAATACCATTTGAATTCCTCAAGAAAAAAGAAAAACTGAGTGAATCGGGCCTGTTAGATTGGATTGTTCACACTAGACCAAATCATACCTAAATTTCTATTAGTAGTAATGTCTCATTGTAAATAATTATTAACAACTGACTTTTCCTAAGTGTCTAGAAATGCTATAGAGCCTTTGCACTTTGGTCTTATAGGAGTATTCAGGAGAAGTATTCAGGAGAAGTCAAACCACAGAAACAGCCTACTAGCAGCATATAGGTGAAAGAAATGAAAACAAATTATTTATGAGACACAGAGGTATCACATAAAAACTGACGGAAACTAGGGGAACATTGGCTGAATCCTAGAAAAGATAATTCTAATGAACATGCAGGAATGCTGTAAATTGTAAGTAAATGTCTGAGTGATAGAGTTCCTTGAGAGATCTGTGTTATGGTCAGTGCTCTGCAAACCCCAGTCACTGTATCTTACACAGCCTGAAAGATTAAAATAAAAATAAACATGGCATACATATCCCTTTTCCCTGAATACATTGTGTATACACAATTTTATTACACTGAAAAAAAAAAATACTAGGGTCTGATTTTTCTTGAATTGTCAAAATACAAAAGAAATGCAAAAAGTCTTTGCAAAGATGTAGCAAAGTGCTGGATTTTTATATTTTGGCAGGTGTTCAATATGCAGCCCACATAATCACATGTTAATGACTGGAGTGTGTTAATCAGCATGCATACCTGATGCCTTCTTGCCCAAGGGGGAAAAAAGTCAGCTATTCCAGAGCATGTTAATGTTTCTACTTTTGATAAAGATTTTGATAATATGCTAGGTAAGAATGAAAACTTTTCTAAAAAGTATCTTTAGAAAGGTGTATTCTATCATTAAAAATAATGACAAAAGCATTTGAATTTCCATAGGCATCAAGATATTTCCAAGTAGCATGCCAGTAATACTTTTATTTAATTTCAATAATCTAGATTTGGGGAACTTTAAAAAAAATACATGTTTACTTAAATAACAGAAATGAAACAATTTACACAACCAGTGTGTGAAAATATAAAGATGATCAATGTGTTAACACCAGACACAAGAATTTGCTAGGTTCCATGCAATACAATGTTATTTTTTGTTGTTGTTCAGATTGTAAATAAATTCCTTTCATTAAATTTCTGAGAGTCTTGGTTATCTATAACATAAATACCACAAGTGGATGCCTTTGACAAACAAATTTATTTTCTCACAGTTAGGAGACCAGAAGTCCAAATTCAGAGTGCTGGCTCTAGAGGAAGGCTTTATCTCTGCTGGCTCTGGAAGAAGGTCCTTGTCTCTTTAAGCTTCTGCTCCTGGGTGATCTTCACGTGGCTTAGCATCTCTCTTCCCTCATCTCTACTTTGCTAGCTTGTTTAATCTCTTTTATATCTCAAAAGAGATTAACTCAAGATACACTCTACACTAACCCTCCCTCATTAACATAACAAAGACAACCCATTCCCAAATGGGATTATAACCACAGGCATGGAGGTTAGCATTTACAACACATATTTTTGGGGGACATAATTTAATCCATAACATTCCACCCTTTGGACCCCAAAATTCATGTCCTTGCCACATGCAAAACTCATTCACCTCATCACATCATCGCAAAAGTCTTAAATCAACTCCAAGTCCAAAATCTCATCTTCTGAATCAACTAAATCAAATGTAGGTGAAACTTTAGGCATATTCCAGCCTGGGGAAAAATTCCTCTTCATCTGTGAACGTGTGAAATCTACAATACAAGTTATCTGCTTCCCAAGTACAATGGTAGAACAGGCACACGGTAGATATTTCCATTACAAATAGGAGAAATTGGAGGCAAAGAAGGGCTAGCAGGCACCAAGCAAGTCTAAAACCCAGCAGAACAAATTACATTAGCTCTCAAGGTTTGAAAATAATCTTCTGTTCTTTAAGACCATATGGGCAATGGCCCTGCCCTCTAAACTGTGAGTGTTGGACACACATTCTGGATTCTGGGTGGAGGCCCCTCATCCCTGGGCTTCAGCTCTGCTCTTCAGGTCCACTGGGACGAGAAGTCTGCTCCCTCAGCTTTGGGCGGCCCCATTCTCCGAGTCCATCTGAGTGGTGCCCCCCTCAGTCCTGGCAGGTCCCGTTCTTCTGCCCTTTGGTCATGGCAGCCCCACACCCTCAGCTTTGGACACCTGCCCCATCCCCCTGGCACACCTTAACGGCAGCCCCATACTCTGGAACCAAGCTGGTGAAGATCTGACTCTTTGAAACCTAGGAGGCTGTGACTCCACCCTTTGAGATCCAGGAGACCGTGGTCCTACCCTTTGAAACCAAGAAGGCCCTGCTTCCCATGCTCCTTCCAACAGTTCTGCTAATTTCCAAGATGCTCCAGGACTGGTCCCTTTCTTTTCTTGGAGGACAACAGATGTAGCTCCTTTGACCTGTTTCCTGCCTGTAGAACTCCAAGAGGCAGACAGCTTTCTTTCCTTTTGTCCCTTCTCTGTCTCCTTCAGTCTAAGCTGATGGGTTTTTTCCTGTGGTAGTTGGTCAGCTCCATCAGTCACAGGCTTAATCTCTTCAACAAAAGATTGTGTAGTCATGTCCTTCATGTAATTCCAGGACGCATGTCTTAGTATATACAACAGAATTTTCCAAATCTTGAAGTTTTGTTTTCATTTTGCACAGTTCATTTTTAAGTCCATCTCTTTCCTCTCACATTTTACTATAAGTGGCAAGGAAAAACCATGCAGCCCCTTTAAGATCTTGCTTAGAAATCTCCTCAGCCAAATATTCAAGTTCATCACTTACAAGTTCTACCTTCCACCAAACATTTGAACATGATTCAAATTCTTTGCCACTGCATAAAAAGCATCGCCCTTCCTCCATTTTCCAATCTTATGTTCATCATTTTCTTTTAAAGCCTTACCAGAAGCACATTTAACGTGCACATTTCTATCAACATTCTGTTGCTGGAGCCACATGTATTCTCTGAGATGGCAGAGACTTTCTGTATTGCTCTCCTCACTTCCTTCTAAGCCCTCACCAGAATTGCCTTTGACACCCATAATTCTACCAACAGTCTCTTCAAGGCTATCTAGACTTTTACTATTGCTGCTCCTGCCGCTGCCATCAAGTCAATTCCGACTCATAGTGGCCCTATAGGACAGAGTAGAACTGCCCCATAGAGTTTCCGAGGCTATAATCTTTATGGAAGCAGACTGCCACATCTTTCTCCCACAGAGCAGTTGGTAGGTTTAAACCACCGACCTTTCGATTAGCAGCTGAGCACTTTAACCACTGAACCACAACTATTAGGCACCTTAAAACTCTTCCAGGCTCCACCCATTACCCAATTTCAAAACTGCTTCCACATTTTAGGTATCTATTAGAGTAGGACCCCACTCTTCTGATACCAAATTCCATCTTAGTTATTTAGTGCTGCTGTAACATAAATGGAGCCCTGGTAGCACAGTGGTTAAGCGTTTGGCTGCTAATCAAAAGGTTGGCAGTTTGAATCCACCAGCCACTCCTTGGAAACCAATGCGACAGTTCTACTCTGTCCTATAGGGTTGCTATGAGTCGGAATTGACTCGATGGCAATGAGTTTGGTTTTTTTTGGTCTAACATAAATACCACAAGTGGATGATTTTAACAAATAGAAATTTATTTTCTCACAGTTTAGGAGACTAGAAGTCCAAATTCAGGGTGCTGGCTCTAGGAGAAATCTTTCTCTCTCTCTGTTGGTTCTGGAAGAAGGTCCTTATCTCTTTGAGCTTCTGTTCCTGGGTGATCTTCATGTGGCTTAGCATCTCTCTTCTCTCATCTCTGCTTTGCTAGCTTGTTTAATCTCTTTTATATCTCAAAAGAGATTAACTCAAGATACACCCTACATTAATCCTGCCTCATTAACATAACAAAGACAACCCATTCCCAAACGGGATTATAACCACAGGCATAGAAGTTAACATTTACAACACATATTTTTGGAGGACATAATTCAATCCATAACACTAAGATATTTTAAAAGAGAGAGTGCCACGTGCTAGCATAGTTTTAAACTTATAGAAAATAAGAACTTGTCCAAAGTGCTTCTTGGAGAATGTCACTAGGTGACTCAGGGGCAAGGATAGATATTTTCACTCCAACTTGTTACCAGAAGCTGAGGTTTCAACTGAAGTCCCTAGGTGGCATAAATAGTTAAGCACTCAACTACTAGCCAAAAGGTTGGAGGTTGGAACCCACCTGGAGGCACCTCTGAAGACATGCCTGGAGATCTGCTTCCAAAAGATCACAGCTTTGAAAATCCTGTGGAGCAGTTCTACTCTGCACATAGGGGGTTGCCATGATTTGGAATCGACTCTATGGCAATCAGCAATAACAACAAGGTTTCAATTTTACTCAAATTGAATTAATTTCCAAAATCCTAAAATGAGAAGTGTAGTAACTAAAGTTCTCAGTAAGTCCAGATCTTGCTAGTTTATTAATTCTTTTCCAGTGCTTCATAGACCAGTCAGGTACCACAAAAGATGCACATAAAATTTTGCCTTAGATGTTGGCATAAACTTGTTAGCACCAGGTGAACCAGTGAGTTTCACTGTACTTTCTAAAGTACATTCCCAGTAAAAGTGAGGGAGTAAATTTCATTTGGACACTGCCAACAATCTTACATGACTAAATCTTACCAAGAAAACTGGCATCAATTCAAGCTTTTAAAATATTTTGAAAGGTAACAAGATTAGAAATCTTCTGAAAGTCTGCCACAACATAAACCATGGCTGAGGATTAAATTCTCACTCAAAATTCCTGGACTATGTTATCATATAGTGACAACAGCTCCATTCCCAGAAATGATACAAAGTCCACACCAGAAATTTTATGACTCCAAATGAACTACATAAAATACTCCAGAGTTGATTAGCAACTTCACTGGCCTGAAAGCAAAAGAGGCAGCGAGGAGAAATTGTTTGCAAGCAAAAAGTATTGTTCCTGACAGTTATTAATAAAATATCTCAACACGCCTATTATTATTTCCTTTCAATTACTACAAAAGGACATTATTGACATCTTTTATTTATAGTGGAAAATTATTTTTAAAGTTTTCTAGAAGAGAAACTGACCGTGGGAAATTTAAGTAGGTCTCTAAAATAAAAAGTTCAGATATTCTTGGGCTGCAAGTTTAGTATAGTTATTTACGTTTAATTAGACTTGTTCTTAAAAGCCAGAGGCATATAATGCCAATTTTGCCTAACATATACATATATATAGATATTTCTACAAGCATGCACAGAAGGGCACACATGCACGTATGTGTGCAAGGTCCCACTTATAATCTTGACGCCATGTTTTGGATCTTGTAAGAGATGCCATTGTTGCCTTGTCCATATCCCCATTGCCTACCCTAAAAAGTCACCTGCAAACAGTTCCCTTTAAGGCAAAAAATTTTCTGTCTCTCTGCCTGAGGCCATTCTCTGACAATGAGTATGCCTCTCCCTTCCCCCACCCCCAACCTCACCCTTGTCTCACCAATCTTATTTCTTGTTCATTCTTGACTAAGTCTTTGCTCACATGTACATCACTTAAAATATTCTCCCCACCCTCTGTGAGTATGAGACTCCATAGTATCTGTCATCTGCCTGCCTCCCTGACTTCCTTCCAAACCATTCTCCCTCACTCATTCCACTCCAATCACTCTGGTCTGTTTTCTGGTCCTCAAACACACCAAACAAAACACTTTTATTCTTAACTATACACTCTGGCTAGGGTGTCTTTCCCCAGATCTTTGTAGAATTGGCTCCTTTTTGTTTTTCAAATCTTAGCTTAAATATCACCTCTTCAAAAATACCTTCCCTGGTCTGTTTAAATTAGTCCTTCCCAATCATTCTCTATATTTTCTTATTTATTTTTCTTCATAGCACTTATCATTGTGTGAAATTTCTCGCTCATGTGAGACTTCTTCATTGTCTACCACTCTAGTAGAATCTAAGCTCCATGATAGCAGGGATCTTGTCTGTCTTATTCACACAGTGGTTCCTGTGCCTGGAACATAGTAAACACCATACATTCAAGTCACCGGTGATGGTCGTGTCACCTCCCAAAAAAGTGGAGGGGGAGCCTCAAAACAGCATGCACATCTCAACATCCATTTGATGCAACAAACAGTTATATATAATTTGTACCCTAAAACTGTATATAATTTGCAGACAAATTCATTAACAATATATTAGCTCACAAAGCCTTTCTCCAGTTGCAATCTTTAGCACATAATCATCACACACAATGTCAAATGCAAGTCACTAAACATGACCATGAAAATGTTCTTCCATGCTTATTAACATTAAAAAGAATGATACACTATATTTTTTCATGAGAAAATTATATGAACTTATTCCTGCCTAACAAGTCAGTCCTGATGGGAACAAAAACATACTTCAGTGGACAATGTCAATGTTCCTCTACAAAAAAGATGCTGGTACACTGGTGCCATGATGAAAATAGTACTGGCTGCACAAAGAGAACAAAGACAGTGAATTCTTATTTACACTAACTTTTCAACCTTCAAATGGCTCTCATCAATTAATACAGCATGCTAAATTTAAAACTGAACATTCTGGGGTCCCTCATATAAGTAACTGTAATTAAAATCAGAGTCTAAAATTTTTATCTCGAATTGGTCCTTGAATCCCTGTATCTAAAATTTCCATTCTCTTTGTTTATGCCACAATGAATTTATTTCTTGTTTGAAACTATGTGGTTTCATCTTTTGTTGGAGTGTCATCTCAAAATAATTAATCAAAATTTTAACATTCATAGCTTTTTTTTCTAATTAGGAAGTAGGGATTAGCAGAATTTCTTTGCTGTGTCTTCCTTCTCGCTTATAGAAAATTTCCTCTGTGGCCTTGCTATTTCAAAGTAAAACCCTTCCTGAATGCAGGAGATAAGAAACTTTTAGTGCCTCTTCCTAACTGTCTATGAGGGAGGGCCATCACAAAAAGTGACTAACAATTAAAACTGAATATGTATTTACAGAATTTTTCACATTATTTTAGAATTTCTTTTAAATTTTATTTCTCCGCAATTATTTTATGGGGTTCAATTACAGTGAGTAAATGCTATGATTCATTGAAAAGAACTACAGGTTTCATTTCAGTTCGTAACAACCTTTTTCGACTTCATATTTATTTTAATGAGGTAAAATGTTTATCTTAAATTTTACTTCAGTCACACACCCCCACTCCACCCCCCACACACACGTACACACATACACAAAAATACTATATGTAGGTTTGCAGTACTGCCCAGAAACCTAAAATTCTTCTATTGTTTTTCTTTCCTGTAAACAAAAATTGGTTGGTGATATGATACCTACAGTAAGTCATTACAGGTCTGATAGTACGGTTGTTACACATTATTGAATCTATCGAAAGAGAAGGGGACACAAAGGGAATTTCCAAATGCAGCTGCTAGTTCCCATTTGTTAAATCCTTTTATATAAGTACACAGCTGGGAAATACTATAAAGTGGGAGTTAAAACAAAATATTTTGGCTTATAGACATTCAGAATACACAGACTCCACTGGAAAGCAATGTTTGATATCAAAAGGGAGTGAAAGTTTGAAAACATTTCTAGCAAGTATGATTTATTTTATAGTAATATGTAATAAATTTGTTACCTTAAACTATTTTATACTAGCATAAACTCCAATCAATGTAAATTTGGTAAGAAAATTATTGAATACCTATTTTTATGACAAAATTGAGACCATGGAAGTTTGAGAATAACACCAAAGCAACCTGGCACTTTCCAAGATACAAACAAAATTTTACCAAGAGAAATAAGTGTTCTCTAAAAAAGTAAAATTTGAATGGTATAATTGCTGTCTCTCCATATTTTCTAGTCTGGTTATTTTTATGTATCCATTATTATATTTATCATCAAAGCCAAAATATATCTTGAATCCATCCCTTTTCTCTATCCCCTCTGCCTCCACACCCATCCAAGCCACTATTATCTCTCACCTGGACTTCTGAAATAGCTTCCCAACAAGTCTTCCTGTTTTCACTCTTGTCTCCCACTGGTCCAGTCACTACACCACAGCCAGAATTAACTGTTTGAAATATTGTTAAACCCTTCAATCACTCTCCATTGCACTTAGAATAAAATCTAAACTCTGCAAGTTATCCACAAGATCCTGTTTGATATATTGTTTTTCTTGTGAGCTGTTGAGTCGATTCTTACTCAAAGTAGAACTGCCCCAGAAGGTTTCTAAGGCTGTAATCTTTAGGGGAGCAGATCGCCAGGTCTTTTCTCCTATGGAGCCAGTGATGAGTTTGACCACCAGTTAGCAGCCTAGCGCTTAACCATTGAGCTACCAGGGCCCCTTCCTGTTTGGTATAGCCCCTACCAATCTCTCTAACTATATCTGATGTTACATTTCATCCTCACTTGTCACACTCCAGACACAAATATCATCTTTCATTTCCTTAAAGACAGTTATATTTTTCTCACCTCAAGGACTTCACACATGCTATTCCTTTTGCCATTTTACCTTCTTCCCATTCATAATTAGACAGGGCATTCTCTAACCATCCATTCTAAGTTAGGTTTACCCATTATGTTCTCAGAGAGTACCCTGTTCTTTTTCTTCATAGAACTTATCACAATTTGAATCATATATTTATTTGTGTGTATATTTATTTGATTTCTGCTCCCTCTCCTAGACTATAAGCTCCATGAAGGCATGAACATGTCTGTTTTGTTCACCACTACACAACCAGTACCCTGTAGAAGACTTTGCTACTAAAAGATGTTCGATAATATTTGCTGAAATCAAAATGAAACACAGCCTTGATGACAACAAAAAATAAAATAAACTATGAAATAAGAAAATGAAACATAGCCCCATTATCTTGCTAATAAATAAATAACAGTGCCTGGATGTCTATTTTACCCATGCTGTCTTGGAGGTATAAGACGAACAACTTAAGTCCAATCAGAAAAAACAGAGCATTGGTCTGGCTTTATTATATCTTCTGCCTTCCCCCATGCAAGGAAAATAAATCTTCCAGTGAATCTATCTAATTTTATAATGTCAATCCCTTTCTAACCTAAAATTAGTTCTAGAAAAGTCTTAAGTTTTCTTTCAATTCCCTACATCTCAGTTACTGCTCCAGAGCACTGGTTGTGTCTGCAAAATCAACTGAAAAGAAAAATTTCTGTCTCTCTAAATTATTAAATCAAGTCTTTGAACTGGCTTCAAGACATTAAGTATAGAACAAGAATTTAAATATATGTTACTAATGGTAAAGACATTTTAAAATATTACCTTGTTTTTTATTTAAAGAATAAAACTTTTCCTCATTGCCCACGTAAAATGTTTTTCATTAACGTAACCAAAAGCCAAGAAATGCAAAATGGGGTTTAAAATTTCTAATCTAATATAATATATTAAGGTTTCAGTCAGTTCTAGATCCTAAAAAAATGAATATTTTGCTTTAAACTAGATAATCAACGTCACTTATTATGGTTTCTGTTTTGATGCTTAGAGAGAAAATTTAACATGGGGAAGCAGGCTAATACACTGCACGCATTTGATGGTGTTTCTACCTTTAGGGCAAACTCCCGCAGCATGACTGAATGATACTCAGGAGCTTTGCATGCTTTTTAAAATTGATATATAGGCACGTAAGTGAGAAAAGCCTTATTATAAATCAAGTATGACCACTAAAAATGATAAACACCTGCATTTCCTCACTGAAGATGTATTCACCATATGACTTCATTCACACAGACACATTTGCTTAATATGATTTTTCTATATTAATACACAGCCAAACTTTATTTGATCATACTTATTTTATGATCTTACCAAGTTCGCTACCTTGAGTTCAGACTTTTGACAAGTTGACCTAATAATGTGACCTAAATCACAAACAACTCTCCACCTCTCACAGGTTCCAATATGTTAATCATATGTACATGGTGTTTGTTTCATGGCCTGAAAAGTAATAACCCTAATGCTATGTATTTTGAGCTTTCCCTCAAGTAAACACCTATCAGTAATGAGATCATGCTAACTGACACAACTTAACGACAGCGGCCAGATTTTAAAAGCTCACCATTCTTTGCTGAGACGACAGAACGCTGTCCCAGTCAGCATCTTGTTGAATGGTAGTGACAAGTGTTGGTAGCTCCTCAGAGTGAGGTTTGTTGTGCATTACAGGGTGCAGAGGCAGATGGGAGGCCACATGTTGATCACTGCCCTCTTCTTTTTCCCTTGAGGTCAAATCCCGGGTCATTGCTTCCTCTCCATCAGCTGCACAGGCAAATGGAGAGGTGGCTTGCTTAGAAGACATTCTTCTGCAGAAGAAGAAAAACAGCATGGATTAAAATGGGCTGTCAACAACAAAAGAATAAACTGTCCCTTGCATTTAACTAATTCAGGAAAAAAGAAAAGTTCTCTAACTTTAGAGATGTTTATGATCTACTCTAAACCAATGAGAAAGAACACCTTATCTGCTCTGCCTTTCTTTCTTAACTCAGCAAACCTCTTCCCAGTAATTGTTACATTTTTCCCTCTCCTAGCAATCCACAAATGAAATTTTTATTATTATTTATTATAGAATAAGTTTTCACAGTGTGTAATGTGTTTGTAAGTGTGTGAGTGTGTCTGTGTCTGTGTGTGTGTGTGTGCGTATTTTTCCTCCCAGTTCTCCCCACTAGATTACAAGCTTCTTAAGGGTAATTAGGAAGATAGTTAGCAATAAAAAAGAAAAAAAAAAATGAACGAACAAACTGGCAGAGTCAGTTTGGAGGATGACTTGAAAATGAAAATATCCAAATTTCTCTTACAGTTTACATAGGAACAAAATTCTATTGAAAACGAAGGAAGTTCTACGTAGGAAAATATAATAAGCAGAGTAAATAATCTATAGCAGAAGTCCTAAGTAAATCTGGTCCTGACTTGCTAGTTTATACCTTGTATTTTAAGTGTTAGGCCTAATACTGCTTAGAACCAATACGATCCTTTTCTAAAGACTTTTAAAATATGTCAACTGCTGCAAATGTCTAAATGACATATTGATTGAGTGGCTGATAATGTTAGTCTTAAGACAATTTGTACCAATTAAATTGAGTATCTGAAATAACTATATTTTTCAATATTAAAATGACATAAAATTCAAAGCATTTACTATGAAAATAATAAAATATGTACTATGCATAATATTTTAAAATCTCCAAAAACAATTAGTGAACATTAATTCATGTATCCACATATAAAAATCAATTACACTCAGTATAACAAGGTCTTCAGTCTCTACACTCCTATAAAATCATAAAATCATGCCTATTAAACAGAATTTCAAAACTTACAGAAAGAATATCACCTTATCAAGATGATTTTCTTAGTAATATGGTTAGAAATAAAACCACTAAAATAAACATAAACCTCAAAAGAAGAGGTAATTGAGTATTTTTTTTAAACTTTAGTTGTTTTTGGTTTATAGCATCTTTAGCTCTAAAACTGCTGTGTAATGAAAGGAATAAAATATCCACCTTAATTGCTCTTTAACATTAATTGATTTCATACCATTTTTTTAAAAATGCACAAATCAGTTAACATAGGAAACCACATGAGCATTTTTCAAATTAGCAAATCATTAACTTGCTAGTACTGTTTCTACAGACAAATAAATACTGATTAAAGGGTCTAGAAATCTGAGATTAACAGTTAAATTTACAAATCTGTCACATGCTTTCATGAATATTGCAGTGAAGGAAATATCAAGTGCAAAGAAAAATAATTAAGTTAATTCCAATTTAAACAGTAGTTTTTATGTAGCAGCCTGTGTTTCACATAGGATTTAACAGCTAATGCTAAATTTCTCACAATTAATGAGGGGGCTCAGATTTAGTATCCTACAGTGAAAAAAATTAATATAAGATAAGTTAATCTAATTATGCACAGTTCTAAATAAAAGTATTACAGGCTTTTGAAGTGCTTTGAAACATATTAAAATGCTGATACCTATTTATAATAATCATTGTACAAATAGTGAAAATTTCATCTATTAGACTTGATACTAGAAATAAAATGAGAGAAAAAGAGTGCAGAAGGATGCTTACATTTTTAAAGAGAAATAAATTAATTGTTCTGAAGAGTATGATATCAAAGAATTAGATAAATATATTGTTGAACAATTTCTATTAATACCAAAAAATGGATAAATGTATGCATATACACTTGTGGAAAATGATACCAAAAGATGTTTCTTAGTACACAGAATCACTCTAGCGCTTACTTTATTGGTCCTAAAAGGTACTACACAGTAAGACCAGGCAAATTATAACTGAAAAATAACTGTTCTACAAATTTATCAAGAGCTTGTCATAAACAACAAGAATGTTTTCATGGTTCAGATAATGACACTCCCGATAATGTAATCATTTATATTAAAAACAGAAACATGAATTTACTGCTGCTTTTTAAAACAGTTAAATACAATTGAAAGTCATAATCCAAAACATAGAGTTTAGCTACCCAGAAGATATCCTCTTATTATAGTGAATTGGCTCCTTCCAATAGCTAATATATATGATTGTTCCATTGGTATAAATTAATCAGGACATGAAACCCAAAATGAAAACAGTCTCTTAAGAATAATTTCAACGATAAACTGCACCAATGAACAATAGTGCACAATCCTAATTAAACACAAACGTGCAGCTGTAAAAATAGACTAAATCTGTCCAAAGCTATGAGCTGAGTTTAAAGGCTGGTTTGTTAGAGTGTTTTCTTAAGGAAGGCTGGGCCCTCAGTCTTAATCAGCCAATAAATTATTTCCTGCAATTATATTAAATAGAAAATTATCTTCAAATGGGGAGTGTTAATTGAAAATCAAAATTCAGAGGGAAGTTTAGAAATTACACGCTGAATACAATTAGTAAGGAAGACTTCACCCCTAGTTCATCAACAATCTTCTGGTGATTCCTCCAGTGACCATTCAGGAAAGCTACCTATTTATAACATCACACAATTTGTCGTTTGTTTTGCACCTACAAACACAGATGTGTATTAAGGTTGCCAATAAAAGAAAGGCTGCGCCCCAAAAAATCAATATTAAATCTGACTGTTAATTCTCAGCTCATAGCATCATTAGGTGACAAGGAGACAAAGAAGGTAGGACAACTGGTTAAAATCCAAGGAAGGCATGCATACTCAACTTCGAAATTCCTTTCTTCTGCAAAGGAATCAATACTTTTTTGTTCCAAGAATACATTTTCCATTTCATATTTAATTTCTTCCATTAACTTTAATATAGTTCTCAAAAACATTGTTAGCAGAGAAAAGGGTGATTTTTGTTCTTTTAGCAAGGTATTATTCCACTGAGGGCATTTCCTTTTGATAAAAATCACTGTACTTGTTTCAGGTTTCTTTTTTCCATTGGTTTTGATGTTTTTGTTGTTGTAGTGGTGGTTTTGCTCTTTTAAAGGGAAAATGTGCACAAATTATTTTTAGTGTATACTTTATTAAATAGGCCTAGGTTTTTTATTACTAGATTAGATTTACTAGTAATTTTTGCACAGTTACTTTATTGAGGAATCCATACATATACTGATTATATCCATATTTCATTTCTTTACCTTAGCTTTCCCTTTTGGAATATTTTACTAGACCAACTAAACTGTATTCTAGAAGCCACAAAGACATGTGACTTTTGGCAAGGCCTATACTATAACCACTGCACCATACTTACTCTCCCTTACAAACTCATAGATCAAATATACACTTGTTTTAATCTTCTAAAATGCATGTGGAATGCTTCTTATGTTTAATGCTAATTTCAGTAGTTTTCCCCTACAAAAATTTTCACCACCAGTGTATTTGAATAGTACCTTACTTAAGCTGCTGCCATATACACCTAATAAGCAAAACAAAGAATCAAAATCCATGTGAAAATGGTCAATTTTTATGTGACTTTACTTTGTTTTATTTTGGAACTATTATAACTTAAAAATCATTCAAATGAATTGTCTTTTTTTAATTTGTATTAAAAAAAATATCTCCCTAGTTATACCCCCCTGAAAACAGGGGTTTATAATGGAAGTGCTGACACAACCCTAACTAAAGCAGCGCAAATGTTGCCGCTATAATACACAAAATCAAGTTCTATTATTCTAAACTATCCTCGCTCATGGGATTTTTCTTTACTGTGCTCCCAGCCAAACTGCTGAAGCATGAAAAATTTAAATGCAATCAAATGCGCCCAATTCTACTTTACTAGAACAAGTGTCTACAGTGGTACAATCTTAAAAGGAGATGCAACAGATTTGTTTGGTGTTTTTTTTAACTGTTTATTTATAATACAGTGCATTGGAGATAAAATAAAAGAGGAAATTACACTCACATGGTACCAGTGTATTGACTACACAGAGCACATTATAATCAGAGAGAAAAACTACATTGTCAACTTATCACATTGGTTAAACAAGATGGTTTTCTGGGGCATAGCTATTATCAAGTAAAACCTCCAAGGAGAATTACATATCTTTGGGACACATAAAATAAATTCCCATCATGTGTTCCCCGAGTTTGAAATGTCTCTGCCCAGCAGATCAAGTGAATTTCCAGGCTGACAGGTCATTGGGAAGAACTTCAGGGCTTAGGACTTCTGGAAATGAGATTGTTAAAGATAAAGCCTCTAGTAATTGATAATGTTCTCTAGGAAGTCAGTGGGAGTGCCTCTAGAAAGGTGATAATTATTTTACTCCAAAACCTTAGGAGAAAATCTGACTGTTTAGGCTATCACAAGCCTATTTAGACAGTAAATTTGCTTTCTTTCTGTTCTTTAATAAGAAATCAAAATTACCTGGTCCAAGGCTTTATAAAATGATTAAAATATTGGATATCTACACGTGAAGTCCTCCATCTCAGAAAATTATATTTTCTAGAACTTTACACTTTTCTGATTTGATATTGTGATTTTTTAAAATGTTATTTATATGTTTTTAAAAGTTAGGATTATTTTTAAACAGCTTTCTCATACGGCATAGCCATTCAAAATTAAATTTTTTTGTTGTTGTTTTGTTTTACTATTGCTTGGAAAGAATCCATCTCCCAAAACTATCATTTGGACTTACATAACCATCCAAAGAAGCCACTGAATTTATTGGAACAATATTTTTAACCTGATTTTTAAAAATATTTCCACTACTTTTAAGATTATTATCAAATGGAATTCACTTTTTAGGTGTGTTACATTTATTCAAAAGAAGCCTTGTTTTTAACATAAAGCAACATTTAAATAGTTGGTTTACTTAAAGAAAAAATAAAAACTTTAGGCCAACATTCACATTTATTTTTGTAGCTCAGCCCCAGGCTACCAAGGTACACTTATTTCAGTCAGATAATTCACTGTTAATTTAATGCTGCAATGATATGATACTGAGAAATAAACAACTAATTTTCCAAAAATATAACACAGTGCCTCTCATTTTAAGGAGCATGAGTAACAGATATGTTCAGCTGCCAAAATGCACAATACCCAGGAACCCCTACAAAGCACGCCAGTCCACCCAGCCCTAGGGCAAAGAACGATTAAAAACCCTCTTCCTGTACCTCTATTTCCCACGTTTAAGGATCCTAGAGTGGCGGGGGGTGGGGGGCACAGTGCGGACGACAGGGCAGCCCTGATTCCAGACATTAAAATGAACACATTCCTTTTAAAACTTTCCCTGCTTCTTTCAAGTAAAGCCTAGGGGTTGTTATTGATTCTTTATATTGTTTTATCCTGCACTCCCACCTCCTCTCTCCCACTCTACCCCCAACTTTCCTGGGCTTTTGCCAGGTTTTTCTCTCACACCTGTTTAATAATAATAAGCAATTGAGAAATTTCAGTGGATAAGAAGGTAACTGCTTTCTGAGCTAACTTAGAAATGTACAAACGTTTCTTCTAAAGTTTGTAGAAGCCCTTTCAGAACACATATGGTAACATACAGAGACAACACCTATCAAAAGAAAACTCACTGATTTAAGTTAGCTGTCAAATCTATAGAGATGAGTCTAATGAAATACATCTGAACCTGTTGAAGCATGTCTAAGAAGGGACTTAAAATTAATGGATTTTGACTTATCTAAGGCTTCTAATTTTTCACACCAATACTTTCCCAAAGCACCAAAATTGCCTCCAAAGGCCTTCTGAAGTTCCTATAAAACAGGGACTACCTGGAAAAAATTCTTCTCAAGTCATCAGAGTTTGTGTTTCTAGAGTTTATATTTAGCTGACAATATTGCTGTCACTTTATATAGCTTAAGACTGTTCTTTGGACTAGAGCTCATGTCTTGGAATGCTTTGACTCATGAATTGTTTCTCCTGATAATGTTACATCACGTAACCACCTCTGTCTAATTGGTTAGTATCTGCTGAAAGAGGCAGGCAACCAGACTAACAACTGGCCTGCCTGACTGACTGCCTATGGAAAACCTATAATTATTACATGTGTCCCTGAGTATCCAGTTTCTTCCTGAGATCAAAACAACTTGACTTCATGTAACCTCCTTTTTTTTTTTTTCTTGATAGAAGTAATATTGACTTTTTTTCATAGTTCATTTACCAGTAATTTGTTGGGATTTTTGCTTTGGAAAGCCAGGCTCAGAGTATATAAATAAAATCAGTCACTTAACAATAAGAGCAAAACCAAACAATGGCTACTATAAATATACACTAACTTAGAGGATTTTAATCAAGCACAATGACTTTATAACTCAACTGAAAGCCTCTATATGGCTTGCTCTCTAAAATAATAGCAGAATAAATTTATTTATATATGTTCACTTTGAATCTCCTCTTCATATGAAATGAGAACCATAATTTTTAAAGTGAATAAAGGACATATTTTTGTCAGCTTGAAACTGATTTGCTAACAGGGAAGCCCAACTACAGGGTATCTTATCCAATTATTAATAAAAATCATAGACCCAGAACAATGACTTCTCAGAGAAAAAGGGTAGAAGCCTGTCACTATCTATTTCCACTCTTTGTTTAATATTATCAGAAAAAAATGAAAATTCATAGTATGCAGATTGTCCAAAATATGAAAGCTCCCACATGGTGACACTGAACAAAATTATGTAAAGAAATTAATCTCTGAGGTTCCTTTTAGGTAAATAAAGCAATCCAGCAATTCCTCTTTCATATAATGAAATAAGGTATAAATTTCAGGTTTATATCCAAAAGGAAAAGGAGCTGGGAGGGGAGAAAAAGAAGGGAGAGAGGAGAAGATAGGACAAGCGGGAGGAGAAGAGAAGAAACAACTATGGCTTTGCAGTTCATTTTCAGTTTGTCTACTTAATGAAAACCTCATTGTACAACCCTGAAAACCATTTCCAGCAGGCAAGTATTTCTGATTCAGCAGAGGTTACACAAGCATCAAAGCAGTTAAATATAGGTGCCAAGCCGCATTGCCAGGAGCTCTTAGTACTATGAGTTAGTGTTACCTGACAGCTTAGTGAATATAAAATTACTTGTTTCTCCAACTGAAGACAATCAAATTGTCACCTTCCATTGTAATAATGCACAACTAGTGATCAGCAAAGTGCAAACATAATTACCATGAAGAAAACAAAAAATCAAATCTAAAGCTCTCTACAGAGTAAACACATCTATCTGGCTCCCCCCAAAAAGGGAGTATATTTTAAAACTGAATGCTACGATGCAATCTCCTCGTTATTTAACAATAAGATTTATTAGTCTTACATTAAATAAAAATGAAATACAACAAGAATGACCAATTTATAAAAAGTTAATACAAGTACCAGTAAGGGTACTGCAACTTTTCCAGGCATAGTACAAGGCCTACAAATTATATCAGCGCCATTTGGGCCGATAACATTAAGTGTATGTCAGCAGCACGTCTATTATAAAAACCACACTTTAAAGGATTTCTTTCTAGCCTAGAAATCTTTCTTAAGGTTGAAAAGGACAGATAGGATCCAACCTCAAAAGCTTTTGTCTTAAATTTTCCTTAAGAGAAAAAAATGTTATGCTTTATTTTTGTCTTCTAAAGTGGCCTGGTATTTTTGAAGCTGAAAATTCACCTCACAAAATTGATTAAGTATCTCTACCCAACTTTAGAAAAACAATCAAGGACTGGGTGCATGTCCACAGCTATTACTGAGACATGCAGCATCTGGAATTCTTGTCGAAATTTGGTGGCCAGATTGGCCCACTATCAAAGTGATCTCAGCAACCCGAAGCTGGGTTAGTATTAAAGCAATGAAAGTTTGGCATGGTTCTCCTATACCCTGAAGATTCCCAAGATACAAATAACACGAATACCATTAATATAGATGCTGCTCCAACTAAACTATGTTTTAAAAGCTCTCTTAGAAAAGTGATTTTATACCTATCTAACTCATACTTTAAAACATTCAGAATTACATCATTCTTATCAATATGCTAAAAAACTTCCTTTCCTATTCTCAAAATACTCCCAACATAGAGAGAGGTTTTCTTCTCCCATCAATAATATATCCCTTTTATCAGAAAAGTATGTCATACTTATAGCTTATGCCTGGTATTCCATTTTTGCCTGATACCTCTGCTCTAAATATTATCATTTTTTAATCCTCTGACACAAAAGTGAACCAATTGGGGTTGGGGTAGGGCACTGCACCAGGGTGAAAGTGGAATGAAGTAGGGACCATCAACAGCATGGATTCCCTGTGCTTGAATTTTAGCATAGAATTGCAGACATTTACGATCTAATATACGATTCCTTAAAATGATACTTTAATACTTTATAAAGCCAAGATGGACAATCATAGATGAAATTCCTATAACTCCATTGTATTAGAGAACAGTAGAGAAAATGGTGACGTAAAGACAATGGGCAAATTCTGTGGCTAAATCAGAAGTACAATAAACATGCGAGAATCAAGGGAAAGAGAAAACCTAATAATTAGTCAGAGGGCACTGGCGGTTCGGTGGTAGAATTCTTGCCTTTCTTGCAGGAGATCTAGGTTCCATTTCCAGCCAATGCATTTCATGCTCAGTCATCCATCTGTCAATGGAGGCTTGGGTGTTGCTATGATGCTGAACAGGTGTCAGCAGAGCTTCCAGACTAAGACAGACTAGAATGAAAGGGCTGGTTAACTACTTTTGAAATATCAGTCAATGAAAACCCTATAGATCACAAAGGTCCGATCCACAACGAATAATGGGCATGATGCAGGACCAGGCAGGATTTCATTCTGTTGTACATGGAGTCACAATGAATTGGGGGCCAACTCTATGGCAGCTAACAACAACAATCATTATTCGTAATTTTTATTGTAATTTAAGATAAATTTCACATTATTAAGAGAAGTTTTTGGATATGAAAAATAAGATTATTTTGGGAAATCATATTTTTCCTTGACTTTACCACATTTCAAGTAATATAAAAAACTTTCTTTCCAAGAGGCCCTACTTATAAGCCTAACACAATAGAAAATTGCCAGGGTTTCTACTGAATATGAAAAGGAATGCAATCACCATTTTCTGATCTTCAGTAATGGGTAATTTAATCCATTATTAAAATTATACTTCTACATGGAATTCTTTACAATATGTTGTTGTTATGTACCATCGAATTGATTCCTACTCATAGCGACCCTATAGGACAGAGCAGAGCTGCCCCCATAGGATTTCCAAGGAGCAGATGGTGGATTCGAACTGCTGACCTTTTGGTTAGCAGACAAGCTCTTAACCACTGCACCACCAGGGCTTACAATATAGTAATAATAAGTATCAGTAAGAGGAAAAAAAGGAAACTTGTTGTCAGAGAATGTCTTTGAGACCCTGGGAGATAAAGCTTGCATGGGTATATGATCATAAGCTTATAATAAATGGAGGAAAAACAGAAAACATTAAAATATTTTGTTTGATTTAAAAAAAAAAAAAAAGAAGCAGCAGCTTATCCTATATGTTCCATGAGGACAGGGACCATGTCTATCTTGCTCACTTTTGGATCCCCCGTGCCCAGATCAGTGCATGATACGTAGTAGGCAATCAACAATATTAGAAAACAAAAAGAGGCAGAGAAAGAGGGAGGGATGAGCAAATAGTTTTTTTTTTTTTAAGTGAAGTAAATAAATAATCACAGAAAATACCACTCACATATTAATACAGCCAACCTACAAATTATTCTTTCTCTATACTTTTTTAAATGAAACATCTCATTACTTAATGTCAAAATCATATATCTGTATCCCCAGCCCTGAGTTCTCTCTCATCTCCGAGATTAAAAAATTTCTCGGATGACCACTAGACATTTACATTAAGACGTACTCCACTATTTAGCAAAACTTAAAATTGGATTCATCATTATTTTTCTTAAAACACTTCCTTACTCATTTACATCCAGAAGAGCATTATTCTCACAATCATACATGCTCAAAACATGAACACTATATCCATCTCCTCTTTTTTTTTATCCTTGTTCCTCATTGCCATTCTGTCATGAAGCCCTATCAACCCTTCCTTCATAATGTTTTTCATGCTCATATCCCTCTTACCATACTCATAATCATTTTAATACAGGGTCTTATTTACCTCAACAGACTCTAACTAGTTTCCCTAACAGTATCTCTTACTCTGAACTGATCTTACTTCCACTCCCTTCATTGGGCCACTCTCCTGATCAAGAAACATCAGTGATGGTTTATGCGATGGCAGAATAAAGTCCAAACTTCTGACCCTGGTATTTAAGGCCCTCCATGATCAAGATCCAATCAGTTTTACTAAATTTGTCTTCTAGTAGCCTACACCCTAACTTGCTGCTCTGAACTAGATGATATACTCAGACCTCACTTATTGCTGCCTCCCAGCTTTTGATCTGTCTGTCTCCCCCTACTTCCCTCATCTTCCTTTCTTATCACTAGGAAACCAAATGGGACTATTCCAGATCACTATGATCCATCCCTCTTCTAATGACTTGTAATAAATCTCTGAAAACTTATTTTTTATATCACTCATTCAACACTTATGTATACTACCTTAGATAAATACGTAGATACACAGATACATAGACAGATACATAAGTAGATACATAAATAGCTGCCATCAAGTCAGGGAATGTAATTAGATATCCTCTTCAAATCTACCATATAACATTACAAATACCTTATCACCTAGAGAAAAGAAAGAGTAAAGCCTTATACACAAGGGCACACATTTTTATAAATTGTAATTGTCTGTGAAAGCTGAAGAAAGGTTTTCACCACCAACTCAAATTTCCACATTTTTTGATATGTACCCAACAGTCTGGTCCTGAGAATAACTAAATGCCCCTGTCTTATATTGTATATCTTCCCCCTACCTCTACCACTGTTTCTCTTCCTTATAGCTATTTGCTTTAAATATCTCACTTGCATTTGCTGGTAGCATTATCATAAATAGCTCCAGGAGGACATGAGAAACCAATTGTTTCCATGAATCATTGCACAGAATTGTTAGAGTTTTCATTATAAAAGACAAGTATGACTACCACTGTCATGCATACTAAAGGATTCTTTACCAAATACCAAGTACCTATTTGCACACTTATCAAGCCAGAACTTCTAGTTTCTAAGTGATGATGTCTGTTATAGAAAAGAATCTTGCATTATTTATTCAGTCCTGTTCTTTCATCTCATATAAGCACCACCTTACAACTTCCCAAAGTTGAGTAAGAGTCCTCTGAAAAATGTTTACAGTCATCATGCCCGATCTATTAGCTTTTAAATTTCTTCAAAAGCAGATCTTTTATTTTCACCCATGCTCCCTAGAACTGGAAAACCACTACCAGTCTTAACAGAAACTACTACCAGAATAAAGTGTGGTGTAGTGGGAAGGTTTAGGGTAGGGATTTAAATCCCAGATCTCTCATTTGCTAGATCTGTGAACTTCAGAGATTACTTAATTTCTCTGAGCCTCTATGTTTCCATCTATAAAGCTAAGAACAATATGTCTTCCTTGAAGGGTTGCTGTGAAGATTAAGTTAATATGTGTGCAAGTATCTAGTATTTGGTAGATATCAGATTAATAATTTCCTTTAAATAAAACTTCACCAAAAAAAATAATTTGACCCAAACAAAAACCAAACAACCAAAAATCTTTGAAGAAGGAGATTCTGGATATTTAAAAATCACGATAAATAGAAGTCCCATAAAACAGAAGTTTTCCAATGGCAATATATCCATGGCCCAATGCTGAGGGGACCAGTAACTAGGACTATGATAACAGGACAAAACCACGGCATGAAAATACATAGGCTACTATTTCCCAAAAGGGATAGAGATGAGAGGGGATCACTCTTTATACAGGACAGACCAAAGCAGACAGTGGCTGCTGCTGAGAACTGTATTTCTAAGGAGAGCAGAGTCTTTGGGCTCTGGGTACAGATTCAGATCTCCTGCTATTCACTTTTTTCTTGATTTGCAACAAACAATTTGGAGGTTATTATCCATCGTCTCAGAATTAACTTTGAAACAGAAGCAGCATTTCAGTATACTAGAATAGTTATCAGGGTTTAAATAATTAAACAATAAGGAAAAAGTCTAAGCTGCCATATCCTGTGAAATACACCAATACATTTCAAAGGTTTATTAATTGTTTTTCTATTTGATAAACTATTGTCATGATGCATCAGTTATCACTGGCCTCAAACTTTAACTGTTCTAAATTTACTTGTTTCGTACCATTTTTCATTTCTAAATCAAATCTAAAATAACATTTCTACTAGTATGCTAATCCCAGCACATCCTCAAGAGCTGATTGAAAACAGCTTACCTTAAACTTCTCTTCCCACCACAATTTACTTTAGAAAATCATCTTGAGGAGTCATAGATATGCTACTAGACTGCTTAATATTTTAGCGAATTCATTATCACAAAATAAGTATTCTCAAATGTACTACAGCTCAGAAAGGTGACAAGTACTCCACGTGTAGCTCAAGATCACTATTTGAAGCCAAAAATTTCCAACAGCAAGATAAACCTGCCTATGGACCAAACTTTCAAATAGCAAGGTTTCAAAATCAGCAAGATAAGGAAAAAAAAAAAAAAGAATATTTTGAATCTTGCCAGGAATGGTGGGGAACAAAATCAGGGCATGTGTTACCCAGAAGAATGCAAAAGAAATCTATCACAGAAGAAAAAGTAGAAAATTGAA
>NW_004443942.1:8655195-8659443 GCF_000243295.1 Trichechus manatus latirostris
GATTCAATGCTGCAGATTTATTCAGCATTGGTTAATGGTTTCTATAGAGATTGATGTCAATCTCTCTGGCCTTTCCTGTGTCAACAGTAAGTTACAACAAGAAAGATCGTGGCTTTTGCCTTTGATTAGAAGAGGTATCTTTCTCTAGTTGACTGAAGGTCACAGCATTTGCAACATGTGCTCACTTATTACAGCTCCCATGCAGAATGTATACATAAAAAGCTGATTTACTCCCCAAAAAGGGCCAGAGCCATAGTGAACAAAAGATCTCTCTGACTACATTAGATGGTTTTCTCTTCAAAGAAATCTAGTCCTAATAAACCACTAAACATTAGCACATTACTAATAAACCTATAACTTGCCACCACTCTCCTGCCACCAATGGCTTTCAAAATTACAGAATGAGAGGGTGAAGCATTATCTTGCTTTACCTTAAAAGATACTTTTTAAAAAAGAATTTTCAAGAAAATTCTCAATTTTACTATGTAATAACAGACAGTTCTACCAACAGAGAAGTGCTACAGCAGATATAGCACAGAAACTAAGGGAAAATCCCGTTAATTTATGCCCAAATTACTCGTCTAGAAAGAATCCCTAAATAAGAATTATTTTGGGTAAATTATCAGGAAGACATGTCATAAAAGGAACAGAAACTGGGGGGATTTTTAAAAAAGCTTCCTTTCAAGTGGTAGACAATTCACTATGGAGTTTTGAAGGAAAAGGTTTGACAGGGGGAGGAGAAAAATAAAAGGAATAAAGTCCCCTTCTCTCTCTGGCCTCAATTTCTTTATCTGTAAAATGAGGTGTGTTTCCAACATTAGAATGCTATGAGTCTATGACTCTAAGGAAAATCTGATAGAATACTAAAAATTAGCTAGCGCAACAAAGAACTTGTCCGTCGTGGGTCTACTACCCCTTTTATTTACCCTACAAATATTTACTGCTCTGTGTTAAGCATGTGCTGACTGCCAAATATACAGAGGCATGCAAATAAGATAGTGCCATCTAATAGTTCACACTCCAGAAAGAAATATAGATGGAAAATAAATCATTGCAATGTGATATGATAAGTGAATAGGTGCCAGAGAAATATACAAAAGTGTTGTAGAAGCCCAAAGGAAGAAGTACGTAACTCATTTTGTGGGGATCAGAAGGCATTACAGAAGAGGTCTCATTTAACTGGGTCCTGAAGGATGAATAGAAGTTTGTTGTCTGGTGGAAATAAGAGGAATAGACATTCAGGAAGTGAAATGGCAAGGAGATATAAAAGAATATGGCTACATTCTAAAAAGTGGCAGAACTTTACAGTGACCGGAACGTGGAGCACATGGTGGGAGGTAGCAAAAAGTTTTTTAAAAGAAAATGCAGTAGGACAGGCTAACAGATTGTAAAGGATTTCAAATGCAATTCAAAGTAGTTTAGATTCTATCCCCTGGGAAATAGCAAATTATTGGAGAAATTTAACAAAGGAAGTAATATGATCTTAATTTCCCCTAAGAAAAAAACTCTAGTGGCCTTAGGAAGGATGGATCAACCAGAATGTTGTATATATGTTTATGCTTCTGTCATTTGTATTTATGTGTGTTTAGCTGCCCTTTCCTTATCTCGTCCTTGGTGCTCTGCTGGACATGTGGTGCTGACCATTTACTCTCTACCTCCACATTCCTTCAAGTCTCTGTTTTCAGTCTCTACAATCACCACTGATAAACGCTGTTGAAAGAAGGAGATGAAAAGAGAGGGGGAGGAATGGGGGAAAGAATATGAATAATCACAAAGGAAATATCTGAGAAGAAAAAGAAAGATGCTTCTACTAATAAAAAATAACAGTATAATGGCTAATGTTTATTGAGTACATACTATGTGCCAAGTTCATTATTATGCTTCACAGTAACTCATTCAATCTCAAAGCATCTCCACAATGGAGCTACTAATTTATCCCCATTTTCAGATGAGCTAGTGAAGCTTAGAGGTGGTTCAGCCACTTGGCTATGATTATAATGCAAGCAAGTTGTACAGAAGAGATTCAAACTGGTTCTGTCTGACTCTAAATCCCATGCTTTTAATTTTTACACTCTATTTTCTCCAAATGATATCACTTACTGAATGTTAACTAAGGCCCAAGAACTATGCTAGCTGCTATATATAGATGAGCTCTAAGACTCAGAATAACTTGAAAAAGTAGGTATCACCGTATCCGTTTTACAGATGAGAAAACTGAGGTTCTGGGAGATTAAGTAACCTACCTAAGGTCATAAAGCGACGCACCAGAGCTTTAACCCTGGCTTTGTTTTTTGGCTGTTCTCTTTCCACTACATTATGATGTGCATATTCCCATTCACTACTCCTACCTCTACTGTGAGACCCTTCCCCATCTCTACATTTCCAGATTGCACCTTCAAGGCTCTGCTAAAATTTCAACTCCGCCAGAAGCCTTTCAGCAGTGTATCAGGCTGCCATTACATTCCTATTGTAATTATTTCTGTAACATTCATTTAGCTTGATGAAGACAACTTTGTATTTATAATTTTCCCATTTTATCTGTAGGTTCTATGTCCTGAATCAGCCAATCCAGTAAACTCTCCACAGTCAGGTTCCGCAAGCATTTAGTACCATCCAAATATATCTTACATTACTCTTAACTGAGCCTCTAGAGGACAGCGAGAATTGTGTCATAATATTTTGTATCCCCAAGACACTGGCAGAATTCTGAGCGTATTTTAGGTATCTAATAAATAATGGGTTGATTGATACCAGTAAACTCTAATACCAGGAAGTATTCAATAATAATAATAACAGCTAACTCTTATATAGCACTTACTATACGCAGTTCTAAATTACATATATATAATTTAATATATTCAATCAAATATATATACATATATGTATACATATATATATTCAATTCTCACAACTGATGGCATAGGTACTATTATCCTGATTTTACAGAGGAAACTGAGGAACAAAGAGGTTAACTGATTTGTCCAAGGTCACACCACTGGTGTGCGCATATGCTCGCACACACACAAAGCGGCAGAATCAGGATCCAAGCCTATACAGTGTCACTCCAGAGTTTGCACTCTTTGACTACTTTACAATACTTCCTTCACTCAGTAAATGTTGTTCTAAAATTAAACAACTCTCACACCTGAAAAAATTACAAAACTCGAACTTCCAGGAACATGGCGCTCTAGGCAGAAGCACCACGCCATCCCTCCACAGCAAAGATCCGAAAAACTAAGTCAAACAGAGAAAACAGCAATCCTCAAATCCTAAACATCAAATGAAGAGATAAAGAACTCAGCCAAGCACTAAATGGAATAAGAAACTGACAGAGAACAGAGAGCGAGGAGACATACATGGAGAGGTCCCCTATCAGCTAATGCAGCACAGATCCGCCATCTTGGACTCCTATCAGAGACTAGCAAATGGAGGTACAAGAAAGCAGCTTCACAGAGCTTCCAACAGGAGACAGAACAACTGTCTCTCATCTTTCCACTCCAACGGCAAGCTCCCCTAGCACTCTTTTTTGTTTGTATGTATGTTTTTGGCTCCTATTCCTCTCTCCCCTCTCCCATACCCATCTTAGCTCCACATATCACAATCTCCCCCCTCTATCCTGCCTACCTGCACTGTGCGATTAACATTACACCACCAAGCAGTATAGGCACGGCCTACCGGAACCTGCCCTGCACTGATTACCGACCCACCCTGGTGGCTGTAGTAAGTGCCACAAACAACCCATCCCAGCAACTCCTCTTCAGCTAGAACTCCCCTGCTGTACCATATCTGAGCGACTGACCCTGTCAATTGGAGAAGGAGGCAAAAAGTATCATGCCCACAGATGAGCAAACAACAAAGAACACACAGCCCGCCTGCTCAGACACAGCCAAATAAAAAAAAAAAAAAGGACGAAACAAACAAATCTAAAATCAATAAATGAGAAAAATAACTACTGAATGCCCGGAAGACAGCAGACAATATCAAAACATTTACAAAAACAGGACAGGATGGTTCCAGTAGGTGTCCAAAATAAAACACCAGATGACTTTCCAGTAAAAGAAAAGGCACTAGAACTACCTGTTAGGGAATTCAAATCTCTAATACTCAGAATTATCCAAGAGTTGAAGCAAAAACAAGGCAAAAGTGAGGAAAAAACAGACAAATTCATGGAAAAGGAAGACAAATTCATGGAAAATACAGACCAAAAAATGGAATAATTCAGGAAAATAATGCAGGAACAAAATGCCA
>NW_004443942.1:8659543-8660755 GCF_000243295.1 Trichechus manatus latirostris
ATGAAAAGCTGACCATCCAAGAGGCTCAACGAACCCCATATAGGATAGATCCCAAAAGAAAATCACCAGGGCATATCATAATCACACTCACTAAAACCAAAGACAAACAAAGAATCCTGAGAGCAGCTTGTGAAAAACAAGAAGTCACATACAGAGGAGAAACAATAAGACTAAGCTCAGATTATTCAGCAGAAACCATGTAAGCAAGAAGGCAATGGGATGACCTATATAAAACCTTGAAAGAAAAAAATTGCCAGCCAAGAACAATATATTCTGCAGAACTCTCATTCAAGTATGATGGTGAAATTCGGTCATTTCCAGATAAACAGAAATTAAGGGACTATGTAAAAACCAAACCAAACTTATGAGACTTATTAAAGGAAGTCCTTCAATCTGAGAACAAACAATATCAGACCACAGGCTGAATAAAGGACACAGGATTGTACTAGCTAGACACCAACCTAGGAAATGAACTCTTAAGGACTACGCAAAACCAAAAGAATTACAAAAGGGAATCAGAGAGGTTAATCTGTAAATGACAACAGCATCAGAACAATAAAAGAGGGAATAAACGGTGTAGATATAGAACTTTCTAATGGAGAGGAAGTCAAGCAATACCAAGTAATAGTAGACTGGTTCAAATCTAGAAAGATACAGGTAAATATCAAGGTAACCACAAAGAAAGTTAACAAACGTACTCATCAAAATAAAGAAGAAAAACATAAAGTCTCAGTAAAAACAAAACCTACAAAAACAAAAGAAATGAAAAAAATTCCACAAGCAAAAGGAACTCAGCACAGGAGAGTAAGAGGAACAAAACTGGAGGACATTATGCTGAGTGAAATGGGTCGATCATGGAAGGACAAATATTGTATGAGACCTCTATTGTATAACTCATGTAAAGGTTTACACACAAAAAGGAACGATCTTCGTTGGTTGTGAAGGATGGGAGGAGTGGGGGGGAACTAAATAGGTAAGTGGTAACTTTGGTGAAGGGTGGGACAGTGCACGTTACTGGGGAAGCCAGCACAACTTGTACAAGCAAAGATCGTGGAAGCTCCATAGACACTTCCAAACTCCCTGAGGGAGTGAATTGCTGGGCGGAGGGCTGTCGGGACCATGGTCTCGGGGAACATCTAGCTCAATTGCCATAATACAGTTTATAAAGACATTGTTCTACATTCTACCTTGGTGAGTAGCATCTGGGGTCTT
>NW_004443942.1:8661224-8673593 GCF_000243295.1 Trichechus manatus latirostris
TGGGGTTGTTAACCAATGTCATAAAACAATATGTGTACTGACTGTTTAATGAGAAACTATTTATTCTGTAAACCTTCATCTGAAGTACAATAAAAAAAATTTTAAAAAAATTATAAAACTCACACATAACTTCTGCTATAAACCCTCTTTGGAAGAGATATGGAAAGAAGAGTCTCTCTGCATACAGAAGAAAACCTAAGCAGATACAAAACTGCTGGGAAAGATAAGAGGAAAAAAAATTGAGAGTACTTCTCTTAAAAATAAAAAATGTGCCAACTAGTGCCATTTTAGCACAAGGTTTCTGTGACTTAAAAAGCATCCATGCCAACTTCCTCTCATTAACACACCAAACTGTACAGCATACTCAAAGTGAACAATTGCTGTTAGCAAAGACTCTGCAACTCTACACCAGAATCATCTAATCCTGAAGCAGTGAAATGCAGCCACCTCTGGACTGATATACAACAGCTGTTTAAGGTCTCAGAGAAATGGCCTGATGGAGATCCCAAAGAAAACCTGGAAAACAAATGTTAATTTCCAAATCCCTTAAATTCGAATAAGTTGTAAAAGTCAGGGAGAAAAACACAAGATACATCTCTACTTTCAAAAATGAACAAGAAATTCTCAATAATTTAGAGACAATGGGAAGTAGGGTTATGTCGTGTGTGCTTGCCTATAATCCATAAGTTACAATTTGTGAGGCATTTTCCTGTACATTCGTAGTGGTTAAGAGCTCGGCTGCTCACCAAAAGGTCAGCAGTTCGAATCCACCAGGTACTTCCTGGAAACCCTATGGGGCAGTTCTACTCTGCCTTACAGGGTCGCTATAAGTCAGAATCGACTCGACAGCAACGGGTTTGGTTTTGGTTTTGGTTTTGGCTTTTCCTGTACATTACTTCTTTAATTCTTACAGTAGCTTGGTGAAATCAGTACTATTAGCGTATCTATTTCACAAATGAGGCTCGGAGAAGATAACTAATGATTTAGCTAGGAAGTGGTAAAGCCAGGACTAAAATCCAGGTCCTCTAAAACCAAGATCCTTCCTTTTTGTCTTGCGACTTTTCTTGAAGAAAAAGCGTCTTTTCTTGAAGAGGCTCTTAAACGTTATCGAGAAGAATAAATTAACACTGACTGCAAAATAGACACCGGACGAAGCATAGAATAACAGGTCTCATCTCTCTTTGCCCTTTTAAGGAATCCACATCTCCCCTTTAAGAGAAAAATAAGAAATAATGAAGGAAAGCCCCTCCTGGCTGTTTTAGTTCCACATGTTCTTCAACTTGACTCCTCTCCTCCCTGGAACCTGTAACGCAGTACCACCATAGTGGTGTCACAGACATCACGAAAAGCGGGGGCTATGTATCTATTTAGAGAAAATGCCAAAGGAAAAGTCTGAGAAAATCTAAACCTTGAAAACAAAGCAATTTTCCCATTTGGCACAGCAAGATAATTCTCCAGAGGAAAGAAAAATATAGTATGATTATATAGGAGCATTGATCATGCATGTTCTGTATGTACCGTAGTGAAATAGGGGAGCTAGGGTCTGAAAAGGGAAGAAAAATGAAAGAGCCGGCAAGTCTATCTAGAGTGTATTATGGATGCAGTACTTTTAAGTGAAACTGCCTGCTTCAGAGTTCTACAATTTTCGAGGTAGCAGAGATCTACAAACACATCTACTCTGTCTCAGAACCAACACACAAAACTTTCACATGCAAGCAGTAACAAGTCAGACATTTCAGTGCATGGGCAGTGAACGTGACCAGCGAATCCCACCCTCCCTCTTGAGCGGACGAGTATTTCCTAGTCACGTAGCCCCACCCCTGCGGCTCCCTGCAGCTCCTCCCCTCTCCGAATGGCCAAGGCAGAGACCTTCCTCTTCTCACAGTGGTGGGCGTTGTGGCCCAGCTGCCGGCACCCTGACTGGCAGGCG
Organism: Trichechus manatus latirostris; assembly: GCF_000243295.1. Lineage (NCBI taxonomy): Eukaryota > Metazoa > Chordata > Mammalia > Sirenia > Trichechidae > Trichechus > Trichechus manatus. The sequence continues at coordinate 8,663,155 of NW_004443942.1, forward strand.
CGGGAGCGGGGGTTGATGAGTTACTGCACTGGGTGACGGGTGACATCCTAGTGACACCACTACCTTGACAACCCCTACCCCGGCAGAATCGGCCCACCTGCCACCACCGCGGGCCCTGGAGTCATTTTGGTGTCACCGGTTCTGACAGTGTCAGGGGGTGTGGTGCACACCCAGCCTCGGCCCCTTAGAGACTCCACTGAGTCTCCTGAAAACTAGTCCAATGTTCTTTTCCATCACCACATTGTCTCTCCTAAGTACTTACTATTTGTTAAATGTTTTTTGTATTTACACCAACACTCAGAAAGTACACCTAGCATATAATACTACTGGCATATTATAATATCCAGCAAATTAACTATAAAGAATTTTTATTTTTCGAACCTAACTTTTCTTCCTTCTTGAAATCTCTCTATTCCAGTTGTACTAGTGAATTTTTAACAGCCTCTGAACTAAGACACTGGCCTAAAAGACTCCAGAAGACTCTGTGACCTTTGCAAGTTTTTTAAACTCTTTAAGCCTCAACTTCCTCATCTGTAAAATAAGGATAATACTATTGGAAACTGCAGTGAAGAATAACAATTATATAGCAACAATCATGAAGATGGCACAGGACCAGGCATCAATGGCAACTAACAACAACTACACACACACACACACACACACACCCCTTGTATGATATAAAATGGCAGTTAGAGTTAGCATTATTATAATTTTCCTCTTCTAGTCTAGAAAGTTTAGAATTTCAAGATTTTACCATTCCCATCATGTGAACAGTTGAAGCATCTATAATGTCAAGCAGTCAAACATGATTTAGAAAGAAATCACTACCACCACCACCAATGGTTTATTGATGAACATATTAAAGCAAAAAATTTAGATGCTAATTCACCCTAGCATATTAGCAATTGGGCTAGAGTTGAGGAGCCAGTTCTATCAATGAGTATTTTCTCAGTCACCCAGGAGAACTGCTGTGCTTATTTCAAATTCAGTGAGGCTTTCTTTGTGACTGTGAATTGTTAGATTGTTGGCTGCATTTCTGTCTTCTGTGAAAATGCCAAATGTACAGAAATCTCAGTCACCAGATTAGACGTTCATTTTGACAATATATTATGCTATTTTGTGTCATGTTGACATCCGATTGATGATGTTCATGACTTTTTATGCCTCTATTTTATTCTTTGTTTTCAACAAAAAGAAAAGTAAAAAGCCCTTAGACTAATGAATTCAGACTCTTTCCAGACACAGTGCTGCTTCTCTTCCATGAGATCAGGAAAAGGATATATTTCTGGTTGCAGACATATGTGGTACAGACATGAGATCACAGCTTTAAGCTTAATAGGAAAATATAACAATCTACTCACTGTTTACACTTTAGCCCAAAGGGCAGCTGGAAATCACAACCACCCATATGCAGTGCCGAACAAGTGGTCATGACTTTATTAATAAAGCCAAGCATTAACAAATAAGATTCTGGGAATGGTAAAGTGAGGGACAGGAGTGTCTTACTCTAGGCCTCTCTAAGTATTAGGCATAGGGCCCAGGCTATTGTTGAAAATGTCCTTCGGGATTAGACTGTTCTCTCTGCCAGGATTTCATCTGCCATCTTTCATATTTCCCAGTTCTCCCATACAGTGTTTAATCAGCTGCTAAGGACTGGTTGGAAAGGATTCCCTATTCTTCTTGCATCTTAATATCCTGAGAAGGGAGCTAATTATAAAATTATCTACATAAATTCAATCGAACTGTACATATTGAAATGCTTCATTTATAGTAAATAATTATTTCACGTAGAGAAAGAGATGCAAATAATATTTCATTTAATCCTTCCAAGTCTATGACAGTATAAGTAATATTATCCCCAATTTACAGATGAGAAACTGATTATGCAAAAGGCTTAAGGCTACTGCAAGTATACTGCAAGACAAAGATTATACCCAGGTCTAAATCCCATGCTTTCACTATTCAATGGCAGCCATAGAGAACAAATTACTTGATGTGCCATGGAATATCACAATAGAGCCCATTCCTCACTTAATGACATGATTAGGTTCTAAAGACCAGGTCATTATTCAAAAATCAGCATTATGTGAAAATAGAGGCTGACCACATTAGATCACAAAATGGAGGATGACAACATCATTACATAACTACCAAATTACATAATTACGTAACTGCCAAACCACTGAGAATCATGAGCCAGCCAAGCAGACACATAACCTTAGCCATCACAGCCAGCGTTACTCTTACTTTGCACCTCGGTGTTCATTACTGCTAGATGTACATCATTAATGCACAAAACAGTTGGACAGTAGATTTTTTACTATTGTCATAAATGCAAAATGTCAGATAACAAGACAGTTGATAATTGAGGAGTAGGTGTACTTTCTTTCTGCACTGAGATGTATACAAGTTTACTAGGAAATTGTACTACTCAAAATGAATCACTGATTTACACTGAAGCATTTCAATTGCCAATTAGTGTCACAATTTACAAGTTTTCTACCTGGTTCTTTCATTTCTTTTCTATTCCTAATAAAACGTCAGTTCTCAAATTTGTAACCCAAATACAAAAATCACAGGACAAGTGTGGTTTTTTTATCTGGGTCAAAATAAAACTATTAAGCCATCTATAAGCCTTCATCAAAGTGAGTTGGCTCTATTGTGTCTGCAGAAATTAAATAAGCTACAATTCTTTTGTGAGGTGTTGGTGGTTGAGGGGTAGAATTCTTGCCTTCCAATGCGGTAGACCCAGATTTTATTCTGGCCAATGCCCCTCATGTGTTAGTGGAGGCTCGCATGTTGCTATGATGCTGACAGGTTTCAACGGAGCTTCCGGACTAAGATGGACTAGAAAGAAAGGCCTAGCAATCTACTTCCAAAAAGCAGCCAATGAAAATCCTATGGATCAAAACAGATGGCACAGGACCAGGCATCGTTTCATTCGATTGTGCGTGCGGTCACCATGAGTCATGAGCCAACTTAACGGTAGCTAACAACAAAAAAACTCTTTTAAAGGTGACATCAGAAATTTGCCAGAATACCTAGTTTATCCAAAAAAAATCCCAGTAAAGCCAGTTGCCATCAAGTCAATTCCAACTCATAGTGACCCCATTTGTGTCAGAGTAGAACTGTGCTCCATAAAGTTTTCAGTAGCTGAATTTTTGGAAATAGATCACCAGGCTTTTCTTCTGAGGCACCTCTGGGTGGGCTCAAACTTCCAGCCGTTTGGTTAGCAGCCTAGAACATTTACCAGTTTGTCCAAAGTGAAGGTTATTCAAATGTAATAAGTAGAGAAGTGAAATCTACACCTGCCATCTACCTCCTCAGACTACATTTAAGGTATAGTTTGGATTTTGCTGAAGCACATTTCATTTATCTGTGTCCTGCATTTGGTTTTGCTTTGTTTCGTTTCTGAAACAGAAGTGAGATTCCTTACTTGAGGTACATTATTTTTTTTAATTGGAATTATCATTTTCAGGCTAAATAACCCTTCAGTGGGCCCAAGATGAGAACTATATTCAGGAAAACAAAAGCAGAGGAGAGAACAATGTTCTAACTGCACTTTCTCTCTCTCACCATGCTGGTCTAGAAGACATAGCATGCTCTCTACTCAGGTCCCTAACGATACCACTGGTGGCCCAAGCCATGACACAGAATATAACCATATTTTCTCCCTTGGGGCTTAAGAAAAAGAACTAGCTCCCAAACCACAGACAGTAATGTGTACCTACAGCACAAAGTGAAAGGAAGGGAGAGAGTAGCCCAGAGAAGTAAGAGATTTATCTCAGTAACTCTCCCAAGCAATTATAAATCACCCTACAATCCAGCTGTCAACCTCACCTTCAGCTGAGACACATTACAGAATGAGATGAGTGATTAACAAATTTGAGGGGCTTATAGCCACAAAAGTGTGAGTAGAAACGTCAAATGACCAAAATTTCCAACGGACTAAACATTGGTAGCATAAAGAGAAATTGTTTTCTAGCACCTCACAGATACATATATACACAAACATAAAGACCTTGCACATTCTAAAACAACTTCTCGAAAATATTAAAGCTAATACAGTATTCTTGTAGCTGCCTACTGGACATAAAATTCTCCGATTAACTAGAAGTTCTGTTACATTTTGTAAATTATAGCAGGCAATAGACACACAGCAAAAAGATTTCCAAACATTAGACAATTGTTACAAACTGTAAGTCCCTAAGGAACCCTGGGGAAGCAGTGGTTAAAGTGCTCAGCTGCTAACTGAACGGTCATCAGTTCAAACCCACCAGCTGTTCTGTGGGAGAAAGACATGGCAGTCTGTTTCCATAAAGATTTACAGCCTTGGAAACCTTACAGGGTCCCTATAAGTCAGAATTGACTCAACAGCAGTGGGTTTTTAAAACTATTCTAAGGAGTCTTGGTAGCACAGTGGTTAAGCATTCGCCTGCTAACCAAAAGGTTGGTGGTTTGAACTCACCAGCTATTCCGAGGGAGAAAGATGTGGCAGTCTGCTTCCATAAAGATTACAGCCTTGGAAATCCTACAGGGCAGTTCTACTCTGTCCTGTAGGGTTGCTATGAGTCAGAATCAACTCAACAGCAATGGGGAAAACTATTCTGCATGATACTATAATGGTGGATACATGACATTATGCATTTGCCAAAAGCCATGAACTGCACAGCACGAAGAGTGCACCCTAATGTAAACTTTGGATCTTAGTTAATAAGAATATATCAACACTGGTTCATCAATTGCAACAAATGTACCACACTAAGGTAAGATGTTAATAATAGGGGAAACTACAGGGAAGGTTGAGAGGGGGTATATGGGGATTCTCTGTATTTTCTGCACAATTTTTCTGTAAACCTAAAACTGTTCTAAGAAAATTAAGTCCATTAATTAAAATTTTTAAGAAAGTGAAGAGATGACCCATGGTTTATAGCTTATAAAATCTTTCACATCCATTCTTTCCCATTTTTCCTGCTACTACCGATAAATGAAGCCCTTATATCTTCATTATTATATTCTACATAATATGACATATATGTATATATTATTATAATGCATGGAATATTATAATAATCTCCTAAACATGTTCTCTGCTTTTAGGATTCTCCCTCCCCCCAATCCTTTCAGACACCACTGCTAGGTTAAACATCCTAAAATTTCACAAATCACAAAAAAATTTATATGGTTCCCCTTAGACCAGCATTCAGGACCTCTCAGAATCTGGTCTCAATTTACTTGTCCAATCTCATCTCCCTATATAAAATCCTCTCCTTCAGTCAAATTGACACACTCTCAATTTCTCAAATGCAGTCAGGCAAAAGAAAGGGAATACAAGTAGTCCTCGACTTACAACAGGGTTCTATTCTGACGATTCCATCGTAAGTCACTTCTGACGTAAGTCAAATACCCCTTTTCTTTTTTTTAGTAGTTTTCATAGACTGCTATACAGCAGTGTTTTGAACAGTAAATCATAACACTGAACATCTGTGAGTGAACATCTGAGAATGATAACATCAGCAAATTACAAGCTGCAATATTGTATGTTGTACATCTTACTAACGATAAGATGTACAAAAAAAAAAAAGACAGTCATAAGTGCAGTTCATCATAACTCAAATATGTCGTAAGTCAGGGACTACCTGTATTCAACGAAGCACAATTAGAAGACAATCTCTCACAGGCAGAGGATAGGTCAAGCACCATATTTTTACACAAATAACACACACCTACATTTGTGTGCCCATCACGTCCTCCTCCTATGAGTTATTTTTGTAAGCAGGCTATGCTAATTTTTTTACAGTAACATGTAAAAAAAATTGGCATAGCAGCGCTTATGAAAATACCTCGTTGGGGAGGGTACAGTTGGCAAACAAACATAGAAGCTGCACCTTATTTGTGTAAAAATATGGTATGCCCTTAAAGATTATTATTATTACAAGAATTTGGAGTTAGTGTTGGTAGTATAGTGCACAGAGACACATTCTAAGTAGTTGATCTGGGTTCAATTCCCAGCCAGCGCAGTTCTTTCTATTTCCCCCGGACACCCTTTTAACTCAGTACTGAAGTCACTCCTGAGATTCACCCTTCAGCCAAAGATTAGACAGGCCCATAAAGAAACAATAACACACATAGCTCACCCATGAATATGAGAGTAAGTGGGCTCACTAGCCCAGGGGCAAGGATGAGAAGGCAGATGATCCAGGAAAGCTGGACAAATGGAAATGGGGAACCCAAGGTCAAGAATAGGAGAGTACTGACACATTGCGAGGTTGGTAACCAATGTCACAAAACAATAAGTGTATTAATTGTTTAATGAGAAACTAATTTGCTCTGTAAACCTTCATCTAAAGCACAATTTAAAAAAAAAAAAAAAAGAATTTGGGACTTTATTTCAAGTATAATGGAAAGCCATTGGAAAGCATGGAAGGGATATGATCTGACTTATGCTTTGAAACAGGGGTTGGCAAACATTTTCTGTGAAGGTCCAGATAAACATTTCAAGCTTTGCAGGCTATATGGTTTCTGTTGAAACTACTCAATTCTGACAGAAAACAGCCATAAACAATAGGAAATGAATGGGTGTGGCTATGTTCCAATAAAACTTTATTTATAAAAACAGCCTACAGGTTAGATTTTACCTGAGTGTCATAGCTTGCTGACACCAGCTTTAAATGATTACTCTGGTTGTCTTGTGGAGAATGTATTGTGTAGGAGGGCAGGACTGAGGTAAGACCAGTTAGATGTTAACTTACTACAGTGGTAACCCTTGCAAGAGATGATAGTGGCTTAGGCAAGAGTGGTGGTACTATATAGATGATGAGAAGGAGAATATATTAAAAGTACACTTTGACACTCATATCTTTGATTAATAATTAGTGGCGATTGAAATGCGAAAGTTGGAAATACAGAAGGCTCAATAGTTGAAAAATATGGCCTTGGTGATAGAAACGATGTTAGAGATCACATGATATAATTTTGCAAGACCAACAACCTGCTCATTGGAAATACCTCCTTTCAACAACATAAATGGTGTCTTTACACATGGACCTCACCAGATGGATTCCAGGAATCAAATCAACTACATCTGTGGAAAGAAATAATGGAAAAGCTCCATATTATCAGTCAGAACAAGACCAGGGGCCAACTGCAGAACAGACCATCAATTGCTCATATGCAAGTTCAAGCTGAAGCTGAGGAAAATTAAAACAAGTCCACGAGAGCCAAAGTATGATCTTGAGTTATATCCTACCTGCATTTAGAGACCACCTCAAGAACAGACTTGACACACTGAACCCTAACAATCGAAGACCAGACAAGTTCTGGGATGACATCAAGGACATCATACATGAAGAAAGCAAGAGGCCACTAAAAAGACAGGAAAAAATAAAAGACCAAAATGGATGTCAGAAGAGACTCTGAAACTTGCTCTTCAATGTCGAGTCACTAAAGTAAACAGAAGAAATGATGAAGAGTTGAACAGAAAATTTCAAAAGGTGGCTTGAGAAGACCAAGTATAATAATGAAATGTGCAAAGATCTGTAGTTAGAAAAACAAAAGGGAAGAACACACTTAGCATTTCTCAAGCTGAAAGAACTGAAGAAAAAACTCATGCCTTGAGTTGCATTATTAAAGGATTCTATGAGCAAAATATTAAACTATGCAGGAAGCATGGATTATACCTCAACTTAAAGAAAACAAAAATCCTCACAACTGGACCAATAAGCAAAATCATGATAAATGGAGAAAAGATTGAAATTGTCAAGAATTTCATTTTACTTGGCTCCACAATCAACATCCATGGAAGCAGCAGTCAAGAAATCAAAAGACGCACTGCATTGGGCAAATCTGCTGCAAAACACCTCTTTGAAGTGCTGAAGAGCAAAGATGTCACCTTGAAGACTAAGGTGCACCAGACCCAAGCCACAGTATTTTCAATTACATCATACACATGCAAAAGCTGGATAATGAATAAGGAAGATCAAAGAAAAATTGATGCCTTTGAATTGTAGTGTTGGCAAAGAATATTGAACATATTACGGACTGCCAAAAGAACGAACCAATCTGTCTTGGAAGAAGTGCAGCTAAAATGCTCCTTAGAAGCAAGGATGGTGAGACTACATCTTACATACTTTGGACATGTTATCAGGAGGGATCAGTCCCTGAAGAAAGACATCATGCTTGGTAAAGTAGAGGGTCAGCGAAAAAAAGGAAGACCCTCAATAAGTGGACTGACACAGTGGCTGCAACTATAGACTCAAGCGTAACAATGATTGTGAGCATGGCACAGGACCGGGCAGTGTTTCGTTCTGTAGCACATAGGGTCACTATGAGTAGGAACCAACTCGACCGCACCTAACAACAACAACATGCAGAAAGCATCAAAAGAAGATGGAAGGAATACACAGAGTCACTGTACCAAAAAGAAATGGTTGACATTCAACCATTTCAGGAGGTAGTATATGATCAAGAACAGATGGTATTGAAGTAAGAAGTCCAAGGTCCACTGAAGGCACTGGCGAAAAACAAGGCTCCAGGAATTGACGGAATACCACTTGAGATGCTTCAACAAATGAATGCAATGCTGAAAGCACTCACTCATCTATACCAAGAAATTTGGAAGACAACTACCTGACCTACCAACTGGAAGACATTCATATTTGTGCACATTCCAAAGAAAGGTGATCCCAGAGGATGCAGAAATTGTCAAGCAATATCATTAATATCACATGCAAGTAAAATTATGCTGAAGATAATTCAAAAATGGTAGCAGCAGTACATTGACAGGGAACTGCCAGAAATTCAAGCCGGATTCAGAACAGGAGGTGAAATGAGAGACATCATTGCTGATGTCAGATGGATGGATCTTGGCTGAAAGCAGAGGACAGCAAAAAGATGTTTACCTGTGTTTCATTGACTATGCAAAGACATTAGACTGTGTGGATCATAACGATTATCCATAAAATTAAGGATAACATTGCTAAGAATGGGAATTCCAGAACACTTACTTTTGCTCATATGGAACCTGTACATAGACAAGGAGGCAGTTGTTCAAACAGAACAAGGGGATACTGTGTGGTTTAAAATCAGGAAAAGTGTGTGTAAGGGTTATATCTTTTCACCATACTTATTCAATCTGTAGGCTGAGCAAATAAGCCAAGAAGCCAGACTATATGAAGAAGAACACAGCATCAGGATTGGAGGAAGACTCATTAATAACCTGCAATATGCGGATGACACAACCTTGCTTGCTGAAGGTGAAGAGGACTTGAAGTACTTGCTGATGAAGATCAAAGACTACAATCTTTAGCATGGATTATACCTCAACATAAAGAAAGCAAAAATCCTCACAACTGGACCAATAAGCAACATAATGATAAACAGAGAAAATACTGAGGTTGTCAAGGATTTTACTTTACTTGGAACCACAATCAACGCCCACGGAAGCAGTAGTCAAGAAATCAAACAACATATTGCATTGGGCAAATCTGCTGCAAAAGAACTCTTCAAAGTGTTAAAGAGCAAAGATGTCACTTTGAGGACTAAGGTGCACCTGAGCCAAGCCATGGTATTTTCAATCACCTCATATGCATGTAAAAGATGGGCAGTGAATAAGGAAGACCGAAGAAGAATTGATGCCTTTGAATTTATGGTGTTGGTGAAGAATACTGGATACACCATTGACTGCCAAAAGAATGAACAAATCTGTCTTGGAAGAAGTACAGCCAGAATGCTCCTTAAAAGGGAGGATGGCAGCTTTGTCTTAGGTACTTTTGCCATGGTATCAGGAGTAACAGTCCCTGGAGAAGGACATCATACTTGGTAAAGTAGAGGGTCAGAGGAAAAGAGGAAGACCCTCAACATGATGGACTGACATTGCATCTTTAACAGTGAGTTCAAACACAGCAATGATTTTGAGGATGGCGCAGGACCTGGCAGTGCTCTGTTCTGTTGTACCCAGGGTCACTATGAGTTGGAATGGATTCAATGGCACATAACAACAACAACTAACACAGCTACCAAGCTCAAAGGTCAAGCCCTTGGTATATTTAATAAATACTCAATGCATCTTTGACCCATCTTTAACTCAATATGATTACAATAGCTTCTATACAGATATCATATCACAACATCACACTGTACCATAATGACCTAAGTCATAAAACCAAATCTTTCCCCTGAAGGACTGAATTGTTGGGTGGAGGGCTATGGGGACCATGGTCTCGGGGAACATCTAGCTCAATTGCCGTAATACAGTTTATAAAGACATTGTTCTACATTCTACCTTGGTGAGTAGCATCTGGGGTCTTAAAAGCCTGTGAGCAGCCATCTAAGATACTCCATTGGTCTCACCCCTTCGGGAGCAAGGGAGAATGAAGAGAACAGGATACAAGGAAAAGATTACTCCAAAGAACTAATGGACCACAGCTACCAAGGCCTCC